>NC_090438.1:346740999-347044029 GCF_031143425.1 Pleurodeles waltl
ATCTCCTTTTGTGACTTCAGGTGAGCTCCAGTTCACTCTTCTTCGTAGTGCCTGTTCCAGCACTTCTGCGGGTGCTGCTTTCTTCTGAGAGGGCTCTTTGTCTTGCTGGGCACCCCCTCTGTCTCCTCATGCAATTGGCGACATTCTGGTCCCTCCTGGGCCACAGCAGCATCCAAAAACCCCAACAGCTACCCTTGCAGCTAGCAAGGCTTGTTTGTGGTCTTTCTGCGTGGGAACACCTCTGCAAGCTTCTTCACGACGTGGGACATCCATCCTCCAAAGGGGAAGTTCCTAGTTCTCTTCGTTCTTGCAGAGTCCACAGCTTCTACCATCCGGTGGCAGCTTCTTTGCACCCTCAGCTGGCATTTCCTGGGCATCTGCCCAATCTCGACTTTGTCGCGACTCTTGGAGTCGGTCCCCTTGTTCCACAGGTACTCTCGTCCGGAAATCCATCATTGTTGCATTGCTGGTGTTGGTCTTCCTTGCAGAATTCCCCTATCACGACTTCTGTGCTCTCTTGGGAACTTAAGTGCACTTTACACCTACTTCTCAGGGTCTTGGGGTGGGCTATTTTTCTAACCCTCACTGTTTTCTTACAGTCCCAGCGACCCTCTACAAGCTCACATAGGTTTGGGGTCCATTTGTGGTTCGCATTCCACTTTTGGAGTATATGGTTTGTGTGGCCCCTATACCTATGTGCTCTCATTGCAATCTATTGTGACTGTACATTGCTTGCATTGCTTTTTATTGCTATTACTGCATATTTTTGGTATTGTGTACATATATTTTGTGTATATTTGCTATCCTCATACTGAGGGTACTCACTGAGATACTTTTGGCATATTGTCATAAAAATAAAGTACCTTTATTTTTAGTATATCTGTGTATTGCGTTTTCTTATGATATTGTGCATATGACACCAGTGGTATATTGGGAGCTTTGCATGTCTCCTAGTTCAGCCTAAGCTGCTCTGCTAAGCTACCCTTTTCTATCAGACTAAGCTGCTAGACACCTCTTCTACACTAATAAGGGATAACTGGACCTGGTGCAGAGTGTAAGTACCCCTTGGTACCACTACAAACCAGGCCAGCCTCCTACAATATTGTTGTTCTATAGTGTTTGCCTTTGTCACACCTTTCCCAACTCCCCATTCCCATCCATTTATCAAACCTCCAACCCTCTTCCCCACGCTGTATTATATATTGAGGTGTGACTTACAAATTTACACCATAAATGGATGACACAGTTGTTGGAGCGGATGTGGTGAAAGTGACACCGACCGACTGTGGGATCTTCTTCCCTAAACAGTAGCCTTCACCCGCCCCACTTACCCACCCAGGCATGAAAGAGATAACATCCTCATAGTGCAGAGTCAGATCAATGTCTGTTCCTGTGTTTCACAATAGATAGTTGTAGTGTGCGCTATCTGGTCTAATTCACAAGGGTAAATTTGCACTTTTGCTGTAGGTTCAGTCTTGCAGTTCAACTGAACTACCAGAACTTTACCATTGCATGTAGTAACCTTATGAGCAGTAACTAACTGGTAGTAATAGAAACTCCTTTTAAAGTGATAGGGATTACTTACTACTTGCAACATTACTTCTCATAAACTCACTGATGGAAAAGTTACTAGTTGTAAGTTGTTGGAAAAGGCCTTTTTTGCAGGGTTCTCCCCAAACGTTTTGCTTTCCTATTTTTTCTGATCTGTTTGTGCTGTTTTTAGGACTCGGGGTACATTACCACTGCTGACCACTACTAAACTGCACGTGCTCTCTGTCTAAATTGGATTGGTAATTGGTTTATCCCTGATTGGCATATTTGATTTACTGTTAAGTCCCTAGTAAAGTGCACTATGTATGCCGAGGACCAGTAAATCAAATGCTACAAGTGGGCCTGCAGCACTAATTGTGCCGCCCACATGAGTAGCCCAGTAAACCTGCTTCAGACCTGCCACTGCAGTGTCTGTATGTGTACTGCCAGGTCAACCTGGCAAGTGTATCCACTTGCCAAGCCCAAGACATCCCTTTTACTACAGGTATGTCACCCCTATGGTAGGCTCAAGGCAGCCCCATGGGCAGGGTGCAGTGTATTTAAAAGGTAGGACATGTACTGTTGTGTTTTACATGTCCTGATAGTGAAATACTGCTAAATTTGTTTTTCAGCTATTATAAGGCCTATCTCTCACATAGGGTAACATGGGGGTTGCCTTGAAATATCTTTTAAGTTCAGTTTCCCATTGGGAGCAGATAGAAATGTGGAGTTTGGGGTCTCTGAACTTACAATTTAAAAATACATAATTTGGTGAAGTAGACTTTTAGATTGTAAGTTTGAAAATGCCACATTTAGAAAGTGGACATTTTCTTGCTTAACCATTCTGTGTGTTTGTATGGCTGCCGAATACACATCTGGGTCAGATTGACAGTTGGACTGTTTGTGAATTCACTCTAGACAGTCACACAAAGGGAGCTGAGGTGTGCCCTGCATATCCTAATGGGTCTTCCTGGGCTAGAGTGGAGGGAAGAACTGACACTTGCACCTGAATAGGGCTGTGCCCGTCCTTACACAAAGCAGTCTGCAACCCTCCAGCGTGTGTCTGGGACCAGCACATGGAGGGACAGGGTCTTGTGCTCCACAATGATTTTCTTTTGAAGTTTGCCTACTTCAAAGGCAGAAATGAGTATAAGAATTGGACTTCTGAAGCCACAATGTCAGAGCACACCTGGACTGAGGACATTCTGCCAGGAAGAAGAGCTGGATGGGATAGAAGGAACTGCCACTCTGCATGTTGCTTTGCTATGCTGGCTTGCTGCTTGCTGCTTCTGTCCTGTAGTGAAAGGACTAGACTTTGCTTTCTACATCCTGCTTTTCATGGTTCTCCAAGGGCTTGGACTGAGCTTGCCTCCTGTTGTGAAGTCTCAGGGACATCAAAGACCTCATTGACCAGTGCCTGGACTCTTCTCTTGAGAGTCCTTACCTGCTAAGTGGGGCCAAATCCAATCCCTGGGCCCTTAGAAGTGGAACCTAGTAACCTGAGTGAAAATCCACGCACCAAGGCAATAGCGGCCCAAAAATTGATGCAGAGCCTGCCTTGTGACCAAAAATTGATGCATCGCCTGCTTCAGCTACAATCCATCATGCTGTGCATCTGGATTTTTCACACATCATCCCTGGGTGTCATTTTCTTCACTGACTTTGCTCCGCACCCAGGAATCCACACATCACCAGCCAGGTGGGAAAAGAATCTTTGCATCGCCAGCCAGGCAGGAATAGAATCCACACATCATCTGTCCAATGTAAAATTAATCAAAGCGTTGCTTGCTTTTCCGACGCATCAAAGGTACTGTGTGTTATGGGGATACAACTACTGATTTTTCAGGATTAAGACTCTTTTAAATCTTCAAAAAGTGATATCTTTGCTTGTGTATGTTGGATTTTTGTTGTTTTGGTCTTGTTTTACTCAGATAAGTATTGGCTATTGTTCTAAACTGCTGTTGAGTACGTTTGTGGTGTTTTCACTGTGTTACTGTGTGTGTTTTGGTCTTGTTTTACTCAGATAAATATTAGCTATTGTTCTAAATTGCTGTTAAGTACTTTTGTGGTGTTTTCACTGTGTTACTGTGTGTGTGTGTGTGTGTGTGTGTGTGGGCGTGTACAAATACTTTACACATTGCCTCTGAGATATGCCTGACTGCTTGTACCAAGCTAGCAAGGGGGTGAGCAGGGGTTATCTGAGTGGGTATCTCCCTTATCCTGATTAGAGTGAGGGTCCCTATTTGGACAGGGTGCAAACCGACTGCCAACTAGAGACCCCATTTCTAACATTGGTTGTCAGCGGTGAGGATAGGACTTGCTTTTGCACTTGACCTACAATGATTTATTTACACTACTACCATATCGCAGACCACTAAGTGCCACATACAGATTTTTGTTTTTTTATTTTTTCTCTTTGACCTATTTCTGATCTGAAGTTCAAGTGAACCCTAACGACATCATGTCTCAATCAAGAGCATCATCAGTTGCGTCCCAGGATTTGGTTTTTGAGGAGGATAGGTTGGAAACCTAGTGCTTGTTTAATAAGTGGTGAGTTCCCACATCAAGAATTAATATTAATAAAAAACCTTATAAACACTGTACATAGTATTGGTGAATATTCAGCAATCATTTATTAAATTTGAAAAAGAGATCATGAGTAGGTGCAAAGCGAAACGTCTCTCAAATTCCACAGTTGCCAGAAGTTCCACTGATTTAGAGCCCAGTTGGCTCTTGACAAACTTAAAGAAGATGTTAAGTTCCAAAAATAAGCAAAATTACAGTCCAATTGACAAATGTCCAAGTTGAAGAGAGATCAGGTTGAGGTATTCAGAAGAGTAACAGCCAACACGTGTTTCGCCCCTTTAGCGAATAAGCAAGGGCTTTCTCAAGGCTGTGGGAGATATATATAAACAGTATAAGTCACATATTGGACAATGGTGCTACCAAAAACCTTAGATGCAAGCCATGCGAATCCTAATGTGCTCCCATAGGGTGAGGCCAATACTGTAGATATTAAAGGTGTAGCCCGGACAAAATCCCAAGTATTGTCCTAGGACAAAGAGTCTTCAAAGAAATGTGAAAATGAAGCCATATGTGAAAAATAGGAGAAATAAACATATTACTCAAAGATGTGAAGGAGAATGAGAATAAAGTCTGATAGAGCAAAATAGGATAATAACTGTCCAAACAGAGTAGTGAAAAAAGTGCATGCTGCACTCGTGTGATGTTAATGCATACATGCTCAACAGAGGTGCAAGAGAATAATTACTATTTAAAGCAAAATATGAAAAAATTCAGGTGAAAGGAAACTTAAAATGAGTAGCATACCTAGTTCAATACGTATTGAAAAACTTCTGACATCAATTGTCACATTTAAGGGTTTAGATCTGGACATAGAATTGTAGATAACGTATTTAAAGAAAGCACTTATAGAGACATTATTTACAAATTAAAAATGAGAACACCCAAAGGTGTATGAAATCAAATTGTGGCCCCCTCTAACATGTCACATATTTGAAATTCAACAATACTGAAAGGACTGGATAACTAAGAACACAGGTAAGGAACTTATGTGGTGTGAAAGATAAATAATAATAACAGCAGGCTCGCTATGTACAATGCATCAAAGAACCTCAAAGTCTTAAACTGGTGCTCCCCGTCTGTTAACTTATATGGGCTCTGAAATTGAAGTTACACAGCGAACAGAAGGCATCTGACTATCAGTAAAAGAAACGGATAAATGTACTTTACCTAACGAAACGGGAACAAGTAAGTGAAGCCGAGCAATCCCGGCGCGTCCTGCGGTGAATCGCTAAGGCGCGCCGGAGAGCAACGCGGATTTAATAGCAATCGTCCCTTCTCTGTTTCGAGGGGAGCGAAACAGAAGAGGGACAAAAAATACGTGCAGCGTTCAATAAACTAGCGGCGCCATTTTGAAAGTGGGCGAAACTGAGACTAGATAGAAATACGAAATATATATAGTGTTAGAGGAACGATGGACACATGGGAAATTATGGAACCCAATCGAAGGGGAATAACAGGCAAAAGACTAATAGCCAAACAGAATTAATTAAAAGCCCAAGAAGAAGGAAAAATAAGGAGCGAGAGATAAGCATAGGAAAAAGATAAGAAACATATCAATAATAAAGGTCATAGAATAGTAACCTCAAATATTCAGTACTGATAGTTCTAAAGTTTAAAAATTGAGATAAACAAAGAAGAAGGGTGAGAACAGAAAGAAGCAAGAAAGAAGAAAGAAAAAGAAAAAAAGAGAAAGTAAGAGATGAGTTATAAGTTGCATCAAGGATGTAACTATATGATGGTCAAGAGAAAACACCCGATGAGTTTAAAGGAAGGTCATGAAAAAATGTAAGTAATATAATAGCGCAATTCGTGACGAAATAATGAGAGACTGGAAAGGAGGAAAAAAAGGGTAAAAAACGGGGAAAAGACAGGAGATAGAAAAAGAAGAGAAGTATTAATGAGCCATAACATAGGAAGAACAGTTAACTTCAGTCCATCAAGGCAAATTAAACATTTCAAAATTTACAATAACCAATAGTGCCATTCGTGGTCCTTATTCAAGCCATTGTTCACTGTATCATACTGGATGATCATTCGGCTTTCTTCTTGACGTAATCGTAGATGTAAATTACCACCCCTTGGAGACGGAGTGATGCGGTGTATTCCACTGAATGTGAAGGAACGTTCATTAAAGTGAAGTGCTTTGTAGTGTTCCACTAGGGGCGCCTTGGCGTCCAGTTTCAGAATGTTCCGATAGTGTTCTTGAATTCGGAGTTTTAAGGGGCGGATCGTACTTCCAATGTAAACTTTTTGGCATGGACAATAAATAAGATATACCACATTTCTGCTCACACAATTTATGAAGTCCTTAATCAAGAGTTCCTTGTCATTGATGTGCAGTGTAGTTGATCTATTAAGGCCTAATTTACATATTGAACATTTGGTGCAGATGAAGAACCCTTCTGGTTTGGGAAAGTAGGGTTCAGGAGATTTTAGTTGAAAAAAGGACGGACAAAGTTTGTCTCGAAGATTGGGGGCCAGACGGAACCCAATTTGTGGGTATTGAGTAATAAATTGTCGGATAGAAGGGTTACTGTTAAGGAGATGCCAATGTTTTTGAAGATGTTTCCTTATTGAGTGATGACCATTATGGAATTGAGTGATGAAACGGATAGTTGTATCCTCTTTGCGTCATTGTAATGTATTGATCATCTTATTACGGTCCATTTTGCCCAATTTAATATTGGAAGTCTGTAATAACATTTGATTGTACCCCCTGGTCAAAAGTCTCTCTGTTATTTGTGATGAGAAAAAATCATAGTCACTGAGATTGGTACAATTTAATCTGGCTCGTCTATACTCGCCTTGTGGAATATTTTTAATTATATTTGGAGGGTGACAGCTGGTAGCATGCAAAATCGAATTTGCCGCAGTCGATTTTCTGAAGAATCTGGTCTGCAATTTCTCATTCTCCACATAAATCAAGAGATCCAAATACTCCACCTGCAAGTCCGAAATGTTATATGTAATGTCTATGTCGCACTTGTTGGGTACTAGGGACTGAAGAAATTGAGTTAGAATGGTTTTATGCCCTTGCCAAATCAACAAAATATCATCGATATAGCGTCCCCAAAAAATGATGTTATGGGAAAAACGATCATTCTGGTCGCTCCACAACCATTCCCGTTCTACTGCTCCCATAAGGATGCAGGCATAAGGCGGCGTGAATTTGGCCCCCATAGCCGTGCCCTGTAATTGTAAGTAGAAATGGCCATCAAATAGGAAGTAGTTATTCTCCAAACAAAACTGTAGCATATTCAAAACCATGTGGTTATGGGTAGTAAATGACACGGGCTTGGTTGAGAGTGCTTGTCTAACAGCTTCCAAACCATCATGGTGTTTGATAGAAGTATAGAGACTAACTATATCTATAGTGGCGAGGAGATAATCAGGTTGCCAGTCGATATCTTGGAGTTTTTGAATGATATCCTTCGTATCTCTCACATAAGATGGTAAGTTGGTCATGAAAGGCTGGAGTACATGATCAATTAGAGTCCCTAGATTCGAGCAGGTGGAATTAACGCCTGATATTATAGGCCTACCTTTAGGGGGAAATTCTTTCTTGTGAATTTTTGGTAAGAGGTACAAGGTGGGGACAGTTGGATGAGAAAGAAATAGGGCAGTTTTTTCTTGATGTGAGATAACTTGACGAGAGAACCAGTAATCAAGGAGTACTGATAGTTTTTGTTGTATATGTGCTGTTGGATTGGAGTTTAGACGTTTATAGCACTTGGAATTATGTAATTGACGGTAAGCCTCTTGAAGATAATCTGAAGTGTTGAGAATGACAATGTTCCCTCCCTTGTCTGCTTCCTTTATAATGATATTGGAGTTGGTTCTTAGATTGGCTAAAGCTAATGTTTGTTGACGAGTGAAATTGGAAGGGAAAAATTTACGCTTATTACAATAGCGTTTATACTCTTTGTCTAAATCTTTCAGGACTGCTTGTGCAAAGAGGTCAATAGAATTCCCTGCTGGAAGGATGGGAGTAAAAGTGGATTTTGGTCTCAGACCCGAGGGGTGATACTGGTTGGTATTTAACTCTAGTTCTTCAGCTAGTAAGGGGAGAGGAAGGTCTGGTTCAGTAGTATTAGCTAAATTACAAAGAAGCCCAATATCTTCAAGGTCTTGAACAGTAATGTCACTGGAGTGTGATAAGGATGATGGCAAGAGGGGAGGGGAAGTGAATGTGGAGAAGAAGGACTTCAGTTTGAGTCGACGTATAAATTTGAAAAAATCAATTTTAGTTTGTGTGATGTTCCAAAAATTTGTGGGACAATAAGACAAGCCCTTGTTGAGAATGTGTAATTCAGTTGGAGAGAGAGGATAATCTGAAAGATTGACTACTAATTGATCATCATGTCTTAGGACCGGAGACTCTTGCTGCGGGCCCGTGTTTGTATACCAGAGGTACCCGGTGTAGCTATTGAAGTATCTGGTGGTTTTATTATTATTGTTATTGGGAGGTTAAGAGTCCAGGCCTTCCGGTTTGAAGTTCCTACAACCTCTCCACAAGTCTGGCATTCTCAGGAAGTCTTTTGGCTGGACTCTCCCTTCTCTTTCTTGCAGCAACTAGGTTGGAAACCTATACCATGAAGAAACTAAAGGCAGTTTGCAAAAACCTCAAAGTCCAGGTTAGAGGCCTCACCAAGAAGGAGGACCTACAAAAGGCGCTGAGGGCCTGGGTAGCAGCCAGAGCTGCTAGGTGTGTGACTTCCTTACCCTGACTAGAATGAAGGTCCCTACTTGGATTGGGTGTAAACTGACTGCCAACTAGAAACCCCATTTCTAACATCAGTTTACACTGCAAGAGGCAGTGAACTAACACCACAAGTGTTACTTTACTTTTGTGAATCAGGCCCTCCCTGTGTTACTTACAAAATCTATGCAACATAGAGTAACAGAACCGTCTCCTCCAGTCCTGAGTCCTGACTCAAGGATTTTGTAAGTTTTGTCTTATTCTTTTAATTATAAATTAGACCCCTGATTGCTTAGAATTTACTACTGCCTTTTTTGTAATGAGAGTTTTTGTCATGGTGGCCTGGACTCAGTCTTTGATACCCCTCTTGCTCTTTGTTTTCTTTCAGTCTAGTTGCCTTTGATGAATAATCTTTCTGAATAATCCTCATTTGGAATTCACCTCATTTAGAACAGGTGGGAGTGAACTTTGTGATGTCTTCCTTGTTAACACAAGATCACTACTACCACCACCATTATTGAGAAGGCCTTTTTTAGGAAGCCCTGCAATAACGTTTGGGAAGATTGCAAGAGGTACCATCGCTTAATCAATTCAGGTAAGAACTTGAAGAACTATTTGATGACTCAGTAGTGAAGTTGTCCTTTAGAAGGAGAGGTAATAATATTATCACATTTTTGTGTATGTTGGAAGACCCCTTACTGGGCAAATATTTACAGAGGGTAGGACAAGGGAAGTTACTACACTAACTACTATACTGGTTGCTGGGTGCTGCGAAACCTCATTAAATGATACAAAATTAAATTAACCACTCTTCTGTTCCTGGACAGTGTCACTCTGGTGATGGGGTATTATTAATTACTGGATTGCAGGAAGACGTAAGTAACCTCCTGAGGAATGCACACATGTCAAGGGACTTCAGATAGGGAAGTTCTAGGGGGAAAGGTTGGTGTATAATGTAAAACAATTTCAGCTCCATGTCTCACTCTTATGTCAATAGTGTCAATGCTATGCTATGCCAACTAGCAAATGAAGGATAGAAAATGATGACAAAGTTAAATCCACTTATTTGTACTAGGATCTACCCTCTCTACCTACAACACCTACCCACCCCCTCCCCAAGCCAAGAAGTGCCCCAAAAGAAAATCCAAAAGTCCAAAATCCTTTCTCCAACTTTTTGTCCTTCCCACCCTCTCCACCCACAACATGCCTTCCAATGAAAACCCAAAAAGTAATAAAAAGGGGCTTTAAAGGCACCTATCTCCTTTGCCAATTTATGCTGACCATCCTGGAGCAGTGTCGCCTCTTGCCTCAGGTGGAACAGCTTGCATAGGACACAGTGCAGGAACCATGAGTCTGATGAGGGGAGGCTGCTGGTGGTATGAGTAGCAGTCGGCCCTGGTTGCAGGTGGCAGTTGAGGCAGTGTGTCTGAGTTGGAGGTGGGTCTGGCTGGTAACCAAAGAAACTAGGCCTATGCCTACTCTTCTTCCTCCAAGGACACCAGCCAGCGATACAATGCAGCAACTGCCTTCAACTTCTGCTGCTACAGCTTGTGGCTATCTCCTGCTGTGTTGGGGTCAGTGCTGGTTGCTGCCTATTACCATCTCCAGCAGCAAAAGTAGCTATATGAAGAAAGTTAGACAAACAAAATACAAAAACATGAATTGTGTTGCTCAGCTCAAACAATTGTTTATACTGTCTATAGTGGCACAGTACAGTAGCAGAACATTGCTGTTCCCCTAGGACCATTGCGATTTAAATGGATGTGATGATTGATGATATTGATTAGCCACACAGCCTGGACCAAGTTGTTCCTGCCCATGCATCACAAGATAGCTAGGTAATCAATCACAGCACTGTCTTCAAGGATTAATTATGCAAGAACACCAACATAATCAATTTCAAGTGTAATTTTTGTTTAAAGTATTTCATAGTGAAACTGAGCAGATATTTAATGTGTGTTAAAAATGAATTACCTGCCATTGGTGAGCAAGGCATATATATATATATATATATATATATATATATATATATATATATATATATATATATATATATATATATATATATATATATATATTAACTTAAAAAACAAAGGTTAGAAATATGTTATAGTTAGGCTCACATTTTAAAGGTACAAAGCCATAGAAATTCAGCTGTTAGAGTTATCTCAAGTAACTATAACTCGTGCCCTAAGGTAACTATAACTTGCACCTCCTCCATGCACATTTTTTTGTCAAAAATGTTACTGCAAATATTACATTGATATTATCAATGATGTTATCAATGATGTCATGAGTGCTGTAATTTGTGGAGTAAATAGCAGTTCATGGTGAGGGTGTGAGTTATAGTTCCCTTAGGGCACGAGCTGTAGTTACTTGAGATAACTATAACAGGCAAATATCCATGTTTGATTACGTTACGTTTGTAATGTAAGCCTAAGTATAATGTCCCTGTAACTTTTGGTTTTATTAAGTAAATTTATTTATTTTCAAATTCTATTTCCTAACTATAACTTCCCTGTAACCTTTGTTTTTTTAATGAATTTCTATGTTTTTTTAAATGTAAAGTCATTTTCATTATTATACATTAATTCAAACACCGCCGGTTTTTGCATGGTTTTTGGCTGTGCGTGATGGCAGTTGGGCGCAGGGCCTGTCCTGTGGCCAGGCCTTATGGCCAACCCCCTATAACCACCCAACGTTGCACCAAGCATGGCCTTTGACCATGTCCAGTGGGGTTTGCCATAGGGCCTAGCCTGCAGTCAGTTCCTGTGACCAACCCCCCATCCACTCAACGAAACGCTGTGCACGGCCTATGGCTTTGTGCAATAGGTGCTGGCCGCTGGTCCGCGTGGCCCACTCTCCCCGCCAGTTTTGGTCCCAGGGATACTATTACCCACGGCCCACTAACATTCCATGGGGGGGGCTCGTGGCCCCCTCCCCTGGCTGATTTTGGCCCCAGGAACCACATCTCCCAGGACCTGGCCTTCTACAATATTTGTTTTTGGGGAGGGTGGCCATATGGCGACCTCATCCCTTGGCATTAATGTATTTATTTTTGTGAGGGAGGTGAGCTGCATGGCACCCCTCCCTGGGATGATCTCAGACCCAGGGACCCCATACCCCAGGGCCTGGCCTAAACATTTAAAAATGTTTGGTAGGTAGGGGTCATGTGGCCCCTCTCCGCAGGTTGATCTCGGCCCAGGGACTCCATTCCCCAGGGCCTGACCATGCCATCTGGGTGCCCTCTGGATCCCTAGTCAAAATGTTGGGGAACACGAGGGGAGACTGATGGCCCCCATGGTCCCAGCTGGCTCCCAGCCTCCTTTGGGAGCCAGCATTGTTGTCACAGGCAGGGAGCTGCTAAACATGCAGCTCCCTCTCTTTGAGAGCAATTGTTTCCTATTTTCCTGCCAGCATATCCACAGGCAGGGAAACAGAGGAAGCATCCACTTCCAGCAAGTCAGAGCTGTTTGACATCTCTCACTTGCTGGAACTGGAGTGTTTGCCCTGCCTTGGCAGAAGCTGTCAAAGCTTCAACCAAGTCATAACAAGCAGCTATGCCCTGGGGGTGGGCACTTGGGGACATAGCAGGAGCTGGCCCTGTGTGGTGGTGGTCCCCAGGGCCAGTTGTGGCTTAAGAGGGGGACCTTGCAGCACCCCTTTAACTTAAATAGCCCCGGGGAAGTGCTGGTCCGTGGGCAGCAGGGGGCCATGCAGCCCCATGCATTCTTAATATATTTAGCGACAGTGAGGTGGCAGACCCCCAGGGCTGCAGAAGGGCTTCATGGCTCGTTTACATACTGTAGGAAGTTGGCTCTGTATGTGCTATTTCAAAGTAAGGAATAGCATGCACAGAGTCCAAGGGTTCCCCTTAGAGGTAAAATAGTGGTAAAAATAGATAATTCCAATGCTCTATTTTGTGGTAGTGTGGTCGAGCAGTAGGCTTATCCAAGGAGTAGTGTTAAGCATTTGTTGTACATACACATAGACAATAAATGAGGTACACACACTCAGAGACAAATCCAGCCAATAGGTTTTTATATAGAAAAATATCTTTTCTTAGTTTATTTTAAGAACCACAGGTTCAAATTCTACATGTAATATCTCATTCGAAAGGTATTGCAGGTAAGTACTTTAGGAACTTCAAATCATCAAAATTGCATGTATACTTTTCAAGTTATTCACAAATAGCTGTTTTAAAAGTGGACACAGTGCAATTTTCACAGTTCCTAGGGGAGGTAAGTATTTGTTAGGTTAACCAGGTAAGTAAGACACTTACAGGGCTTAGTTCTTGGTCCAAGGTAGCCCACCGTTGGGGGTTCAGAGCAACCCCAAAGTCACCACACCAGCAGCTCAGGGCCGGTCAGGTGCAGAGTCCAAAGTGGTGCCCAAAACACATAGGCTAGAATGGAGAGAAGGGGGTGCCCCGGTTCCGGTCTGCTTGCAGGTAAGTACCCGCGTCTTCGGAGGGCAGACCAGGGGGGTTTTGTAGGGCACCGGGGGGGACACAAGCCCACACAGAAATTTCACCCTCAGCAGCGCGGGGGCGGCCGGGTGCAGTGTAGAAACAAGCGTCGGGTTTTCAATGGAAGTCAATGGGAGATCTCGGGATCTCTTCAGCGCTGCAGGCAGGCAAGGGGGGGATTCCTCGGGGAAACCTCCACTTGGGCAAGGGAGAGGGACTCCTGGGGGTCACTTCTCCAGTGAAAGTCCGGTCCTTCAGGTCCTGGGGGCTGCGGGTGCAGGGTCTCTCCCAGGCGTCGGGACTTTAGGTTCAAAGAGTCGCGGTCAGGGGAAGCCTCGGGATTCCCTCTGCAGGCGGCGCTGTGGGGGCTCAGGGGGGACAGGTTTTGGTACTCACAGTCGTAGAGTAGTCCGGGGGTCCTCCCTGAGGTGTTGGATCGCCACCAGCCGAGTCGGGGTCGCCGGGTGCAGTGTTGCAAGTCTCACGCTTCTTGCGGGGAGCTTGCAGGGATCTTTAAAGCTGCTGGAAACAAAGTTGCAGCTTTTCTTGGAGCAGGTCCGCTGTCCTCGGGAGTTTCTTGTCTTTTCGAAGCAGGGGCAGTCCTCAGAGGATGTCGAGGTCGCTGGTCCCTTTGGAAGGCGTCGCTGGAGCAGGATCTTTGGAAGGCAGGAGACAGGCCGGTGAGTTTCTGGAGCCAAGGCAGTTGTCGTCTTCTGGTCTTCCTCTGCAGGGGTTTTCAGCTAGGCAGTCCTTCTTCTTGTAGTTGCAGGAATCTAATTTTCTAGGGTCCAGGGTAGCCCTTAAATACTAAATTTAAGGGCGTGTTTAGGTCTGGGGGGTTAGTAGCCAATGGCTACTAGCCCTGAGGGTGGGTACACCCTCTTTGTGCCTCCTCCCAAGGGGAGGGGGTCACAATCCTAACCCTATTGGGGGAATCCTCCATCTGCAAGATGGAGGATTTCTAAAAGTTAGAGTCACTTCAGCTCAGGACACCTTAGGGGCTGTCCTGACTGGCCAGTGACTCCTCCTTGTTTTTCTCATTATTTTCTCCGGCCTTGCCGCCAAAAGTGGGGCCTGGCCGGAGGGGGCGGGCAACTCCACTAGCTGGAGTGTCCTGCTGGGTTGGCACAAAGGAGGTGAGCCTTTGAGGCTCACCGCCAGGTGTGACAACTCCTGCCTGGGGGAGGTGTTAGCATCTCCACCCAGTGCAGGCTTTGTTACTGGCCTCAGAGTGACAAAGGCACTCTCCCCATGGGGCCAGCAACATGTCTCGGTTTGTGGCAGGCTGCTAGAACTAGTCAGCCTACACAGATAGTCGGTTAAGTTTCAGGGGGCACCTCTAAGGTGCCCTCTGGGGTGTATTTTACAATAAAATGTACACTGGCATCAGTGTGCATTTATTGTGCTGAGAAGTTTGATACCAAACTTCCCAGTTTTCAGTGTAGCCATTATGGTGCTGTGGAGTTCGTGTTTGACAAACTCCCAGACCATATACTCTTATGGCTACCCTGCACTTACAATGTCTAAGGTTTTGTTTAGACATTGTAGGGGTACCATGCTCATGCACTGGTACCCTCACCTATGGTATAGTGCACCCTGCCTTAGGGCTGTAAGGCCTGCTAGAGGGGTGTCTTACCTATACTGCATAGGCAGTGAGAGGCTGGCATGGCACCCTGAGGGGAGTGCCATGTCGACTTACTCATTTTGTTCTCACTAGCACCCACAGGCTTGTAAGCAGTGTGTCTGTGCTGAGTGAGGGGTCTCTAGGGTGGCATAAGACATGCTGCAGCCTTAGAGACCTTCCTTGGCATCAGGGCCCTTGGTACTAGAAGTACCAGTTACAAGGGACTTATCTGAATGCCAGGGTGTGCCAATTGTGGATACAATGGTACATTTTAGGTGAAGGAACACTGGTGCTGGGGCCTGGTTAGCAGGGTCCCAGCACTCTTCTCAGTCAAGTCAGCATCAGTATCAGGCAAAAAGTGGGGGGTAACTGCAACAGGGAGCCATTTCTTTACACAAGCCCCCCCCAGCCCACAGGCCAGGAGACTCAGCCCAAGCTGGGAGAGTCTTCCTAGTCTGTCAGGCGAGGAAGAGTAGGAGAAATAGGCTGGTTAGTTGCAGGGCCTACTCTGCCTTACATCCTTCTGTTCAGGTCATTCCCTTTGGGGAACTGACCTACTTCCACAGTGATAGGACCTAGTCTGAATTGCCTCTTGTCTGCCTCTTCAATGTCTCCACCCATTCTTTCTATCTTGGTCTTAGAGGTATCCACCTCTGCTAACCTTATCTTGGCCAGGGTTACCCCTAGCTTACCCAGAGAGGTTACCCAGAGCTGGAGTAACCCCACCATGACCAATAGGGTCAGGGGGCCTAACTTGCTATTTGGCATGGGGTCAGACCACCATGCTAAGGATAGTGCAGCCATAAAGGCTAACACCCAGCAGAGGCCACTGACAGCTGTCAGTGCCCAGAACCACACCTTTAGCTCTTCACCTAAAAGGGAAGGGGCTAAGTTACAGGCTTCTTTGGGTTCAGGTTGCCTGTCTGCTGTATTGGAGTGGGGGGTTACCACATCTTGTAGTAAACACCCTTCTTCCACTCTTTCTTCTGTTAGCTGAGGAGCCACCCACTCAGGTTTAACAGTTGCCTGACTAGCCAGGACTTCTTGTGGGTCAGGTTGGACTTTATCAGGGCCATTTTTGGAGTTCTCCCCTACTGGAGCAGAATCTCCTTGGCTTGCTGTAACCTTGGCTAAAGGTTGTCCACCCTTCCTACTCTGTTTTCTTTTCTTCTTTTTCTGGGGCCTGCTTGCATTTACTGCAGAGGCAGGACTTCCAGCATCCTTGGGAGAGGACTGGCACTGGACCAGTTCCTCTCTTGAGCTCTGACTAACCTCTGGGTAGTCATTTCCAAGGAGACAATCAAGGGGGAGGTCTGTACTGACTACTACCCTTCTCCAGCTAAGAGTGCCACCCACTTCTATGGGCACTAAAGCCACAGGCCTCTTAGTGACCCTGTCTAGGCTAACTCTTACCCTGGCAGTCTCACCTGGGATGTACTGGTTTGAGAGCACCAGCCTGTCATGCACAATAGTGTGACTGGCACAAGTGTCTCTCAGGGCAGTGGTTGGGATTCCATTCACCAGTAGGTGTTGGAAGTGTCTACTTCCCTCTGGAATCTCCAACTCACCTGTTGGGCCCTGTTTCCAGTTGAAGGCTAGGAAGACCTCCTCATCTGAGGAGTCATCTCCCATGGCTACACTGGTTACCCCTGGAATTTTGTTCTGGGGTTTGTTTTTGGGACAAGAAGTGTCCTTGGTGTGGTGCCCAGACTGTTTACAGTTGTGGCACCATGCCTTAGTGGCATCCCAGTTCTTACCCTGGTACCCACCTTGGTTTTGGGTTGTGTCTTGGGGCCCACCCACCTGTTCTGGTTTTTGGGGGCCTACAGAGGACTCTTTTTCTTTGTTTCTAGTGTCACCCACTTTCTCCTGGGGAGTTTTTGTAACCCCTTTCTTTTGGTCACCCCCAGTGGAAGTTTTGGTTACTCTAGTCTTGACCCAGTGGTCTGCCTTCTTTCCCAATTCTTGGGGAGAAATTGGACCTAGGTCTACCAGATACTGATGCAACTTTTCATTGAAGCAGTTACTTAAAATGTGTTCTTTCATAAACAAATTATAAAGCCCAACATAGTCACACACTTCATTTCCAGTTAACCAACCATCCAGTGTTTTTACTGAGTAGTCTACAAAATCAACCCAGGTCTGGCTCGAGGATTTTTGAGCCCCCCTGAATCTAATTCTATACTCCTCAGTGGAGAATCCAAAGCCCTCAATCAGGGTACCCTTCATGAGGTCATAAGATTCTGCATCTTTTCCAGAGAGTGTGAGGAGTCTATCCCTACACTTTCCAGTGAACATTTCCCAAAGGAGAGCACCCCAGTGAGATCTGTTCACTTTTCTGGTTACACAAGCCCTCTCAAAAGCTGTGAACCATTTGGTGATGTCATCACCATCTTCATATTTTGTTACAATCCCTTTGGGGATTTTTAGGATGTCAGGGGAATCTCTGACCCTATTTAAGTTGCTGCCACCATTGATGGGACCTAGGCCCATCTCTTTTCTTTCCCTTTCTATGGCTAGGAGCTGCTTTTCCAAAGCCAATCTTTTGACCATCCTGGCTAACAGGGGGTCATCTTCACTGAGAGCATCCTCAGTGATTTCAGAAATGCTGGACCCTCCTGTGAGGGAAGCAACATTTCTGACTATCATTTTTGGAGACAGGGCTTGAGAGGCCCTGGTCTCCCTATTTAGGACTGGGAGGGGGGAATTGCCCTCCAAGTCACTAATTTCTTCCTCTGTGAAGTCATCCTCAGAGGGGTTGGCTTTTTCAAACTCTGCCAACAGCTCCTGGAGCTGAATTTTGGTAGGTCTGGAGCCAATGGTTATTTTTTTGATATTACAGAGAGACCTTAGCTCCCTCATCTTAAGATGGAGGTAAGGTGTGGTGTCGAGTTCCACCACATTCATCTCTGTATCAGACATTATTTTGCTAAGAGTTGGAAGACTTTTTAAAGAATCTAAAACTGTTTCTAGAATCTAATTCAAACTTTTAACAAACTTTTAAACTCTAAAAGACAATGCTAAACAGGGACTTAACACACAAGGCCCTAGCAGGACTTTTAAGAATTTAGAAAAATTTCAAATTGCAAAAATCAATTTCTAATGACAATTTTGGAATTTGTCGTGTGATCAGGTATTGGCTGAGTAGTCCAGCAAATGCAAAGTCTTGTACCCCACCGCTGATCCACCAATGTAGGAAGTTGGCTCTGTATGTGCTATTTCAAAGTAAGGAATAGCATGCACAGAGTCCAAGGGTTCCCCTTAGAGGTAAAATAGTGGTAAAAATAGATAATTCCAATGCTCTATTTTGTGGTAGTGTGGTCGAGCAGTAGGCTTATCCAAGGAGTAGTGTTAAGCATTTGTTGTACATACACATAGACAATAAATGAGGTACACACACTCAGAGACAAATCCAGCCAATAGGTTTTTATATAGAAAAATATCTTTTCTTAGTTTATTTTAAGAACCACAGGTTCAAATTCTACATGTAATATCTCATTCGAAAGGTATTGCAGGTAAGTACTTTAGGAACTTCAAATCATCAAAATTGCATGTATACTTTTCAAGTTATTCACAAATAGCTGTTTTAAAAGTGGACACAGTGCAATTTTCACAGTTCCTAGGGGAGGTAAGTATTTGTTAGGTTAACCAGGTAAGTAAGACACTTACAGGGCTTAGTTCTTGGTCCAAGGTAGCCCACCGTTGGGGGTTCAGAGCAACCCCAAAGTCACCACACCAGCAGCTCAGGGCCGGTCAGGTGCAGAGTCCAAAGTGGTGCCCAAAACACATAGGCTAGAATGGAGAGAAGGGGGTGCCCCGGTTCCGGTCTGCTTGCAGGTAAGTACCCGCGTCTTCGGAGGGCAGACCAGGGGGGTTTTGTAGGGCACCGGGGGGGACACAAGCCCACACAGAAATTTCACCCTCAGCAGCGCGGGGGCGGCCGGGTGCAGTGTAGAAACAAGCGTCGGGTTTTCAATGGAAGTCAATGGGAGATCTCGGGATCTCTTCAGCGCTGCAGGCAGGCAAGGGGGGGATTCCTCGGGGAAACCTCCACTTGGGCAAGGGAGAGGGACTCCTGGGGGTCACTTCTCCAGTGAAAGTCCGGTCCTTCAGGTCCTGGGGGCTGCGGGTGCAGGGTCTCTCCCAGGCGTCGGGACTTTAGGTTCAAAGAGTCGCGGTCAGGGGAAGCCTCGGGATTCCCTCTGCAGGCGGCGCTGTGGGGGCTCAGGGGGGACAGGTTTTGGTACTCACAGTCGTAGAGTAGTCCGGGGGTCCTCCCTGAGGTGTTGGATCGCCACCAGCCGAGTCGGGGTCGCCGGGTGCAGTGTTGCAAGTCTCACGCTTCTTGCGGGGAGCTTGCAGGGATCTTTAAAGCTGCTGGAAACAAAGTTGCAGCTTTTCTTGGAGCAGGTCCGCTGTCCTCGGGAGTTTCTTGTCTTTTCGAAGCAGGGGCAGTCCTCAGAGGATGTCGAGGTCGCTGGTCCCTTTGGAAGGCGTCGCTGGAGCAGGATCTTTGGAAGGCAGGAGACAGGCCGGTGAGTTTCTGGAGCCAAGGCAGTTGTCGTCTTCTGGTCTTCCTCTGCAGGGGTTTTCAGCTAGGCAGTCCTTCTTCTTGTAGTTGCAGGAATCTAATTTTCTAGGGTCCAGGGTAGCCCTTAAATACTAAATTTAAGGGCGTGTTTAGGTCTGGGGGGTTAGTAGCCAATGGCTACTAGCCCTGAGGGTGGGTACACCCTCTTTGTGCCTCCTCCCAAGGGGAGGGGGTCACAATCCTAACCCTATTGGGGGAATCCTCCATCTGCAAGATGGAGGATTTCTAAAAGTTAGAGTCACTTCAGCTCAGGACACCTTAGGGGCTGTCCTGACTGGCCAGTGACTCCTCCTTGTTTTTCTCATTATTTTCTCCGGCCTTGCCGCCAAAAGTGGGGCCTGGCCGGAGGGGGCGGGCAACTCCACTAGCTGGAGTGTCCTGCTGGGTTGGCACAAAGGAGGTGAGCCTTTGAGGCTCACCGCCAGGTGTGACAACTCCTGCCTGGGGGAGGTGTTAGCATCTCCACCCAGTGCAGGCTTTGTTACTGGCCTCAGAGTGACAAAGGCACTCTCCCCATGGGGCCAGCAACATGTCTCGGTTTGTGGCAGGCTGCTAGAACTAGTCAGCCTACACAGATAGTCGGTTAAGTTTCAGGGGGCACCTCTAAGGTGCCCTCTGGGGTGTATTTTACAATAAAATGTACACTGGCATCAGTGTGCATTTATTGTGCTGAGAAGTTTGATACCAAACTTCCCAGTTTTCAGTGTAGCCATTATGGTGCTGTGGAGTTCGTGTTTGACAAACTCCCAGACCATATACTCTTATGGCTACCCTGCACTTACAATGTCTAAGGTTTTGTTTAGACACTGTAGGGGTACCATGCTCATGCACTGGTACCCTCACCTATGGTATAGTGCACCCTGCCTTAGGGCTGTAAGGCCTGCTAGAGGGGTGTCTTACCTATACTGCATAGGCAGTGAGAGGCTGGCATGGCACCCTGAGGGGAGTGCCATGTCGACTTACTCATTTTGTTCTCACTAGCACCCACAGGCTTGTAAGCAGTGTGTCTGTGCTGAGTGAGGGGTCTCTAGGGTGGCATAAGACATGCTGCAGCCTTAGAGACCTTCCTTGGCATCAGGGCCCTTGGTACTAGAAGTACCAGTTACAAGGGACTTATCTGAATGCCAGGGTGTGCCAATTGTGGATACAATGGTACATTTTAGGTGAAGGAACACTGGTGCTGGGGCCTGGTTAGCAGGGTCCCAGCACTCTTCTCAGTCAAGTCAGCATCAGTATCAGGCAAAAAGTGGGGGGTAACTGCAACACGGAGCCATTTCTTTACACATACAGATTGTATTTTGCCCCAGGAAGGTGGTGATCTCTGGGGATGCTGGGGGGCATTCAAAATATGAGTTGCCCCCAAGACCTGACCCATCCGAGGGCTTCACTGAAACAAGCTTGGGAGCCCACACTTGTTTTCTTAAATGTTGCAGAAGATACACAGATCCGCTGCATCTCCTGCTGAAAAGTTTTGAAAAAATACTTTTTTGCTCTGGGGGTGGGGGGGGGTCTCTCTGGGACCCCAGCACCAGAGCTAAAGATTCAGGGTGTCCCTATCCTGGCCCCTTTTCTATTTTCTGGTGCTGGGGTCTCGGAGGAACCCCACCAGGGCAAAAGAGCTTTGTATTTTAAATGTTTTGCTAATTACCACACAAATTTGTTGAAAAAACTGTGTATGGCAGGGGCGCAAGTATTAGTTACCTTATACATATTCACTAGTAAAACCAACATTTTCAGGGACATTATAGTTAGGCTCACATTTTAAACTTACGTTATAGTTATAGTTACCTCAAGTACCTCAGCCCCTAAGGTAACTAAAACTTGCACCCCCGCCATACATATACATATATATATAGAGACACAGAGGAAACTGGTCTCACAGAGAGGGAGTTGCTATAGCAGCCTCCTCTCTGTGACAGCAATGCCAGCTCCCATAGGAGGTGGGGAGCTGGCTGTGACTGCTGGGGCCTTTAGCCTACCCTTGTGGTCCCCAACATTGTCATTGGGTGCCCTGGGAGCACCAAGGTCACATGGCCGGCCCCTCGGGATGGGCCTGGGATGGGGTCATGCAGTCCCCCCTCCCCCAAGATTGGCCTGGGGAGGGGGGAAGCATGTCCCCCCCAAACAAAATAAATGTTTAGGTCAGGCCCCGGGGGATGTGATCCCCAGGGCTGAGATTAGCCTGGGGGGGTCACACAGACCCCTTCACCAAAAAAAAAATGTATGCTGGGCCCTGGGTGATGGTGTCACCCCCGGGGCTGAATTTGGCCTGGGGGTGATGCGGGTTGAAATGTTATAGGGGTTGGCCACAGGACTGGCAGAAGGGCAGGCCCTGCAGCCAACCTATGCTGCGCATAGCCAAAGGCCATGCGCAGGGTGGGGTTGGGTGGTTATAGGGGTTGTTGCAGGGGCTGGCCGCAGGCCTGGCCCTATGGGGAGCCCCTGCTGCACACAGCCTTTGGCCGTGTGCAACACGGGGTTGGGTGGTATAGGGGTTGGCTGCAGGATTGGATCCAGCTGTGTACGGCCAGGCCCTGCAGCCAACCCCTGCTGCACACAGTCGAAGGCCGTGCACAGTGGTGGTTGGATTAACATATAGTAATGAAAATTACTTTACTTTACTTTTAAAAAAAATCACAGAAAAAAACAAAGGTTACAGGGATATTATAACTAGGAAACAGAATTTAAAATTAACTTAAAAAGCCAAAGGTTATAGGGATGTTTCAAATATACCAAACCATAGAAATTCATCAGTTATAGTTACAGTTATCTTAAGTAATTACAACTTTTGCCCTCAGGTAACTATAACTTGCACCCCCGTCGTGGACAGTTTTTTCGTTAAAAATTTTACTGCAAATATTACATTGAAATTATCAATGATGTTATCAAAGATGTCATAAGTGCCGTAATTTGTAGGGTAATTAGCAGTGCATGGCAAGGGCGTGAGTTATAGTTACCTTAGGGCATGAGGAACTTGAGGTAACTATAACTGGTGAATTTCTATGGCTTTGTACGTTTAAAATGTGAGCCTAACTTTAACGTACCTGTAACCTTTTAGTTTTTTCAGTGAATTTCTATTTTTTTAAATTATATTTCTCAGCTATAACATGTCTGTAACCTTTGTTTTTTAAGTGAATTTCTGTGTTATTTTTAACGTATAGTAATTTTCATTTCTATGTGTTAATCCAACCATGGCCATGCGCAGTGGTGGTTGGCCACAGGGCCTACCCCCTATAAGCACCCAAGATTGCACTGTGCATGGCCTGGGTGTGAGAGTGCGTACATCAGTGTTTTACTGGGTGTGTCAGTGTGTGTGCGGGTTTGTGAGTGGGTGCATGAGGGTGTCAATGGGTGTGTGAGTGGGTGCGTGAATGTCTGAGTAGGTCTGTGCGTGGGTGCATGGGTGTTTGAGTGGGTCTGTGAGTGGGTATGTAAGTGTAAAAGTGGGTGTGTGAGTGGGAGAAATTGAGTGGAAGAGAGAAAGAAAGTGAGTTTTTTAGGTTTTGATGTGTGATATACTTAGAATGAAAAACTTACCATTAAAGTAAAAACTGATAAATTTACAATTTTAAACAAAATAATGTAATTGTTATTTTTTAAAAAACTATAATAATTTGTTTTTTTACTAAAAAAAGAGGGAAATTAGTCCAGCTGGACTCGCACCCACAATGTTCAGTGTGCAGATCTGTGACCTTCACACTGAGCTATGCGTTTATTTTTTTAATACTTTTTTTTGCCCTTTATAGGTCATCTGGGACCATGAGGGAGCTCTCAAAGGCTCCTGCGCAGTTCCTATATATTTATTTATATATGTAATTAGAAAAATGTTTTAATACAAAACCCTTTAGAGGCTACCTGGCATGCAGGGGAAGCCTCACAGCCTTCCCATTGGTGCCATTGCTTCAGCAAGCACGGAGCAGCTTTGAGACCAATGACTGGCACAATGCTACACTACCCTATCAAGGGTTTGGGTTATCTTTGTCTCTATGGATTGTTTGTGCAGGGAGGTATCCCTTCCTGCACAAAACAATCTCAGGAGTTGTGCCATGTAACATGGAATCCTTACACCCTCATGGCAGGAGCACCTGCACTGGTGCGCTAGGCAGCACATGTGTAGCAGCACAGAGAGAATCCAAGAATGAGGCATAATAATAATTAAGGGCCTGATTCTAACTTTGGAGGACGGTGTTAAACCGTCCCAAAAGTGGCGGATATACCACCTACCGTATTACGAGTCCATTATATCCTATGGAACTCGTAATACGGTAGGTGGTATATCCGCCACTTTTGGGACGGTTTAACACCGTCCTCCAAAGTTAGAATCAGGCCCTAAATGTCATATTCCTGCCCTCTACCTTTGACACAGAGCAACTAGCTGTCTTTCTGCCCTCGACAAAATGTTGATAACCCTGGGCCCTGGCCATTGGTGCGCTCAGAGTTGTATTATTAATCCCTGGTGTGTTATTGGCACTGTCTCCCTGTTGCTCGGAATTTAGAGAGCTGAAATTAGGAGTATTACAGGGGTTGACCTTAAGCCAAAATCTATGTAATGCTTACATGAGACCATTAATTACTCTAATCAAGAGCCATAATCTCTTGGTTATTAATTACTTGTATGACACACAATTAATCGCATCCCTTAACCAACAGGACAAGACGTCTTCCTTTAAAATCTGCATGCGTAATATTGTGGATTGGATAGATGTTAACTCCTTAAAACTGAATGGGGATAAAACAGAGTTTCTTTGCTGTGCCCCAAACAATGGCCTTCTACAGTTCTCCCTCAATTCCTGGCCCTGTTTAAAGAAACTGAGATGAAGACCTCTGATGCAGTGCATAACTTGAGAATTATGTTTGATGCCCATCTCTCACTAGCGAACGACGTGAACAAGGTTGCAGTTGCTTGTTTTGCCTTGCTGAGTAGTCTCAGAAAGATATTTTTGGCATTTCCAATGCATGCCAGATCTATAATAACTAGAAAATGCCATTCTTCTGGGGGCACCTGACTATTTGATTAGGAGAGTTCAAAGAGTCTAATCGTCTACTGGCACTGAATTTACCCCGCAAATCTTCTGCAACTAATGCACTCAAGGAACTGCACTGGCTTCCAATAGAAAAGAGAATTCTTTTTAAAGCAATTTGTTGGGTGTTTAAGGCACTTCAGGGAAAAGGTCCAGTATGTTTGTAAAACAAACTACAGAGATATGTTCCAGCTAGGTCTCTGCCCCCTACTTCGGCCAATCTGGTGCGACAACCTAGATTTCAAAGAGCTCATCTGTGATGACGAGCCTTCTCTTTTAAGACCGCTCAGCAGTGGAATGCGCTGCCTTGCACTTTGAGAGCAAATTCGGAGCTGATGAAGTTCAGAAAAGCTTTGAAGACTTTTTGTTCCCTAATTAGACTATGCTTTTGAGCTGGACTGTTTCCCCTTTGTACATGTCTTGCATTACTTCTCCACTGCTTTCCAGTTGCTACAGCGCCTGTTACTGTCACAATGCACTTTATAAATACTATACATACATACATTAGAACATCAGGCTCACACGCCTTTTAGAACAAAGCCAGTGGAAGCAACTGCACGCGTTCTCGGATGCTAAAAGTGCATTTTATTAAAAGTGAGCAACGCACACTCACATTTAAAAACCTCTTGCTTGAACATGGCACCACGCTCATAAATAAAATGGACTTTTGGGCTTTGCACCAGAGGACACATATGGCCACTGGCCACAGTCAATATATATATATATATGTATATACCTCATACAAAGTACATAATCAAGGTAATACACACATGTAATTTACATTTTATAATAAACGAAAACATTGACATTGTATATATGTATATTAATTAATTATTTGTGAATATGCACACTGTTAACTGGTGTAAAATATATTTATTTACAAATAAGCAGTCAATGTGTATAATCTAAATATAATATACACATTGACTAATTATGTTTTATAGATTTGTCTTTTTAAATATATATATATATATATATATATATATATATATATATATATATATATATATATATATATATATGTACATATATAGAGATAGATAGATAGATAGATAGATAGACAGACAGACAGGTAGACAGGTAGATAGATAGAGTTAGGACCTAGGGGCATATTTATACTCTGTTTGGGCCAAATTTGCGTCATTTGTTTGACGCAAATTCGGAACAAACCTAACTCCATATTTATATTTTGATGTTAGACACGTCTAACATCAAAATAGAGGAGTTTGCACCATTTTTTGGATGAGTGCACCTACCTTGTATCAATGAGATGCAGGGCAAGCGTTCCCATCTGAAAATTGGTGCTATCCCCAATAGCCCCATATTTATCCCCCCGTGCTAAACTGACGTACATGTGGGAGGAGGGGTAAATAATGGTGCAAAGCTTGCTTTGCACCATTATTTAACACCTCCGTCAGACCAGGCGTTAGGGGACCTGTGGACCCATTTCCATGGTTAAACACCCCAAGCCCCAGAAACACCCCCACCCACACCAGAGGGACACCGGATAATGGGGAACCCCATCCCAGGTAAGTAGGGTAAGTATTGGTAAGTATTTTGGGCCTTTTTTTAAAGTGCCATCAGGGGCCCTAACTTGGGGCCCCCTCCATGGCACAGGGTGCAGTGGCCATGCCCAGGGGACACTTGTCCCCTGAGCTGGCCATTGGGGTGGTGCGCATGACTCCTATCTTTACTAAGACAGGAGTCATGGTTATCGTTGTTGTGCGCCAGGAAATGATGCTAATCTGGTTAGAGGCATTTTTTTTGCCTCGAACTAGGGTAGTGCCAATTTTTATGCACAGCCCCCTCCTTCCCTACCGCCACCCCCATCCGGCTAGCGTCTTTTTTGAACACGCTAGCCCTAGTTTAGTGCTGGCTTGCGCCTTTCCTTTAATATGGCACCTGGCTGGCACAGTGGAATGGCGCAAGCTGACGCTATACTTTTTGTGACAAAGAGTATAAATCAGGCCCCTGGTTCCAAACGAAGAGCATTGTTTGTTTTGCCAATAACTTTGGTGCTGCTTGATGAATCTTCACAAAATTTTTCAAAACTGACACAACAGTTGGTTTAGCTGCTGTCTTGAAATTTTCAGGGTGATCTATCAAGCAGGTGCTGAGAAAAAGGGGGGGGTTCAAAATACATTTTCCCCAAGCATTTTCCCATGGAGATTTTGAACACGACTACAGCCCAAACCGCTGACCAGAATTACACAAAATTTGGCAGAAAGCTAGCTTTATGTCAAGAAAGCATGCTTTTCATGATTTGAGGTAAATCCATTCAGTAGTTGTTAAGATATTAAGGAAAAAAAGAAATATAGATATCTAGGGACATGGATCCTTTGCAGATCCAACCATTTCCGTGGTGATATCTGATTGGCTGTCAACACTTAATAATAAAATAATTTATAGAGTGCATGGCTACTTAAACCAAAGTGCCCCAGCACTAGGAGAAAGTGACCCATGAACTCGACACAGCAACTTAAGGAAGAAGGAGTGAAAGGCCTAAAGGGCTGACTTAAACATCCAGGTTTTTAGCTTTTTCCGAAACAATAGTTCTGAGGGTTCCTGTCTGATTGAGAAAGGCAGGGAGTTCCATCGTTTAGCTGGTAGAAAGCTGAAGGAACAGCGTCCAATCCATTTTTTTTTAACCATGGGAACCGCTCCTAAATGAGACCCGGCAGATCTTATGTTCTTAGTAGGGATATGGGTTTAAAAAAGAGTGCAAATAAATGGCACCTGCATTTCTAAGGATCCAATAGCAATAACACATAGCTTTGACAGTAAGTCATTTTCAAAGTGGCAGTCAGTGCAATTTTGACTGAGTTGGACCCTGAGACGACCGCCTCGGGAGTTCAAAAGCAGATGAGCTACTGAATTTTGTACATGCTGAAATCTCTTCGGTCAGGTCGGCGCTACTCCTAAGTAGAGAACATTACCATATTCCAGCCTTGGAATAACCAAGGCCTCGGCTACTATCTTTCTGGCAGCCTCAGGACGAAATCCCAGAATCTTTCTGAGAACCTTTAGGATCCCAAAGCACTTGCCTGCTAGGGCTATGACCTGACTGTCAAAGGACAGCTTGGGGTCAAACCAGATACCAAGGTTCCTAACTTTCGGTCTTGCAGGGGGCAATGGACCAATCATTTCTGGCCACCAAGCACTTGACCAGATGGACGGCTGGTTCCCAACAATGAGAACCTCTGTTTTTCCAACATTTAATTTGAGGCAATTCAAGTCCATCCACTGAGCCACCTCTGCCAAACAAGCCCATAGTAGCACAGCAGTGTCAGAGGCCTCCTGAGACAGGATAATGACCAGTTGTGTATTATCAGCATATGAAATGATATTGAATCCATACCGCTCGATTATGTTAGCCAGGGGGTGCATACATAGATTGAATACAGTGGGGCTCAGAGAGGTGCCATGATGAACCCCCTGCTGCAATGGGAGGATCTGGGATTGGAAAGGTTTTGTCAGCAACTGAAAGGATTGGTCATCCAGGAAGGAGGCTAACCACTGCAAAGCTACGGTCCCGACACACCACTTCCACAATTGTTCAGGCAGAAGGTTGTGTGACATGATGTCAAAGACAGCACTGAGATCCAACATCAGCAGTGCTTCTGTATCGTCCCTACCCACAACCTGACAAACGCACTCCACATTAAAAGCAGTGACAACCCTGCACTGTAGGAAGGGCAGAAACCTGAGTCCTATGGAGAAGCTCTTTTATCTCAATAAAACCAGACAGTTGCTGATTTACCCATTTTTCAGCCACCTTAGAGGTGAATGGGAAGAGCGATATAGGCCTGAAATTTTCAGGTTTGGTTAGATCCAGACCAGGTTTCTTCAAAAGTGGTATCACCATAGCATGCTTCCAGCGATGGGGGACCTTACCAGCCTCAAAGGAACTATTCAAAAGGTCACAAAGCAGGGGGGCAATGACAGACATACCCCGCTCCAGGAACCCTGGGGCAGCAGAATTGACAGAGGAGCCAGACTTCACTTCTGCCACCAGGGAAAGCATCTCCTCTGGTTCACTGTCTTTAAATGAGGAGAGCCCAGAGTTGTCTGATAAAGGCTCAAACCATAAGCTACAGCACGGAACAGCTAGAGGTGCTTCAGGGAACATAGAATAAAAGGAAGCAACCTTAATAGCAAAAAAACTGACAATTGCATTACAGCGTTCTTCTGCAGGTGACATGGCTGCTGTAAGACAACCCAAGGAGGATAAGGATTTTATGATAGAAAAAATGTCTTGTGTGTAATGTTGTGCTTCCCCAATTTTATCAGCATAAAAAACACACATCTATGATATCCCTTCAGAGCCTCCTGATAGTTGGCCTTATCGGTAGGATCAAATTTCCATGCGCCAAATGCACTCTAAATGCTTGCAGTTCTTTATTAAGGCAGGCAATTCATTGTGAAAGCATTCAGCCAAAGTTTTAGACCGTTTAACAGTGTGGTCAGCCTTCGATGCAATTTGGTCAAGTGCATCTGTTCTCCACTATTCCAACTGAGTATAAACTGTGTTGATACATTTATCAAAACTTGGATATTTCAAGGCCAGAGCCTGGGTAACATTGGCCCAGATCACCCTTGTCCATTTCCGAGTCCTTACAACCTGACCATGGACCGGAGTGGGTAAAAGGTTGGAAACCCGGACCTGAAAAGGGATGGCAGAATTGTCAGACCATAACAGAGGCAGGGGACAATCCACAGATAAACTGGGTAAGTTAAAGAAACACACAGTCAAGAAAATGACCCAGTTAATGAGGGGGAAGCTTGAATAGTTGAGTAAGATGGATGGCTTTCAAATCTTCAACCAATGAAGCCATAGCTGAACATGAGATGTCATCAAAGTGGAGATTAAGATCGGCGATAACCATAAAATTAGATTAATGCATAATAAAAGAAGGCAATAATTCAGTTAATTCTGCCATAAAACTAGCTGCTGGTCCTAGAGGCTGGTAAATCAAAAAGCCAGCTAGGGTACATTTGCTTGACAAATTTAGAAAGAAGTAAGCTGCTTCATTTCCAGATATCGTTACCTCTGTTAGTGAACACTTAATAGACTGTGTAAAAATAATGATGATGCTGCATTCCATATGTGTCTGCTTACCTTGCCTGACAATTGCATAGCCCCGAAGAATGGCCGCTAGCACACTGGGTGCTGAAAATTCAGCCAGGAAGTGTTGGCAGCCATTTTGGGATTCAGCTTCAGCCAAGTTCCAAAGAAAACATGAAAAAAAGGGGCCCCGGTAGGGATATCCTGAGCCCCTACTCTTGGTGCACAGGTCCCCCAGGAACCCCATCAGGGCTTAAAAGCATATTTTTTAATTCTCAGAAAAATCATGGATTTTTCTGTGATTTAAAAAAAAAGTGCAGTCTCCTGTGGAGTTCATCTATTTGACCCCCAGATGGGTCAGGTCCTGGGGACACTAGAAGGTAAAAATAGGAGGGGGTGCAGGGCCCCCCTCCTAGGGCTAATAGAAGCCCTGGGGACCACCACCTCTCCAGGGCTATGTTAATATAATATCCGGAAAGCCGTGCAACCCCATTGGCGCCCCTTGGACCCAGACCTTTCCTGCGCAATTAGTATAGTTTTTATATAGGGGCATTGAGGATTTTGTACAGGGAGACGCGTGGCCCCCTACCCCTGAGGACTGCCACCTCCGTGGGGCAGTTTTGATTTTGTATGCTCAGCCACAGCCCTGGGGACCACCATCTCCCCGGGGCAATAAAGATTTTGTATGGGTGGCAACGCAGCCCCCTTCAGCCCAGGGGACTGCCACCTCCCTGGGGCTCAAATATTTTAATTTATGGGTCTGTCACAGACCCCCAGGGGCCACCAACTCCCTAGGGTTAAATGAAGCGATAGAGGACAGCTATTGATCGCCCTTGAGACCATCCCCCCCCCCCCCCCAGGGCCGGCTCCTGCTATCTCTTAAGGTGACCACCCTTGGGATGTAGCTGTTTGCTTCTGCCTCTGTGGCAGCTGACATCTCCCACCAAGAAAAACCATAACCCTACTTGCAGCAAGCAGGAGATGTCCAACAGCTCCTGCTTGCTGAAAGTGGAGTTTTTATCTCTTTCCCTTCAAGCAAACATGAAAAGATGAAAACATTGTTCCTGCAAGTAGGGAGTTGCTATTTAAAGCAGCTCCCTGCTTGCAGGAACAATATCGGCTCCTTCAGGAGCTGGGAGCTGGTTGCGGCTACAGGGGCTTTCAGGCTCCCCATGCGGTCTTCATAGGTTTTCACTGGGTGCCCTGGGAACCCAGTTATATGTGGCCGGACCCCAGGGACAGGATCCCCAGGGTCGAAGTCAGCTTGGAGAGAGGGAGCACGTGGCTCCTCTCCATTTTGAAAAAAAGTATTTGGCCCCTGGGAGGTGGTGGTCCCCAGGGCCCAGAGGGTTCTTGAAGCCCTTCCCTTATAAATATTTAATGAAGAAGCACCAGGAAGGTAGTGGTCCCTGGGACCCGGGAGCGTTCTTACAGCCCCCTCATAAATATTTTATCAAATATTTTATCAAGTACCCTGGAAGGTAGTGATCCCTGGAACCCGGGGGTCTGTTATAGGGGGTTGGTCGCAGAGCCTGGTCACAGGCCAGGCCCTGTGGCCGATCCGTGCTGTGCATGGCATTCAGCAGTGCATGGTGCAGGGTTGAGTGGTAATAGGTGGTTGGCCACAGGACCGGGCTGCAGGCCAAGCCCTGTCATCAACTTCTTCCACACATGACTAAAGGCTGGGTGCGGCTGTGATTGGCTTAAAGTATAGTAGTTAAAATTACTTTACGTTAAAGAAACCATAGCAATCCACTGAAAAAAACAAAGGTTACCAGGCATGATAGTTAGAAAATAGAATTTTAAAAACATAGAAATTCACAATAAAAAAAAAAGGTTACAAGGATATTATAGTTTGGCTATAATTGTGCATTTTTATGGTTTTGTACTTTTAACATGTGAGCCTAACTAAAACGTCCCTGCAACATTTGTTTTTTTGTGAATATATGTGTGTCTGCTGCTGCTGGGTGCCACCGCACTTGAACCCAGAGAATTTGATGCTCCTGCAGGACTTAGCCCTTGCTGGGCCAGCTACCTGCTGCCAGCATACAGGGGAGGTAGCGCCCCACTGAGAAAATGAGTGCGGTCATCTCCGACTTGCTGAAGAAGGGACAGGGCCACACCCCTGTTCATCCGCATTGCATGCATGCATGGGGTGTAGGTGATGCTTGCACTACCTACTTCACCAATCTGACTTTGGGACTGGGACTGGAATTGGGATTCAGCAGGGGAAGTTCAAAATAGGAGGACAGGCAAAGGACAGGTCAGGAAAGAAAAACAACACATAAAATAAACACAAAAATATACTTAGGGTGTGAAAATAATAAAACAAGTACAAAAAAAGTTGGGACTGGAAATAGGGACGGGCAGTTGGTTAGAGGAAAAAGACAGCTAGCAAGGAGAGAGGAAAACAAAATGGTTGTGCCCTTGAGCACTGTGTGGTGCCGTTCTTGCTGTTTTTTTCAGTGTGGAACCCGCTACCGGCTTGAAAAAAGCAGAGATTTTGTGTAACTCCATGGAATCCCGTTGAATAAAACTCAGTGAGTTCCACCTAGGCCTAATTATCATGACCAAGCACTGGTACGCCAGATTGTCATACTCAAAAATATTGTAGCCAGATTACCAACTACTAATGTATCGCTCCCTTCATTCAGCCTCCAAACAACTATTAGCAATCTCCTGTTTCACTGTCGATCACTGCGAGGGTTTCTCCTTTTCCTGCATTGCGTCTAAAATATGAAATTCTGGCCCGTATTTATACTTTTATTGCGCCGCATTTGCGTCGTTTTTTGACGCAAAAACGGCGCAAACTCGCAAAATGCCATTGTATTTTGTAGGTTCGCGCGTTTTGCGCCAAAAAGCGGCGCAAATGCGGCGCTAAAAAAAGTATAAATACGGGCCTCTGTGCTTTGGTATCAAGATGATCTCATAATTTTTTTTACAAATGTGGCTCTTTTTGCAAGTCTGAATCACGTCTTTAATTGTTCTCTTCTTCAGCACAAGGACACGAGTTTTCAGATACCAGCAGCGCTACAAACTCTATAACATAACAATATGGAGAAGATGAGTACATATATGTAAGTTTAGATTCTCCTTTTTAACTTCACATATACCTTCCTTGAAAATATATATGCGCAGTTAGGAAGAGCCCATCCATACTTACCTGTATATAACTACCTTCACAATATGGTGGTAGTTGCTATTCTGAATACAACACTTTTGGAGGAAGATATTTAATAAATGACACTCTGGCGTAATACTTCCCTGGGTTCACAGCATTACCTAACAAGAGAAACCAAAGTGCAGCTCTTGCCAACAAATATGTTTTCCCATTCGCACTGAAACGTAATAGTAGTTGTAGTTTTACTCCTTAAAGACAAAAAGGAAAGCATGAGGATACTGCCCTGCTACTAACTTCAATCCGGGGGCCTGACTCCATGCATATCCTCTGTTCCTTTTCAAAATGCCTGTGTTTAACAGGGGTGCCGGACTTTCAAAAATATGAATTTGTAATTTGTCAAGACATATCATTCTAACAGCCCACAATTTTTTTTCAGAGAGAATAAATACTTCATCATGTTACCTAATCAACATTTTTGGTTACAGAAACACCCCACACCTCACTCCTTTAGCTTCACTACAAGAATAAATCAGCTTCAAGATTCTTAACCTTTTTTCTTTTGGAGCTTTAATCAGAAGAGTTGGGTTTAGAAAGAAGGGTTTCCATACACAATTCTAAATCCACTCCTGTGGGAAGAAAGGGCCTGATTTAGAGCTCGGCAGACATTTTGTCTACCATATTACAAGTACATTACCCAGTGGCACTTGTAATACAGCGGACAGGATATCCATCATATTTGTGACAGAGTACCTTGCCTGCCGAACTCTAAATCAGCAGGCTGTACTAACTACATGTAGGTCCTGTCTAGGCTCCATTCTCTCTCTAATGTTCCTTCTCTCCTAGCCTCTACTTCTCTCTCTCTCACACACACACACACACACACACACACACACAGACTCCCCCTCTCTCTTACACTTTTTCTAGCATTCTGTTACATCATTCACTCTCAGCCTTCAGACCCATTGGATACCACAAGAAGCATTCTAGGAGGAGTGGCAAGGTGCCTTCCTATTTTGCCATTAGATACAGCTTGATGCCCCCTATGAGCAGCTCAATTTTTAAAGACTATGGTTTACAATTTGTCTGGAAGAAAGGATAAAGGCAGTACTTAAAATATGAAAGGGCATATTTACACTGATTTGGGGCAGCGTGGCGCTGCACCAAAATTGGTAGCGCCACGCTGCGTCAGTTCTGAAATGCAGGGATGCACGGTATTTACAAAAATACGATGCACCCCTGTGTTTCCCCTAGCATAGGTGCTAAATTTAGGTGCCAGCGCCAACGCAAGAATCCTTGCACCATAGTGCAAGGGTGTCCGCTTGAAGAGAATGATTTTTGTATGTACAGGAAGGTGTCTCTTCCTGCACATAAACAAATTACAATGGTGATTTGGCACTTCTATATGTGCGGTAGAATGCAGCACACATCGAAGTAGCAAATTGTCAATATTGAATGATTGTTTATGTGCAGGCAGGGACACCTTCCTGCGCATAAACAATCATTAATGGCCTTTTGCTCTTTCTATGTGTGTTGCAGAATGCAAAAATGAGGAGAAATAAAAATATTTTTCTGCGTTGCGCCAAACTAAAGCCATCCCTGGGGTGGCGTTAGTTTTTGGCACTGCCGCAGATTTACGATTTCTTGAACATCAAGCAGCGTCAAAAGCAGTGGGTGTTGCAGTGGAACGCCCACAGCAACACCTATTTCATGCCCCTCTGCCACAGAAAACTGCATCTCTGGGGTGCATTTTACTAGGCAGGGTTAGGCCAAAAAAAGTGGCTTAGCGCCGCCTTGTGAATTTGGCACAGTGCACAGTGCCACCTGAGCGTTGCTAAAAGTGACCCTCGGTGGCACTAGGGGCATGTAAATATGCCCCAAAGAGCCTTAAGGTGTTACTATCTTTGACTGCCTGACATGTATTTTAAGACCCAGCAGCTGAATGCACCCATCTAAAAACGATTGAACGTCCTTTTGCACTTAAAAACATTTAACATTTAAAAAATAAAATTCAATAACATGCTATACATTTACAAGTGGATAATCCTCAGGTTAAAAGTCATTATTGAGGAAAGCATTACAACACTATGAAAATCAACGTAAATGATACTTGAAAAACATTAGTATTCAAAACAATACGAAATTAAGCTAGCTAACAGCAGCCCAATGTGCACAGTGGGACAAACGCAGCACTGCTACACCGGACAATGCATACTCGAGAAGAACTGCTTGATATTTTTTTGCTACATCCACTTGCGAGTGTTTCCCATTATTAGTATTAGTAATATTTATGTACTTAAACTGATAATTTTCTTATTCAGCTATTGAAAAGTCACAGTTCAATGTCTCTGGAGAAATGTAACACATCGCTTTAGTTACTATGACAGCTGTGTGCAATTATGCAAATAACATTGACCACCTTCAAATGAAATATTATTACTCTACAGGATCGGCGGCCTGAAAAACATGCCATCTCACATTTGTTGTAGCTGACCTCAGGAAAAATCACGATAGCTGAGGAAAATCAAGGCCAGTTAATGATCTTCACTCATGTAACCGACTCCCCTCGACAGCTTCAAGCAGGCAGTGACCTAAAATAACCCTCTAGGCCATTACTCATAGAGCCTTATTCAAAAACTTGCATTTTTTGTATTTGGAGGTGTTAATGTTGCATAAGGTTACTTGCACGAACAACTCAATTAGGCTTTTCTTTTATTTTAACAGTTGGTTCCTCCATCCATGTCATTAGCATGACAAGGAGATACCTTAAAAACATTGAAAGAAAAATGTAAAAACACGTCTAATACGATCATCCACAGACCCTGGTAGCAAATACTTATTAGGTCCAGACAAACTCACCAGAAACGTGACAATGTAGAACAGCAGCACTTGTGTCAAAATCTTCTCGCAATATTTCCATTACTCAGAAGCATTTGTGATATCTGACTGTAAAGCTACTTGCCTTTAAGAACAAAATGTCTATTACATTACAGTACATACCTGCAGTAACGGAAAATCATGACCTAGAGCAATTATAACCTCAAAACAAAATAGCACCCTGCCACATTATTTATAATGGCCCCCTATGCACTCTGCAGGGGTAGCGCCGAAATGTTGGCGCTACTCCTGCAGGTTATATCAGTAGCAGGAAAAAGTGACGCAATTGCCCCCAAACCTGCGCCATGGTGTGCTGTTTTTTAAATAAAGTTAGATTATAGTCCTATCTTGGACCTTAGGTCTAAACTCAAGACTTCAGGTCTAAACTGAGACTTCAGGTCTACTGTTAGACGTGTTACCTTTGTGTTTCCGGCCCACATTCTATAATACTTCGCCAACTAGGCTCACCGATCACAGAACATCAGAAGTCACATTTTCCTTTACCTTAGAGAATTTGGAATGAATGCAACTAAATCCAAATACACTAGCACAGATCATCAAATATATAAATATATACCTTTGAATCCCTCAGAAATCATAGTTTCAGCATAAATACAAAAGTGCCCTCAACTAAATGACTTTAGTCAATGCTCAAAGAGCCACTGGGAGTAGTAGGGAAGGAAATCACAGTTATACTTAGGAGCTCCTTCACTACGAACCAAAAAGAAGGGTTTTCTAAAGACAGTGGATCAAATCTAAGTCAGGGTAAAATTGCAAAAGCTTTCAATGCATAATACATGAACAGCTAGTGAAAGTTTCATGTATTGTGTATAGGGACCATGACAATTATACATAAGTACCATATACAAAATGCATGTGAGATGCGACTTGAATGCATTCCCAATACTGTTTCCAAAGCAAAGTGATGAACATTTCCAGGACAGCACACAGTTTTACAGTTCCCATCAAAACATATTCTGACCTGACTAAGTCTCTATTAGAAAAAAAACAATAAAAAGCATAAGAGTAAAAAATATAGATATTTTATGAAATAAAGAAAACTCTCTGGGGCATATTTATACTCCGTTTGCGCCAAATTTGCGTCGTTTTTTTCGACGCAAATTCGGCGCAAAACTAACGCCATATTTATACTTTGGCGTTAGACGCGTCTAGCGCCAAAGTATGAGGAAAGAGCGTCATTTTTTTGCGTGAACGCCTTCCTTGCGTTAATGAGATGCAAGGTAGGCGTTCCCGTCCCAAAAAATGACTGCGACACAAATGCGTCGTATTTATACTCCCGGGCAAAAATCACGCCCGGGAGTGGGCGGGGCAAAAAACCCTGCATTTGCGCCTCTTTTTAACGCCTGGGTCAGGGCAGGCGTTAAGGGACCTGTGGGCTCAAAATGAGCCCACAGCTGCCCTCCCATGCCCCCAGGGATCCCCCCTGCCACCCTTGCCCACCCCAGGAGGACACCCAAGGATGGAGGGACCCATCCCAGGGACATTCAGGTAAGTTCAGGTAAGTATAATTTTTTTTTTTTATTTATTTTTTTTTGGCATAGGGGGGCCTGATTTGTGCCCCCCTACATGCCTCAATGCCCAATGACCATGCCCAGGGGACAGAAGTCCCCTGGGCATGGCCATTGGGCAAGGGGGCATGACTCCTGTCTTTACTAAGACAGGAGTCATGTAAATGGCGTCTGGGCGTCGTTAAAAATGGCGCAAATCGGGTGGAGGCGATTTTTTTGCGTCAACCTGACTTGCACCATTTTAAGACGCCCTAACGCCATTTTCCCCAACGCCGGCGCTGCCTGGTGTACGTGGTTTTTTTCCACGCACACCAGGCAGCGCCGGTCTGCTAGCGCCGGCTAACGCCATTCAATAAATACGGCGCCCGCATGGCGCTTCAGAATGGCGTTAGCCGGCGCTAAACTTTTTGACGCTAAACTGCGTTAGCGCAGTTTAGCGTCAAAAAGTATAAATACGGGCCTCTGTATCTTCTGGATGTTCCTGAAATTAGGCTTAGATAAAGAAAATGACCCATGCCATATCAAATTTTAATCTCTTGTTGACTACACCATTTATCATATTAATTCAAATGATGCTTGCATGAGCATCAAACCTACATCAACAATGTTGCAAATTTGTCAAGTAAACTTTGCAGAATATGTACCAAACCTCTTTGCTCTACAACTCCTTTCTGTAGACTTACAAAACAATTTACATTTCTTCTTGCAGAATAAAATCACCACTTCAAGAGACAATGCACTTGTTCGTCAAAGTGCCTGTCTCTTCTTTGCGCCTTTGTTCACCTTTGTGCAAGAACCAGAAGTTACCAAGCTTTTGTTACCCTTTTAAGAAACGCCTTCCTCCCATCTGGAACAAAAATATCACTCATGTATGAGCCTATGCTGTTGCCTCCATCACCACCAGCATCCTTAGGGCCATGTTTATACTTTTTGACGCAAAACTGCACCGACGCTGTTTTGCGTCAAAAAGTTTAACGCCGGTGCCATTTCTTTGAGCCACCCGGGAGTCAAATTTATACGTTGATGCTCGGGGGCGCAAACCACTGGTTAGAGTCATTTTTTTAACTCAAACCAATGCGCCACATCGTAAAGAAAAACGACGTTAATGCGGCGAAAATGCCTTTAATCTGATTTACCACTTTGCAAACCGGATACGCGCCTTTTTTAGCCACAATAGTGTCAAAAAGCAGCGCAAACACAGCAAAATGTGCAAAGGAAACCCAAAATGGATCCCAGAAGCTATGAGAAACCCCAGGAAGATGACAACCAACCAGGAACCAGCCAGAAGGACCCACACAAGAGGGAGAAGAAAAAAAGGAAGTGTCGGTTCAGTGCAGAGGAGCATGAAATACTGGTGAAAGAGGTGACAAAACACCAGGACCAACTTTTTGTCACCTCTAAATTGCCAATTGGGAGGAGTGAGGCAATTTGGCAACAAATTGTTGATAAGATCAAAAGTGTGGCAGAAGTACAGAGAACAGTCACTGAGTGCAAGAAGCGCTGGCATGACTGCAAGCGCAGGACCAAGGAAAAAATGGCAAGGAACAGGAAGGCAGCACTGCAGACTGGAGGTGGGAGTCCAGCACCGCAGGAGGCCCTGGACCACATGGAGTAGATGGTGGCAGCCATCATCCCAGAGGAGATCGTTACAGGGATTCAAGGACAGGACAGCGCAGACTATCAGGATACAACACAGATGCAGGGTAAGTGGCATGGGGAACTAAAATGCCTAATTGTTAACTGCAAGCAGGGGTGGGACATACCTACTACACAATGCATGTAAGCCATGATAATCAGGTAGTGGAAAGGGCAAAGGGGCACGGCATGGGGGCATGGGCTGTGCAGGGCAAACCTGGGGCACAGCACAACACTACACCAACAACCTTTGCATCAGGTATGCTGACATGCCAAGGATGTTGGAAAAGCAAAGCCAGTCCAGGAGGGTAGGGTACAACGTAAAACTGTCATGCTGTCACACGACAACTGGTATTGTCGCTACATAAACTAGGGCTCAATTACCAGTCTCAGGCCATATCCGCAAGTGGTATTTAACACTGACAACAGTTGCCACTACCACCTCTGTTGTGTGTGCAGGTCAAGTAGCTAAAGGCAGTTACGTGCCCATGAATCAAACACACCCAAATTAGAGGGTTCAGGATGACAATGTTATCAATCCCCCGTAAATAATAAAAATGTGCAAATCCTGCTGTCAAATGCCCATGTCCATAGTCGCTACAAACATCAGGTGTTGTTATAAACATTATGAGGTACACAGCAGTAATGTCATACCCATGCTGCACATGTCAGGGTCTACTCTGTGTCTGGGTCACAATAGCTGCAATGCCGCCATGCAACATCTCAAGTGTCATAGTGCTAAGACAACAGCATTAAGGGGGAGGACTTATGTGTCTAGCTAGTGAAACACACTGGCACATTCATAAGAGGAAATGGAACACTGCTAGGACCATCAGTGCAATCCAATGTAGCACACATTCCCCAACATCAGCAGTACACAATACCAATGCTGACACCGTATCGTGCCATGCCAATGCTATACATAGTATATGGTAGGTCTCAGCAACATATAGGTGGATGTGAAATATATGAGACTGGGTCAGTTCCTGAATTTTAAGTGTGGTGCAAGTGCCATCAGAACACCCAAAGCCAGTGCAAGGCCACACCATGATAATGGAAGTGGACGGAGGGTTGAGTAGGACAAGAATCTGGCAACATACAATTTGGCCAGAACCTACACCTAGAGGATGTGACGCAGACAAGTCCCCAAACTGCCCACACTACATGTGACATGCAGGTGGGGCATAGGCCTGGGAGAATGATAATATTAATGACAGGAACAATGAACAGGAACCAAGATCACAATGTGCAACTATAAGGAAGTCAGGCACGTCACATTACAAATGCCACAACACAGACACACTATGTACAATATCTCATTGCAGAGGACGAAGGCTCTCCTGGGGATATGGCTGTCCTGGAATTCCCTGATGACATGGATGACATGCTGACAAACATCAGCCAGCAGATCCTCCAAGATGTCCTTGGAACCCTCCAGACCCCACCTTCAGTCACAAGGAGGAGCACAGAAGTAGCAGTCATCACAGAGGACCCACCCACCACCCCTATTGTACAACCTGCCAGCTCCAACCTAGCTGAGGACTCTGACGACACTGGTAGCAGCTTTGAGAGGACTGCAGTTGGAGTACAGAGGGAGCTGGCCAAGGAGGTGCGGGTGGGGATGCAAAATATGGCAGCCAGCCTTGAGGGGTGCGTCTGTGCATGATGTCATCTGCAGAACAGGCATCAGCCATGCAAGGGCAAACATCCATCCTGCAAGCACTTTAACAAAGTGTGAAGGAAATCAGCACAGCAGTAAAGGAGTTGCCACAACACCTTGCACACCAAACCTTTCACTGCGTTCACCAATGCAATAGTGACCCCCTCAGGGCCAACCTGGCTGCTTACCACAGTGATGTGGCTGCTATACTTAAGAACCAGCAGCTCCTCCTTAGTGCAGTACTGCCCTTAATAGACCCACAGTTGGCAGCTACCGGGAGTTCTGACTCCACATCTTCAAGCACTGAAGTGTGTGTTGCCCCTTCAAACCCACCAACACCAAGGGCAGAGGAGACAACACACACATCAGAAGATGAAGACGTGTAACAGATCACCTTCACCGGTAAGAGTACCCGGTAGCACAAGTCCATGCCAAATGGGCACTTATATCCTAGGTCCTGTGCTTGTTAACATGCCAGTCTTGCAACATCTGTTCACATGCACTGTTCTCCAGCCCACTGTTTACCTTGACACTATGCTCTGTGATTGTCTCTCACTACCTCCTTGGCAATTCATGTTTCTCTACACTGACACTTCACCCCAGCATGTCCAATGACATGGCCCATTGCACCTGTGTAGTATCACAATAGAATGCGTCACACTAATGTACTTACAATCCTGTACTATGTAAATATTGCACTATAGCACATTAAAATAAATAGCACTTTGTCTCTGTGTAATGTGACACATCAACTTTGTAGGAGATTAGTGATGTATGCCACATGTCAATGGCCATAGAATGTCAGTACAACTGCCTTGAAAGAATGTGGGCTGATAACTATGCACTGGGGTCTGGATTGTATCATCATCTGCGCTTCCTGAGGGTTATTTCTGAAGTAAATAGAAAGCTAACAGTATAATGCTGTGTTGGACTGTATAAGTCCGCTTCAAGGGATGTTTAAGCTGAAAATCAATGTGTTCAAATTTTCCTTCTAGACATTCTTTATGTATGTGTCATTTGACTATATACTTTCATCACACACACACACCATACAGCAGGAATGGATATTTCCGAGTGTATGGACAAATATGTAACCTGACAGTACAATGTAAGATATGATAGGTGTGAGTTATGTATATTATACTACATAAGATTATACCATCACTCACCTTATCAGGGTTCACATGAAACATCCGGCTGCAGGCAGACGTACCACAGTGCTCAAGATTCCAAATCTGGTCTCAAACTGTGACAGATTGAAAACACACATCCAAACTTTACAACACATTGGGAACCATAGTAACCTTGAGTGGTGGGTGCAATGGATGGCAGATGCATAGAGAAGTAGCTTTGATGTAGCTGCCAATGTGACAGCTCAATTGTAATTGGGAATAACCATGTCAATTATGGGATTTGGATGCTGGACGGAACACAAGTGCTAATACTAAATTGACACTGTTCACCCATGCCAAGGCCCTGATCCCCAAACATATGACACATACTGTAAAGGAGTACCTAAATATTTATTAACAGTAAATGAATGTGGCGGTAGCGCATCGCCTTCATCTGGAAATCTCTGATCTGGTTGACCTCCATGTTGGCAGCTGTAAAAATAGAGAAAGCCAAACATTAGTTACATCATTGTGTGATACATCTACTGATGAAATTCTAACACTTCCTCAAAATGAGCTTAAACAGTCCAAATCCCAGTACAGATCATAGATTGTCCCTGAGGAATGACATGCCAACGCATCCTACACATTCCTATCTAACAGCACAGCAATGCTCAAAAAGGTGTGTAACTACTAAAATGATCTATGCATCATTGTTCTGCCATTAGTCACATAACAAATGCTGCAAGTACTCCACATGTGACAGGCGAACTAATGACTATCTTTGGATGACAATCAAGGGCCACAAGATCAGTGATTTGTAAATGGAATTGCCAGGACGGTATGCAGTTGCTAATCATGAGGGGGTATCCTAGGTTGGAACAAATGAATGTTGGAATTACATGTCTGTCTTCTACACTGGGATCCTCACACCTAGGTACACATATTTTATAACCCTAACACTGTGCCGCAGGGGGTGATGGACATGCAACACATACTTTCAAACATCAAGAATAGCAAGGAAGCTGTGGACAGCTGTCCCTGGGTTTAGTCAGTCCACCACTGATAAGGACAGCTGCCAACTAGGATCGACGCAAACATTGGACAACCACATCCACATTTATGTTCCTAATTGCGGACAATTGTCAACATCATTTGATTTCACTAATACCTTTCCAAAAACAAGCACATAGATGCAAGCACCCATCTGGGCTTGAGCTGCATGCACACCTATGACATTCTACTCAAGTGCCACATCAACGTAGCACAACATGTAGAGCTAGATGCTGCTTGGAAGTCAAACATACAGTCCTACATGTTCATTAGTTAACAGGGAGGCTCAAGTCTGTGGGTAATAGTTTGGCAACACTGGTCTGTGTGAATCAGTGTATGGCTTGCTGACTAAAGCATGAAATTTCCTACCTCCAAAATTTTTATTGGCAGAAATGTAGCAACAAATATCACCCTGTTCCCCTGCCCATGCCTACAGCGCAGCACTAGATACCCAAAATATGACTCTCCACTGCTGATTGTCCAACTCAAAAATGTAACAAAATGTCAAACTCCAGGCAAGTCACATATCAGATCATGTGCCAGCACATCATACATTGCTATGTGTCCGACACACAGGAGTCAATCACACAACAGCTGCAAACACAACACAGAACTAACATATCAACACTTACTGGATATGTCTAGGTCCACAAATCGAGCCACTTCTTCAATTGTGTAGGGGGCTTGTCCACCTGTAAAACATGGAAGGGTGAAATGTGCTCAATGTCTGCTCACTGTAGAAATTTGTGGAACACAAAGTCACTGTGTGTGACATTTTATATGATAGAGCAGCATCTCAGGCATGTAGACACCCCAGCAGACATACTACTGCAAGCATGTATTGACCCTGTCACTCACATGAGTGATAGACACACATATGAACACATGCTCTGGCCCTAACAATCATGTGGTGACAAACATGATTACTCAATTGGGTGCAGATTTATTTAGAGAGGGTACTCCATTTCTGCTTTTGTTGTTATGAGCGACATGCAAAGCCACATTCCCAGTTCACTGCAATACCAGTCACTCAGGTAATGTGGCTTGTGCATCAAGGGACAATCAGTAACTGTGTGATGCTCATGTGGGTTGAGGTTAGCTCATGAATTATTATGCTTTCTATGGTCCATTATATGTGGGCCTGTGTTGTCTGTAGGTTACATATGCCACATTGCCAGTGTATCCACAGCCGTATATGCCCCCGATGAAACCATGATGGCAGGGATCCAGTGTGTTACTTGAAGACAATGTTATGCTAAACATGGATTGGCCATTCATCTAAATCAAAACAACAAACAAATATATGCTGACAGTGTCTAATTTGATCATCCATGACAGAATGCATGGGCCCCATTGTAGTCATTGCACCTGAAATGTGTTACTCTGGGCCCTGTGTACCTATATCAGGTATTGTAAATCACAGGTAGCCACATTCACCATCTTACATTTGCCAAGTTGGGTGATCTGTGGTTATACAACGAACTGACACTGTCCCCTAATTGAAACATGGTGTAGCAAATGTCCGACTGTGGCAATCGTGATGAGGTAGGTCTCAATTTGTATGCACCTTGGGAATGGCAGCAGTCACAGGAATGCTGATCTGCTGATCTTAGCATACACCCATGTCTGTGATAGCCTTCATACTGAGAAGTTAACTGTTGTACATATGCTGCACTAGATCAGCAGGGGTGTGCCAAACATAAACTATCAAACTATTTTGTCATTTAAAATGTATGATGGAAGCAGTCAGTGGTCCCTTGCACAACATCATGCAAGTAACTATTTTGTGACCATGCATTCACAAAGTTCAGGAATCCCATGATGACCCATTATCTTATGAAAATTGCTTGGCTATAAAGTGACACAGATGGCAAATGCATCAGCTCTGTATCAGCAATTGTGCCCAAGGGAAATTAAAACACACAGGAACAATGAACATAGAGCCAGATATATATATATATATTTTCATGTGTTACATTTGCTTTGTGTTTTTTATGCTACATCTATGAAAAGTAGCACCAAACATTTAGGTATTATCCCTTGTGCATTACTTTGCATCCATTTCTAATTGAAATGCTTCACAAACCAAGTCAAAGTATCAGCCTAAGGTATTACCAGAGGTTAGGAAGAACTTTGTATGTATGGCCGTGAATACAGTTCAGACATGTATTCCAAATAATTGGGGACTACATTCATTCCTTGCTTTAGCATGTGAAATACATCTCATTCCTGGTACACTCACAGACCATGAATAAAACATTTGTTTGTGCGGCATTACCATCATCTATTGACGTCAAAGCAGCACTAATTGACAAGATCAAGTTGTGTTTTGTAAGTTTGTGCAGCTTTTGCCTCAACAAATGACAGTAATGTGTAGCAAATATAGTATAAATCAGGACAACTGTATATTTAACTTGCATTCCACATGTCCACAAACATTGCATGCAGCATGTAAACAAATCTGCTACTGTCACTACAGAGCATTTAAATGTTCACATTAGTCTGAATTAAACTCGCCAACAGGGCCACCAATCACCACACTCCGGAGGTCCAGCAGGTCTTGCTCTCCGGCAACAAGCTAAGCTCAGCGATGCTTGAGTTGGTGGTCGTTGCGCTGTGTGTTGAAGATTCTCTTCAGATGGTACAGCACCTTGGACCACCTGAGCCTCCTCGCCTCCGTGTGATACCCCTGTATCACCCTGCCACCAGCCTCTAACATCGGGGGGAGGAAGTGGGACACCAGCCAAATGAATTCCCCCAGCTCCTCCTCACCCATTCTCCCCAGACGTGGCCTTCCCAACATGACAGAAATAATAGGGATAGGAAAGGGTAAAGAGGAAAATACAGGGAAAGGAGGGATGAAAATGAAACTTAAATAACCCACAAACAGCCCAACAATACCCCAACTAACAATACCCACTACACACTCCCAACAGTACAAAGAAAAAAATTAGACACCAAAAATGACAAAAACACACTTACACTGAATTACTGAGACAATTACAAAAACAACAGGTGACAATTAGAATGGCACACAGGAGACAAAAGCACAATTTGGACAGACAAAACTCTCAGCACAGCCACACAGTCTAGAAGAATCACAGACTGCAAAGTGAAAGGGAAAGTAAACCCACTGTACCATTTCTGTAAACAGGATATACTATTACATCACTTCCTGTTTCAAATGTGGTGTGTTTATATTATGATGCGTGAAATTTTTATGACGCTTAACAGGCTTTGCGTCAATTTTTTTTTACGCAAATTGCTTAAAAAGTGCCCGCATACAAAGATCAATATATTTTTCATGGATAACCAATTCCATGGGGTGCAGTGTTGGAATTTCCGCTAGGAACCAATGGATGTATAATGACTGTGAGCGTAATTTTCCTATGCATATGTGTCAACTTTTTACGCATTTGCATCTTTTTTGACGCGTTTGTGTCAAAATATCTGTCCTTAACTGTGTTTGTGTCATTTTTCACAATTTTAACTTACATGAAAGCTGTAACTATACAGAGATATTCTGTTAGGGCCTGCTTTGTGTGTTCCAGTGTTTGGGCACATGTGGCAGACCACACTACTGCAGACCATAATACTCATGTTGTTGTGCCGGATGAGCACTCTTGACTGACGCAACAGCAACCCAAACATTTGGAATAAAAATTGGTATTCCCTAGTTTGAGCAGGTGGTGCTTCAATAGAGGATAGCAAGGCTACGCAACTGGATACATTCACTCATGGCCTGTGTGTATATGTCTGTAAATTGGCTATTTCAAAGTTTATTGTTCTGCCTGGGTATGAACGTCACAAGACGTGTTTTTAATGATGTGCTCGTATGCATGTGTTGTAAATGTGTATAACCATCAGATGCCATTCATTGTGGTACATCAGTCAGGATATGTGTTTGTCATACCCATAGCATCTCATGCTGTCTGAACTTCCCTGTCTTGGGGACAAAACATCTCCCATGACAAACTATGCACAGGATAGATAGAGAACGGTTGATAACGGCAATGTTACAAGGGTAAGCCATCATATGTATGGAATGTTGGATACCACTTCCTGGTCACTTGTTTGTATACTACCCATGAGTCAGGCATTTGAACATGCTAGGTAGGTACAGTGTTTGTGACACAGAGGCCCAACACCAATCCAAAAAAGTAATGATACACCACAGTTTGAGTCATGTAAATGACCTATGTTTCTCCTGTGGCAGTGGAGGACCAGCAGACCATGCTGCCTGTGTTCACATATTTCCAGAGGTTCATTGCACAAAGGTGACCAGTTCAAATATGTGGCCATGCTACCCTGTGTCAGTATTGGCCTTCATGTTGTCACCGTTACGTGCAGGTCTGGTCATGAGTCTGTGGAGCCATTGCCTGCATTAACAGAATTGACCTAAATGCAAAGATAAATTGACGACACACATGGGGAAAGTCTAGCTATGGCACTGCAGAACTTTTATAAGGCTGACAACAGGGCTACCTTGGTGTGCTTAAAAACTTTATGGATCAGTAATAGGAAACAGGCAGGTTTCATCACAACATTTGTACACAGGGTCGCCTCTAAAATTCCCGCTGCAACAGGGAACATCAGTGCCTCTCTGCTGATGAATCTCACAGCTAGTCACCACGCAAGCACCATCAACAGGTTGCGGCCAATGTGAATCTGTGTGTGGACCATCAGGGCACAAACATGTTTTGTCCTTTCATACACATTAGCTAACGTTTTTGTTGTGCTGGAGGCACAGTACCAAATCCATGCATACAGCCATAGTACACTGTCACTGTTTGGCACTCATGAATACATGAAACCCAGATAAGGGATGGGGGCTGGATTAGGCAATTTAAATACATGTCCCAGACCATAATACGATAAGTAAACTGGCTAAACTATACTATACATTTGAGGATTCATCATAGACCTACCAGACACAATACCCCAGGAGGAAAGAGAGGGCATGGAAAGCAACTATGAGACAAATGTAGCCACAGGGAACCTCTATGGTAATGCATAGACAGGGACCAGTTAGGCTAACAGGATGCAGGGTCAGTCCGGAACGAAAATGAACAAGGCAAATACACAGTGAGCAGATTCTGACTGTGAAAAGCTGGAACAACACTGTGGGAACTAAAAACTGTACTTGTGCTGTGGGCTGCAACGTTACACAATACCCCAAGGCCTGTGTTACACAAGTGATTTATACAGCAATGCACAACAAGGAGATTATGAAAATGTCAGCTTCTAAGCAGTTCCAGGCAGCAGCAATGGCAGTGCAGGTTCAAATGGTTGGTCTGCATGGAAGTGCTCACAGGTGTGTGCAACTTCAGTCTCTCACAAGTCCTGTAGGTGGGAATCAAGTTCAAAGGGCCAACAGTACCTTTCATATTGGATGCAATGGTCAGGTGATTACAGGTCCTACTGACTACCAGGCAGTGCATTATCAGACCTGAATTCCATGCAGACAAATGAACTATGACTATGGCATGCTATACTAAAGAGGGAAGCACACAGGAGTCAGAATGGGAGTCTGGGTGTGTGTAGATGAAGGTTATCATGGTACAAATAGTCTATTTACATGGCGCCCTAGAGAAGGGTGGGGATAGACTTAAAACATGGCAGAGGCATGTCTTGTGAGCAATGCTTGTCATACCTGGGGCACTTGTGCTATCCATTTTCAGCTTAGATGGTTTTCTTGTCACACATGCTCCTTGCCGAGATACCTGATGTCACACTTACTGCTGTCAAGGGTCTGGTCATACATTCCTGTTAACAATAACATTGCACATCGACTGCCTCATGTATGAAGCACTTTTTTACCTTATGATTCATGGTGTCTTAGTTCTGTGCCAGATGCTGCAATGGGCCATGTTGGCAACATAGATGTGTCTCATAGCTGTGGTCCTCGGATATTACCCTTTTAATGTGAAATAGACAGGATATATGTCAATAACACTGTGTGTGATGTTGGGTGTACATTCATACCCATCAAATGTAATGTGGCTTTTTCAGTATCCTAATCTGTATTTCTGCTATGCTCCATGAGGCTAAACTCTGATTATGATTCCTAGGGATCATGTGATGCATAAATAATTACCCAGACCATGATTGAGTGATGAAGTGAGGTGTTTAATGACATATGGTAAGAAAGTGGTGATGGTGACTAGAGTTAAAAGACGTTTTGTACAATGTGTTGTCTCCGACGCAATCCTGCTGCAGTGTTTGGATGGTCCCCCTAATGTTGATGAACTGCATCCTCCTTTTCCTCCTCTTCTGGCATTTGTGGGTCTGGTTCATAGAGAGGAATGTTCCTCCTTACACAAATGTTGTGCAGGATGGCACAGGTCAAAATTATCTTGCAGACCATTTCAGGGGAATATAAGAGGCTGCGTCCGGTGATGTCGAGGCACCTAAATCTTGACTTCAGGATGCCAAAAGTCCTCTCTACTATGGTGCGTGTTCTCCGATGTGCCTCATTATAGGCACGCTCTGCTGCTGTACTTGGGTATGCAAATGGGGTCATTATCCATGGCTGGATCCCATACCCCTGATCACCTGAAAGAGAAAATGAGTGTAAAAATGTGGATGTTGCTTGCACCTTGATTATAACTTTGCATGGCAGTTGTTATCTAGTGTCGTCTAAGACTCTTCTGTGTTTGTGTTATTGTGTGAAATCATTGGCTTCTAGGATGTTCTATCAGCATTGGGTTGTTTATTTATCTAAACTGGTGTTTGGCTGATTGACCGGATATCAACAGTATTTTTGTAAACTTGTAGTACATTGTGTATCTCCCATGCAATATGTCATGTGAAAGAAGTGTCCATGTGTCTTCACTGAAGGTGACATGATACTTCCACAAACAGAATCAATTCCACTGTGGTGGTAACACGGTTGCACTATGTGGCCTGAACATCCCATCCAACTCAACATATGTTATAGCATGTGAAAAACAACAGTGAGGCCCTTTGATTTGGCTAGGTGACAAAGTACAACACATCTCCATAAGCTTGCAGCACTGAAGTGTTGACAATGCACAAATATCCCATGTGTGACAAATTCTATGCAAGCCTATTTTTGTGCCCTCACCGAGTTGGCTCATGTGCAAACGTGTACCTACACTACTGAACCTGGTCCAGGTAAGCTGGCTACCTTGGTTGTGTGGGTGAAGGTTTAGTTGTCAGAAGGTCCATATGCCTGTACATCTGTTGTGTATATGTGTAATTGTCTCAATCCGTACGTGTAGCAATGTGCACTTTGCAAAAATGTCACATCAATATGTGTTCTTAGCACAGTCCACTTCCTTATTGCTAGCTGGCAATGTCACCCCAGGAGTGATGTGAGATGCTGGTACAGCCTCAATGATTCCATGTCACCTTCATTAGAGTTAGCATCATCATGCTATGTGTCTCATGGTGTTTGACCTGCAGCAAAACACACTTCACACACCTTACACAGTACGGATTGCTTGGAAGGGTGTGTGATTGAGTGTTATTGATGTGATATTGTAAGATTCATCTTCCAAGTTGTACTGCCAGTTAAGGCCATATCATTGCCACTGTGTGGTTTTAAATTGGTCCCTTGTGGCTCTGGAGTGGCATCTGTTGTTATTTGCATCTGTCATTTGTCCATAGATGTGTATCCCATTGGGTCAGGGTATCAAACATGATTAGCAGTGTCACAACCTCAGTGTCTTCCTGGCCACGTGTCAATGTAGTGATGTATGTGTTGTGTGTCCTACAGGGTTGCTGTGCAGTGTGTATCTAAATAGGTTTCTGTACTTACCAACAAGTAGGCCATTTCCATATCATCCATCTTGGAAGTGTTGATTGATGGTGCAGTGGCGGAAGATGAAGGCATCATGTGCACTCCCAGGATACTTTGCCACAATCTTGGTGATCAGTCCCCAGTGATCCACAATGGCTTGCACATTGATGGAGTGTGTGTGCTTCCTGTTGCGGTATAGATGCTCGGTTGCAGCAGGTGGCACAATCCGTACATGTTTGCAGTAAATGGCACCAAGCACGTGTGGGAAACCGTTGATTTGGTAGAAGCCCTGTTTGGTCTTCTGCTGCTTCAGCTGTATGTTGGGGAAGCTGATGTGGCGGGGTGTGAGGGAGATGATGGCATTCAGTACCTTAGGTAGGAAGGCAGAGAATGAGGGCAGTGAAATCATGGCAACCAGGGCACCAGTGGTTTGAAAAGAGCCACTTGCCAACATGTGGAGAACAGCTAGCAACTTGGTCTCTGGTGGAATGATGTGGGGTGTCTGCAAGCTGGGTGCCAACTGTGGCTCAATGTTGCACAGCAGCTGCTGTATGGCTTGCCAGTTTAGTCTGTACCTCTGGATGATGTCATGTTCCCTGAGGCCCAGAAGGGTTGTCCTGGTCCAGAATATCCTCTCCTGCCTTCTGCGTTGCCTTTGGGGTCCCTGCTGGTGTGGTAGAAGCTGCTGCTGTTGGTCCTGTGCTCTGCATCTTCGTGCATGCTGGATGAATAGCACCTCCATGTCTTCCTTTTGGAGCTCTGATGTTGCTTCTGTGTGTTTTCCTTAAGTACTGGTGTGTTTGCCCCATTTTAATGCCTGCCCTGACCCAGGCGTTAATTTTTGACGCAAATCGGGCTGTGTGCCATTTTCCGACTACGCCTCCCAGCCGTGCGGAATTTTTGCTAGGTTGGATAAATATGGCGCACAGGTGTTTAAGTTATTTTTTGGGTGGGAACGCCTACCTTCCATGTCATTAACACAAGGCGGTTTCATGCATGCAGAAAATGCTGCACACTGCGAAATGTTGGCGTTCGCGGGGTCGGGTGTCAAAGTATAAATATGGTATTAGGTTTGCGCCAAATTTGCGTTAAAAAAAATGATGCAAATCCAGTGCAAGCAGAGTATAAATATGCCCCACAATGTCTCACTAGCTAAAGGTCCAGACCTCTGCAACATCAAGCACGCTATTGCTAAGCCACTTCTAATAAGAAATGAAGCTAGATACTGAGAGGCATACTTACAATTTTTTGGTGCAAGCAGCGCCACAAGCCTGCTTGCGGCACTGCCTTGCATCAAAAGAAAAGTGCAGGAATGCACCCTATCTATAAGATACAGCACATTCCTATTCTATTCCACAGCACTGGAACACAATTGGCTGTCGAGTGCCAATGCAGGCACCCTTGCAACATTGAGCAAGGGTGCCTGCATTGTAGGTATGATTGTTTTGTGCAGGAAGGGAAACCTTTCAACAAAACATAAAATGTAACAAAGACTGGGCAGAGATCAAGTCACATGGACAAGGGTCTAAGTGTGACTAGGGTAGGCTACCAAAAGGTGCACAATTCCCGATCTCAATCTAATTAGATACAAGTGCTGGGACCAAGGGAAGGTAACTCACCACTTTCTGTTTTTCCATTACCTTTATGACTCTGTACTGTTCTCTCAGGGCAAATACATTTCTGCAAATCAGTTTTTTAGAGATGTTAAGCATAGACAGGGGATTATAATAACAATCCTGTATCCCCATAAGGGGGAGCTATTCCTTCATATAAATCAACCATTTAAAACTAGGGGCCAGGTTAGGAGAGAAGTTGTCATTTATTATAGATTGATTGAGCCGAGTTTCCTACCTGACTCAGATTGCTTTTCATAACAGCAGAGACACTAATTCAACATGATCCGTAAGTGGAACCAGCTTCAATTCAGAGTGGCATATTGTACATATTATACTAGGGAAGCTATTTAGAAGTGAGAGAAGCTTCCTTAAAAACTTGCCTTCAGCCACTTGCAGGTTATTTACGTCACAATAGCCCCAAACTCCTGCACTAAATGTAGCCAGTGGCAAACACTTAGCTCAATAGATATTCAACATAGATGGTTTCCTGCACAGTCTCTGAGAAAATCTAAAAAGGGCTGCTATAGCTTGCTCCACTTTAAGCCTTCTCCACTTAATCAGATGAGGCCAAGAGTTATTCCAGTTCGATGGGATATTCAAATACATGAAGATACTTACATTTAATAGTTTATTTCCATCCAGAAACCAATGTTCAGGCACTTTAGACAAAGGACCAATGACCATCATCTACGATTTGGAAATGTTTGTTTTTAAACCTAAACCATTCATGAACAAAAGGAACATGTCTAACAGTCTAACAGTTTTTGCAGGCCTAAACCTGTTCTTGAAATTAATACACAATCATCTGCATGCAACAAGGCAGAGTTTCCTAGGGCTGACTTTTGGCAAATCTGCCTCCACTGCAAGGAGATGTTTTTCTAAATCATTGATGTAGAGGCAGAAGAAAAACGGGGCAAGAACACAGCCTTACCTAATACCACGCTTGATATCAAACACATCAGTGAGCTCATCATTTTTCCCAGACCTTACCCTCGCTGTAACCCCATCATGCATCTGGGCCAGAAAATAAACTAGGGCTGGATCAAAACCCAAATCAAGCATGTACAACCACAGCTTTCCTCTATCCACCTAATCAAAAGCTGCTGAGAGATCCATGAAGCACAGATGAACACTCTGTCGATTACCCATGGTGTATTTTGATATCAAGATATGAGGCATTGTTCTACCATTCCTTGCCCTTGTCTAAACCTGTACTGAATATCTGAAAAACAACCTTTATCTACCACCTATGTCTCTAATCTCTCCAGAAGAATTCTACCCATGAGTTTACACGTGGAGTCAATCAGTGAGATTGGTCGCTAACAACAAGGATCTGATCTATTACCCTTTTTGAAGATGAACATTATGTTTGCGCTGCACCACATCTTAAGGGGACCAGCTTTAGCAACAGATCTCACAATATTTACTATTAATGGGGCCCACAAAACTTGATTGTCTAAAAAGATATCAACAGGGATTCCATATGGGCCAGGGGCCTTGTTTCTCCTAGACCTGCTCAAGAGAGAAACCACCTCTCTTTGTAGGTTGGCAGATCTAGCATCAATTTCTCAGGGTTACCCTTAAAGGTATCCCTAAGAAGAGAATTACCCACTTCCTTGCTACTAGAACAGTTGAAAAATGCTCAAACCACTTTTGGGGAAGGATATTAACATCCATAGAGGACCTATGTACATTATTTAGAAATGGGTCATTTATGTGTCTGCTCATGCTTACTCTATGAAGTTTATCCCAGGCATCTGTCAAAATGTCCTTTTTTCTTTGATTTATGGCCTGTTTATAATCATGGCAAAGACACATCACCAACCCCCTTTCCCACGGGACCTGAGTAAGTGCACCCATCAAAGTTCAATGAGTATTTGAGCAGGTGCTATCAAACCACCACTGGTGTTTGGTTTCAGCTACTTTCTCCTTTGAGGTCAAAAGTTCAGCAATTATTTTGCTTATTTGGAATGCACTTAGGACCTCACTAGGGGAGAAGACACTGTTTAAGCAATCTGAGATTTGATCCCCTACCTACTTCAATAATGCCCTGTGGAAAAAGGAGGAGTCAACTGTGGCCCATTTACGGGTAATTAACGGGTAATACCCTTGTTTTTTTAATAAGTTGCCAAAACAATATCCATAGTAGCTGGCAGTGTAGAAACTTTACCAGTATCAATGTGAAGGAACAAAGGATAATCACTCAGCCCATTTGGTACGAATCCAAACCTGATTTCCTGGGTCTTATAAGAACGTGACACCGCAAGAAAATCTATCAAGCTCCCTTTCTCTCTCCCTGGAAGAGATATACAATCTTCCAAAGGTTGGTCTCTTACATCCACTGTAAGAGAAAGGGGAATGTCTGCAAAACAGTAAATTAAAAAAAAAATCACTGCAGGGAGAGTGCTTAAAATGGGCAGGATGTTCAGTGCCCCAGTCAGGGATGCCACATACATTTGAATCTCTGACACAGCGCAGTTTACAATTAAGATCACCACCGCAATTAATAAAATAATGAGACATAAGTTTGTGTAAAACCGAGCTCAGAGTACTATCAAGTACAGCAACAATATCCACATTTGTCTGATGCAAGTTATTATAATAAAAATTAAGTATAACAAGTATCAGATACAAGTATATGAAAATGGCCTAAATAAGTATTAAGAATCCTCCTAGCCGCGGTAGTGGATAGCAGAGTAAGGAATTGTTGTGCCCACCACTTGACTTTACAACCAGTGTATGGACTGAATGGAACACATTGATGTAGACCCCCTCTCTGGACCAGGACTCTTGGAGGCACACAATGTCATACTCTGAAACTAGGTTGACTCAATCCTGATTGTCAGCCTTGCTTGCAACGCCAGCCACATTCCAAGATAAAGATTTTAAATCGTAACATTCTAAAAAAGATGGCTGTTGAGGAGGCCTACTTGGTGCTAATAGGTTTGGCATAACTAACACCTTATTTGAATTTGTGCTAAATGCAGTATTTAGATGTGAGTGTGAGAAGATAGGGCTGTCCTGCCTCCTCCATAGACGCAATAGGAAACCTCTAAGCATCAGCAAAAAGTAGCACCTATTTACTAGGTGTAAGTCAATCAACCTGTTCCAATGCGGGGAATAATTAGATGTAGGGACATTATAAAAGTTTTGACCATGCACAATCCCATGTATAAATCTTGAAGCTTGAAGAGCAAAAGCTTTATAAAAATATTCCAGGGGAACAGCTTTTGCACTTTCCACAGGAACATTGACCCAGGCTAATTGATTCAAAAGTACACAGCCCCCCCTTGTTAACTGAGGGCTTACACAGTGTACCCACTCCACATTTATCATGGCACGTAAATAATAGTCATAAGTGTATCAGTCCAAGTTTCCCACAAACAATTGAATAGCCTTGTTCCTCAATTGGTCATAGGCCTCTTCCTGTCCATGTGCAGGAGGGGAGAATTCTTCAGAACTACAACAAGTATGGGTGGCCTCTGACGGGAGATGTTGTGCTCCTGCCCTGTTTAAACACTTCCTGCTAGATGACAAAGCTGGTGCACTCAAACTCAACTCAAGTGTTTGCCATTAGATAGGGTGACAGGCACGAGAGTAGGTGTAATAAATGGACTCTAGCTGACTGAGAAACTTGCGGGCGGCGGGAGTTGATCCTGATATCTGAGAAAATACAGCAAGTTCTGAAGAAGGACATGAGGATACCGTAGTGGCAGCTTCCTGCTGCATTTGACAAAAGGCAATAATTTTTCTCATTTCAGACTCCAGCTTGTTCAGCTTATCCCATATGGGTGTAAGGAGCTCTTTCAAAGAAGACATCAAATCTTTCAAGGTGGCAGCCCATGGTAAGCCCTTTGGGGTAGTCTCCTTGGTAGTAACCAACCTTGGGCTAGAGAAGCTTCAGCCCCTCCTCCTATTCTTTCGTTTGCTCTTAGAAGCTGGTGATTGAACCAAAGTAGAGGGAGCTGAAGGTAATTTCTCTTTACTCAGCTGGAAAGAGACATCCTCAATAGACTGTACATCCAAGGAAAAAAGTTATTATTCCACGCATCATCTGTACCCATGTCCTGAGCTGCTTCCACCATTCTCAAGAGGCAAAACTGATCCAGCAAAACCCAAGGACAGGGGCCTTTCAGACGGGTCAATTTCTTTGGAGATAACTAGCGAGAGAAGAATCTATTATAGTATGATTATTGCTTGTTGATGAGATGGTGTCCGTGGCCTTTTTTATCCCATCTTACCTGAGGGTGCCTTGCCACTTGCTTCAGGAGAGGGATTAAAGTAATTTAAAGCCCCAACACATATTCCAGGACCAAGAGAGAAGGCTCAGTCCAACCTCCTCCGGCAGCCAATGGGCGTAGATGGGCCCGATCTTGGCCCAGTCTTCACCCGGGCATATGCCCGGGCACGTCCCACATGCATCCTGCACTTCAGGAGTTGGTTGCTCTAATAAGCACCAGCAGGGCAGGTTGTCAGGGCAAGAAACGCCACCTGGGCCAGGAAAGCAGGGAAATATAGTTCAGGCTCCACCAGTCACACTCTCTCCAAAACAGGCATTTTGCCTGGCTATCGAAGAAAACATTCTGTTGCAGCTACCTTTATCCAAACTGAGCACAGTATTGAGAATGGTAAGAGAAAAAAGAACATGATGATAAATAACAGAAAAAGATACCTAATCTTCAGGCTCATGTGGTGGGGGCCCCAAAGGGTCCCCTTTCAATGAAAAAATATATTTTACTGGATTAGCAAATCCTATGCCAGATTCTCTGATTCTGGATCTTTCCTGAGTGCTGGGGACACTCCAGAAATTGAGGAATAATGAATACAGACAAAAAAAAGAAAAAACCCATTATTCAGTTTACTGTGTATTTGTGTGGCCAATGGCCACGCCTGGGGGCTAGCTGTGTAAGGGGGGTTGGGAGCAGGGCCTTGCTGCAGTCTTGTCTCTGCAGTAATCCACAATGTGCACTGCAGAAAGCTGTGCACATCATAGGCTTGCTTCCTGTGGTGGGAGGGGGTTCTGTGGCCACTTCCTGCTGTATAAAGCCCAAGAACTTTGGGAGTGGGGGTTGGATGCAAAGCCTGACTAAATGTGGCCAACTCCTGTTGTTCTTATGGGATTAGTTGAAGGGCCTGGCCTAAAGCAAAGCATTGCAGTCTATGCCTACTATGCTCAACCAAAGCCTGGGCACAATGAGGGGTGACCTTCCATGGAGGACTGGGCACAGTGCCCGGCCACAGGACATTCTCTGTGGCCACGTCCCACAGTGCACGACCGAAGGCTGGGCAAATCTGGAAGTGGATGCCCATCATTAGTTAGGCTCGGGGAACTGTCCCATGCAGTATATGATCAAGATACCCCCAAAAATCACTGAGAAAAATGAAGGTTAAGTTTAACATTAAGAGATTGCTTCTCGGTTTTAGTGCAATCTTTGTTGGGATTGTGGGCCCCTATTTCTGTATCTTACCCTCTGTAATTAACAGAAAAAAACACAAACGGAGAACTGCTTGCAAACAGTGGCCTGCCCATGAAAATCAGCACTGACCTTGATCTCATGGGAACAGTTTATTTCAAACTGCCAGGTGTTGCCCTCTCCAGAAGGGAGCCTGACCAAACCCAGACCTGTCCTAGACTTTTTACACTGTCAATGAGGTATAGCTTGGATCCTATGGCAAGCAAGCAAGCATGGGACCCACATCTGGGCATACATTTGGGCACTTTGCATCAAAACCAAAGGATGTTTGCACAGGTCCACCTTAGATATGCCACCTTTGCATGCATTAGCAGGGGGTAGACCATTCGTGGTGCACAGTGGTTTTCGCACTTATCAAGTGTCATCATGTATTAGTGCTAAGTAACCTTAGCACTAGAAAGTTGATTGGTGCTCCCGTTTGTGCCACAGTTCTTCACATGAGCACCTGAGCAAACCTTTAGTTGATCTGGATCAACTTTTGCTTCAGCTGCTCTTCTGAGTCACATTTAGATTAATCTAGAAATCAAATGGCATTTAGGCATTAGACACGATCTTTTATTGCAAGAATATTGGGAAAGGCCCATAAAGCACCCTCCTTTTTTTTCAGCATTGGAGAATACATATCTAACTGGAGGTCTACAGAGGCTTGTAGTATTGTTGGTTTGTAAGCATGTAAATTCACACACCAATTGGGGTAAAGTAGTTTATAATCTGGGGTAAATGGGAGGTCACCACAAGGAATAATGTCATTATCTTGTTAGGGCCAGTAAAGGTATCCGTAATTTAAGCTTGAGCTCAACCTCTGGTAGCTATGGCAAAAAGTAGACAGGCTTAACTTAAGAAAATGTGTAAACAACTTAGATGTACAAAAACAGTTGGAAAAGACAACCCACTTAAAAATATCTCCTCCAATCTATAAAAATAGAGAATAATGTAATGAATAAAATGACACCCAAAAAAACAAAAATCTAATAGGATGAATGGGAAATATGACTTTTTAAAGCATAAGTGTAAGTAATGGAATTTTTTTTTTAACTCCAACTACTGTCAACTGGTCATGGCAGACTGGGACTTAGGTGCGATTTGAGGCCAACCGCAATGGAGCGTGAGTCGAATACACAAACCAGCTTTAACCCTTTTGGAGAATTTTCCTTGGGACTTTTTTTTGGAAGTCAAAATCCTTCAGCAGGGCAAGACAGCAGGCTGTATATGGGGAGGACTTCACAATGTTGGATAGGTGTTGGATGAGGTCCCTGAAAGGTCCCTGCAAGGGAATATTCAAAACGTATGTCCTCCAACACTCCAGATAGTTTTGGGGCTTTGAAACTGACATGTTTGCTATGTTTAGACCTTTTCGCTTTTCTGAAGTTTTGGATTCCTCCAATTGGGCAAGGCTGCAAGATGCAGCCAAGGAGGTCTCCATGAGTCCAAATGCATTGTCTGTGAGGTCCAATTAAATGAATTTGCTGCTGAAAAGCTATGAGTGGGACAAACTTGAATCTTCAGCCAAGTGGCAACGCGTTTTAGTTGAATCGGCTTGGCAGGTTTGTCCCCGTCTTCTGGAGATCTTTGGAGCCCAAGGTTTCAAAGTCCCAGGTTTAATAGGATGATGGAAGGAGTACACTTCGACAGAGCCAAGGGTCAAATGCTCTCAAAAACAGCACTTGGAGGTCAAGACTCACTCCAGCAGAGACCACCATCAAGGACCAGGTCAGGTACACTTGAAACTGGTCAGCTGGACTCTTCAGGAAAAGGAATTCTTGCAGCGGTGTGGCCCTGTACCTAACAGAGGTCAGCCAATCGACTCTTGATGTCCACTTCTTTGTCCGGGGAGGCAAGTGGGAGCAGGTCTAGCACTTCAGGTCTTCTCATAGCTCTAAAAAAAGGAAAAAAGGAGGAGCAGCCCTTCTTCTGTTTTCCTGAGGTCCAGAGAATTCTGAAGAGTGTACTGTGGGTCCTGCATTTGGAACACTGACACAATATCATGGTAAAAAATATAATTGACAAAAATATCAGGTGAAAAACATATGAAAAATAAATCTTTAACACTAATATTGTCCAAAAATATTTTAAAAAGAAAGACATTTTTATTTTGTATATATTCTTTTGAATTTTTCTATTTTTGTGTGTATATATATATATATATATATATATATGTACATATATATATGTATACATATATATATATATATATATATATATATATATATATATAACACAAGGAGAAGAAAACGCTGCACTCCCGGAGATTGCAATCAACTGCACATTTATTCCTCTTAATGCTGGTTGAGGCTATATCTGGCACCACGACGCGTTTCGACTTCCGTCTTCTTCCTGGTGGTTTCTGCCATCTTTATAGACGAGCAGGATGCTGGTATTTATAGTTCCCATATAACTTTCAGCTGTGAGCCAATTGGAGAGGCTTCTCCTTCGCCGCACGTTCATTTTACTGCTAATTGAAAACGTATGTGAAATCCAAAGTTTCAAAAATCAGCAGATTAGCTATATGCTCAAAATGTCACGTTTTTGAAAATACGCCATCCTCGGATCCAAAGTTAGACAATGTGCTGATTTATAGAGCATGTGGTAATACAACACTTTCCTGAATGAAATCACAGTTCTTTGCCGATGTTAGTAACTCCCAGATAACTTTCTGCTGCACGCCAAAGGAAGCAGTGCTCCTTCACTGCACGTCATGTTTACTGCTGAATGAAAGCTGTGAAATACTGGGTTATAAATATACGGGTTGACTTCATGCTCAAAGTGTCACGTTCTTAAAAAATATTACATCCTCGGATTCAAAAAAACAATATACTGATTTATCGAGCATATGATGTTTAAGCGCATTTCTGCATGAATTCACAGTTCTTCTAAATGGAAATGCCGAACGTGCATCTCAAATCCTCGTGTGTAAACACAATCTCCATGTTCCCAGTTAAAATGAGATCTACAAATTATCTTGTGCTCACCATGCCTCGTAAAGTAAACAAACTGTAGAAAGAGCAAAGTCTCCGGCCCCGAGAAACAGGGCCACATCAGCAAAATAGGTAATGTTTTAAGTGAAGAGAGCACTAGGCACTTTGGAAGTCCGACTCCTTTGTCATAAAATCTTCCAGTGTATGTACACAGGCAAGAGATAAGTATCTCCTTGCTATCTTCAGAATCAAAACCATATGCCGGGCACCATCGTTGTATTTAAACAATTCAAAGTGTCGGTCCTGGAACAACGATGTGCCTAACTGCCGGTGCTGCGTTAGGGTAAGGACCAAACCCTAAATATAACACAAGGAGAAGAAAACGCTGCACTCCCGGAGATTGCAATCAACTGCACATTTATTCCTCTTAATGCTGGTTGAGGCTATATCTGGCACCACGACGCGTTTCGACATCCGTCTTCTTCCTGGTGGTTTCTGCCATCTTTATAGACGAGCAGGATGCTGGTATTTATAGTTCCCATATAACTTTCAGCTGTGAGCCAATTGGATATGTATACATATATATACTTTTGCAACTGTCACCCTCCTTAAAACTTGATTTGCAATGTTTGCCTGAATTTAAGGTTCCTATCATTACATTCTGTCCATCCACTTCTACTTCTTAGATAGACATTATAATGATCAGATCTGATACTAACTCTTTCATGAAAAATGATAGCAGAAAATAATATAGTTCCTGCTTTAAAGTTAGTAATCTCAGCATCTAATTTACTACCCTCTGCCATCATCATTTTAGCATTAAAATGACATAATTTCGAGTCATTGTTATTCCTAAAGGCAGCAGGACAGTTGTTTAATCAATTTGGACAATCATTTTTTTGTGTAGCTTTTCTCACTAATCTCTTAAAGGTCACATTTTTGGAATCTAGTAGTGTTAAAGAAATAAAACCATCTGATTCTATCTGTGTAGTTAATGTGTGTGAGCAATCTTTGTATTCACTGTTCCATCAATAACTCAGTCCAAATAACTCAATAACAGGTATCCTCTCTTCTTCTAAAACAGCAAACATCACCATTAAAAACTCCTGTGCATCCTCTTGAGTATTTTGACTACACTGTATGAACCCACTATATATATATATTATATATATATATATATATATATATATATATATATATATATATATATATATATATATATATATATATATATAATTACTGATGCACAATGTATTTAAGTACTCTCACTACGCAGATTGTCCAACAAAAGACACAGTGTAGAACACAATACATTCTATTATTTCTCTTGAGTTGCACAAGACATGAGGTAACACAAACAATATGTTTACCACAACATTAGCATAACAGTTCACACTAGAGGTTTTTGAAAATTGGTAACCAACAATATTTCCCTCATTTTTGGATTTTTTTTTCTTAACAACTTCCTTATTCTCTTTCATTTTCTTCCTTGCAACAGCATCACTACACTGCTTTGAAACTTTCCACTTTAGACAGATGGAACTTTTCTTATAGACTGGATCCTGTCATAAATGAGGTGACTACAGATTTCCTTACTGGGTGGATTCTTTAACACAACTTTAGTCTATGTTTAATTTGCTTTTATCAAATATAACTTGATACAAACCCGACAATGTCCTAGCTGGAGACATTGGCAGCAGCGCCACCTTACTGCCGCCCGCCGCCATGACCGTAGCCGGAATTCCGCCGGCTACGGTCATATTTTGGTGGACGGTTGGTAGCCACGTCGACGGTATGTTGGCGGCCGTCGCCGTGGCGGTAGGCGGCATTTGCCACCAATGTTATAATGAGTGCCTTAGTGTCATAGTGCAGCAGTGTTATGAACACAGGCTGACACTTCACAGGAGTGAGTTGTTGTAGATCTCCAAAAACAATCAATTGTTATCCTCTAAATATGATATCATAATCTATTCTCAGAATCTCTTGCATTCTCAAATGTATTAAGGCAAGCACTAAATTTGAGACCATGCTCACCTCATCAATGTTTAAAAGTTTTAACTTTTTTAGCACTCTTGACACTTTGGTGGTCATTACAACCCTGGCGGACGGTGTTAAAGCTTCGGTAATACCGCAAACAGGCCGGCGGACAAAAAAAGGGAATTATGACCGTGGCGGAAACCGCCTACATAGACAGCCACTTTAACACTCCGACCGCCACGGCGGTACAGACAAGCAGCGCGGCGTCACCGCCAATAGACAGGCGGAAGACAATGTACCGCCCACAGTATCACAACCCGCCAATCCGCCACCTTTTCCGGGGCGGATTCACCGTGGATAAAAACACGGCAGAAACAGCCATTACAAAGGGAAAACGCTCACCTCTACACACTCCACGAGAAAGGAGGCCACCATGGAGCCGGAACTACAAATACTCCCTGCTCGTGTCTTCCTGCTCCTCTAGGAACACCAGCAACGTAGGCGCCGAAGACAACGGTGAGTACTGCACCTACGACATAAGGGAGGGGGGAGGCAAAAGTCACGGACACACACACGCAACACCCCCACCCCCACCCTGACCTTCACCCACTACAACTCACACACCAATGCATTTACAAACAGCACAGTAACAACCCACAACCCCCCCGGATGAATGCAAAGACAAAAGGAAATGAGTTCAAACTTTGTAATGTATCAAAATACAGTAACCAATGATATACAGATATATATAAACATTGTAGAAATCATACATCACGATTAGTACTGCAGGTATGCACATATCAATGTCCGTGGACCACTGGACCCACAATGCATGGGAGAGGCCCACACTAGATACCTGTCCACAAACGGAGAGAACACTGCAGGGGCATCAGATAGAAATACAACAGGCACCTCAGGGGGAAGGGAAGGGGGGGGGCACCTCAGCCGGATGACTGCACCACGCCAGATCCATGACGGGCTCCATGCCCATTGATGTATCCTGGGGAGTGCAAAGCCACAGTCTCACAAGTCTCTACAGTGGGTGGGTTGCCCACTGTACAATCCTGGGGAGTGCAAAGCCACAGTCTCTCAAGTCACTCCAGTGGGTGGTTTGCCCACTGCTTTATCCTGGGGAGTGCAAAGCCACAGTCTCACAAGTCTCTACAGTGGGTGGGTTGCCCACTGTACCATCCTGGGAAGTGCAAAGCCACAGTCTCCACTGGTTCTGGAGGGGGACTGGTGCCCAGAGTGCTTCATCCTGTGCAGGACAGACGGAGTGGATGGAGGTCTCCACTGGTTCTGGAGGGGGACTGGTGCCCAGAGTGCATCACGCTCCCCGTGACGGTCCCAGTTCCGTCACTGTCCCAGCTGCACATGGGCTAACTATGCTTGATTTGGCGGTCTTCGCCCTGTTCAGCGGTCTTCACCATGGCGGTCTTTGCCCTGTTCAGCGGTGCTTGCCTTTGCTGTCTCTGACCTGTTCAGCGGTGCATTGCCATGGCGGTCTTTGCCCTGTTCAGCGGTCTTTACCATGGCGTTCTTTGCCATGTTCAGCGGTGCTTGCCTTTGCTGTCTCTGACCTGTTCAGCGGTGCATTGCCATGGCGGTCTTTGCCCTGTTCAGCGGTGCTTTGCCCTGTTCAGCGGTCTTCACCATGGCGTTCTTTGCCCTGTTCAGCGGTGCATTGCCATGGTGGTCTTTGCCCTGTTCAGCGGTGCTTTGCCCTGTTCAGCGGTCTTCACCATGGCGGTCTTTGCCCTGTTCAGCGGTGCATTGCCATGGCGGTCTTTGCCATGTTAAGCGGTGCTTTGCCCTGTTCAGCGGTCTTCACCATGGCGGTCTTTGCCCTGTTCAGCGGTGCTTGCCTTTGCTGTCTTTGCCCTGTTCAGCGGTCTTCACCATGGCAGTCTTTGCCCTGTTCAGCGGTGCTTGCCTTTGCTGTCTCTGACCTGTGCAGCGGTGTGTGGCATGACGGTCCCTCAGTGCCCAGCGGGGCTGTGGCTGCCGGGGCCCTCCAGGGCTCTGACGCTGGCGGTGGTCTCCGGACCAGTGACGATACTGCTGCCCTCCAGGGCACTGACTCTGGCGGTGTTCTCCGGACCAGTGGCGATACTGCTGCTCTCCAGGGCACTGATGCTGGCGGTGGTCTCCGGACCAGTGACGATACTGCTGCCCTCCAGGGCACTGACTCTGGCGGTGGTCTCCGGACCAGTGACGATACTGCTGGCGGTGGCATCCCGGCCGGCGGGGAGGATGGCGGCCTTCTCCGCCGTGCTGCTCTTACCAGACCTTGGAGACCTCTTCTGCCCCTTCACCACCTTGGGAGGAGTCACAACTGGCTCGGCACTCCCCTCGGGACCCTTGTGAGCTGTTTTGCCGGCAGGAGTCTTCACCCTCGCCCGTCGGGCACTTTCCAACTTAAGGTGCTTTACAGGGGGTGGACTGGCAGTGCTTTGGCTCCGTGTCACACTGGCTGCCCTGGTGGCCGGTGCACTCCACAGACCTTTAACACGCACCACTGGTACCGGACTTTTTCTGGCTGAGGTGCTACTACGGGACCTATGAATTGGAGGGGTGGGGGTGGTGGGAAAGAGGTCAACGTTGTTCAGGAAGAGTTTCTGACGAACACTGGGATGGGTAACTGGAGGGGGTCTGGGAGTGGAGGAAGAGGAGGTGGTTGTACGAGGTGTAACTTTAGGTGATTTGGGTGCAGGTGCAGGTACTGGAGGCTGTCGTGAGGTGGATGGATGTTGGGTGTGTGGGTGCCCGCGTTTGTGTACTTTGGGAGGGGGCGTCACAGACACACTGGGAGTGGACACAGGGGACGTGTAAATGGTAAAAGAGAAAGAGCAACCAGGGCACTCCACAGTAATCAGTCTGAAATATATAGAAAGTTGCAGAAAATGCTTTAATCCTTCATCCTGGGAAAATCCAATAAGTGCTCAGTGAAAATGATGTCAATATGTTAGGAAAGGCATATCAGAGTAGAGAAATAGCCAACACGTGTTTCGTCCAACTGACTTTTTCAAGGCAAACAAACATGAGTAGTCCAGCAGAGAGTAGAGCCGTCCCTTGCAGTATGGGGAAAGAAATGGTTTTCCAAAATGGTATAGATTGTAGGCATTGAGAATATCTGAAATTAGGATAACTCTGTGCAGGAGGCCACAATTAGACCCCGCCTGTACTCTCCAGGAATCCGAGAGTCAGGAAACACAGGAACGTGTCTGTTTAATTGCAGCGCATGATAACGCTTCCTATTCATAAGACGTGTAAATGGTAGTGGGGGTGGTGAGTGCAGGTGAGCGGGGTGTGGTGCTGGGTGTTCTGGTGCGAGTCCTAGTGGCTGTAGATGCAGTGCATGCAGGTGAGAGTGTAGACGACACTGGGAGGGAGGAGGGAGACGACGAGGAGGGGGACAGAATGGAGGCAGTGGATGTTGCTGTGTCTGTATGTGGGTGATGCTTGTGTGAGTGCCTGTGGGATGTGTGGTGCCTATGTTTGCCTGAGCTACTTTTGTGTGGTGAGGTGTGTGCATGCTTGTCTGATGGTGTGGTTGGGATAGGCTGGGGTACAGGGGATTGGGTCTGGGTGGAGGAAGTTGGAGGGGGGAGGCTAGACACAGGGACAATGGCTGCCATCAGTGCTGAGGCCAGAGATTGCAGGGTTCGATGATGGGCAGCCTGACCAGAATGAATGCCCTCCAGGAATGCATTAGTGTGTTGCAACTCCCTTTCTACACCCTGGATGGCATTCACAATGGTAGACTGCCAACAGTGAGTGACCTGAGGAGGTCAATGGCCTCCTCACTGAGGGCAGCAGGGGTGACAGGGGCAGGGGCTGAGGTGCCTGGGGCGAAAGGCGGCTGTACCTGTAGAAGTGGGGGGCACAGATGGTGCTGCCACCACAAGGGAGCTCCCATCGGCGGACGAGTCCGTGTCGCTGTTTGCTGATCCGGTGACCGACGTGAAGCTCCCCTCGCCCTCCGTCCCACTGGTGTATTCAGAGTCTGTGGTGTGGCCCTCCATGGCCATGTGGGATGCAGCTCCCTCGTGCTCCGGTGCCACTGTACCTCCGCCTGATGATGCTGATGAACAAAAGAACAGGGAGAGCACAAAAAGGGGTGGGGAAACAGAAGAAAGACAGGTTGAGTGCATGGCTTACCGCTACCGTTGGCGGACAATACAGACACAGCAGCCCCCTGCACTACGCCGTGTTCTTGGCCTCTACAGATGCAATTTCTGGGATATGGCCTTCATGGCTATAAGTGTCATCTGTCCACATAGATGACACAGGGGCATGTATACCTGTACTTGGCACTCTACAGAGGTGGGGTGGGGGGCCACAGGGCCATGCCTTACGAAGGGGCCTAGCCTACGGAACTCGCCCTGACCTAGGGAAACCCACAGTCCTCCTCCCCCACCCAGACCCCTCCACTGCGTGCTAAGTCAGCAGAATGAGAGTGTACTCACCCCCTTGTGTCTGCTGTGATGCCCTCAAGCGCCCATCCAACTCAGGGTAGGCCACCGCCAGGATCCGGAACATCAGGGGGGTCATGGTGCGACGGGCACCCCTCCCACGTTGGGAGGCCATCCCCAGCTGAGCCTCCGCCGTCTTCTTGCTCCAGTGGCGAATGTCCTCCCATCTTTTACGGCAGTGGGTGCCCCGTCTCTGGTGGACCCCAAGGGTCCGGACCTCCTTGGCGATGGCACGCCAAATGTGCTTCTTCTGGTGGGCGCTGACCTACATGACATATACAGGGGAAGAAGAGAAGTCATTACCAACTGCACCGTCGAAGTGAGTGGCCCCCATCCCTACCCTTGCCATGTGGCACATGCATTCACAGTCCTTCATGGTCGTAGAACTCTGCTCCCTTCCTACTGACATCCAGCCCTCTCCACCCAGCATAGCCCATACAACGTGCTCCCTGTGTACTTACCTGTTGGTCTGGAGGACCGTAGAGTAGCGTGTACTGGAGGAGGAGCCCGTCCACGAGCTTCTCCAACTCCTGAGCAGTGAAGGCAGGGGCCCTTTCCCAAGACGCAGCAGCCATTGTCTCTTCCAGACCGAGGTCACAGCAGCACTTGCAGTGTAGGTCCTCTCCTGTCGAAGATCAGGTATCGAGTGATTGAACAGATAGAAAATGGCGGTCACGTCCGCGGCGGCGACGTCCGTGGCGGTGCGTATCATCACCGCCGGCGCAATTCATCATTGGCTCCTGGGACCCATAGGGTCCAATGTTAACCAATGCAGCATTGCGCCACGGTCTACGACCGCCTACCGCGACGGTGTACAACGCCAGCGCAGTTACCTCACATCCCATTGTCCCACTTTAGAGGTCAGACAGCCGCCATTTCAGGGGCTGACATGGCTTCATTTACTACTGCGTCACACATACCTAGGCCTACACTCAACACACATACAGGAAGAGTATTGTATTTGGTGTCGTGTTCTGTGTAGCTGTGGGTACATCCCTGAGAATTTGTTGACTCTGTGGTCGCTGTTGTCCTTCTTAGGCACCGTCAGCTGAGACATGTGAGGAGATGGCGGAATCCTCCGGTGTACCGATCACTGGTGGACCTGTTAACAATGGAGGAGCGACATTTGATCATCACCTACAGGTTTGACAGTGCCACAATCCAGGAACTGTGTACCCAGTTGGAGCCAGACCTGATCTCACCAATCCGCCATCCCACAGGAATCCCCCCTGAAGTGCAGGTGCTATCAGTGCTCCATTTCATTGCAAGTGGATCATTTCAAACAACAGTGGCCATGGCATCAGGGATGTCCCAGCCTATGTTTTCCAACATGTTGTCCAGAGTGTTGTCTGCCCTGCTGAAACACGTGAGGAGCTACATCGTTTTCCCTCAGGTGGAGGATTTGGCTACAGTTAAAGGTGACTTATATGCCCTGGGACATATCCCCAACATCATAGGTGCCATTGATGGCACCCATGTAGCTCTGGTCCCCCCCCGCAGGAGTGAACAGGTGTACAGGAACCGCAAGAGTTATCATTCCACGAAAGTACAGATGGTATGTTTGGCAGACCAGTACATCTCCCAGGTAAATGCTATGTTCCCTGGCTCAGTGCATGACGCCTACATCCTGCGGAATAGCAGCATCCCGTATGTGATGGGTCAACTCCAGAGGCACTGTGTGTGGCTATTAGGGGACTCTGGTTACCCCAACCTGTCATGGCTATTGATCCCAGTGAGGAATCCCAGGACCAGGGCAGAGAAACGCTACAATGAGGCCCATGGGCGGACTAGGAGGGTGATCGAACGCACCTTCGGCCTCCTGAAGGCCAGGTTCAGGTGCCTGCATATGACAGGTGGTTCCCTATTCTACTCACCAAGGAAGGTGTGCCAGATCATCATCGCCTGCTCGATGCTTCACAATCTTGCTTTGCGACGCCAGGTGCCTTTTCTGCCAGAGGATGGTCCAGATGACGGTGTTGTGGCTGCTGTGGAGCCTGTGGACAGTGATGAGGAGGAAGCTGAGGAAGAAGACATAGACAACAGGGAGTCAGTCATCCAGCAATATTTCCAGTGACACACAGGTGAGAACAATTTTTTTACTATTACATTCACTTTCACACTTCTACCTCTATCCTGTCTGTCAATTTGAAGCAGTATTTGGTAACTCAGTTGTACATTTCCATTACGGTTTCACAGGTGTGGTTACCAACGTGTGTCATCTGCTTGCATCCTTCATGGACTTGTGATGTGTGACATAGGTATGTTGGCATTACATTTGAAAACGCATTTTGTCACTGTCATAGCTAATACACATTTTATAAATCAAAGACTGAATCCAGATTGTTTTGTGGTTCAAGGGTGTTTATTGAAGTGCTAATTATTGGAGGGGGTGGCAAAATGGTGATGGGTGATGGTGGAGGAATGTCCATGGCAGAGTCCAGTCTATTAATCTCACAGGTGCACTGCCCATATGGGCATAGGAAGTGGAGCTGGGGCAGTTTAAGTATCGACAGGGTGACAAAGTGGGACAGTGGGATGACAATCAGGGTGGTCTCATTTCCTGGCGGGGGTCTTGCCATCGTGCTCTGTCCTGTTCCTGGATCTCAGGGACCGCTTGCGGGGTGGTTCTCCGTCTGCATGGGGTGGGGTGCTGGTGTGGTGGTCCTGTGGCGGGGAGTCCTGTCCACTAGCGCCGGCGGAGGTGGTGGGCAGTTCATCATACAGGCTAGTGCAGGGGCCCCTTGGAGCGCCACGGTGTCCCTCATGGTCTTTTGTATGTCCTTCAGCACCCCTACGATGGTGCCCAGGGCGGAGCTGATGGTTCTGAGCTCCTCCCTGAAGCCCAAATACTGTTCCTCCTGCATGCGCTGGGTCTCTTGAAACTTGGACAGGACCGTAGCCATTGTCTCCTGGGAGTGGTGGTATGCTCCCATGATGGAGGAGAGGGCCTCGTGGAGAGTGGGTTCCCTTGGCCTGTCTGCCCCCTGTCGCACAGCAGCCCTCCCAGTTCCCCTGTGTTCCTGTGCCTCCGTCCCCTGGACCATGTGCCCACTCCCACTGTCCCTAGGTCCCTGTTGTTGTTGGGGTGGTGGGTTATCCAGGGTTCCCTGTAGTGGTGGACACACAGCTGATTGACATGTCCTGGGGACAGAGGTATGGGCCCGCTGGGTGGGTGCTGTGCTGGTGTTACCAGAGGGTGGAAGGTCAGTGTTGGGCTGTGCCTGTGCGAGGGGAACCAACTGTCCCTAGGCCCACGATGGTCCGGGCTGGTCATCTGGATCCAGTTGGCCAGAGCTGCTGTCGTCCCTGTGGGCCTCTTCTGTGGGTGGGGTGGAGATGTCTGGACCCTCCTGTCTGGTGACGTTACGTAGTGGTCCTGCAGGGGTATAAGAGCATGATTATTGCATGTGTGTGTGTCATGGTGTGCAATGGGTGGGTGTGCGTGTACCCCAGTGCAAGCATTCCTGTGTGGGGGCTTGTGTGATGATGGTTGGGGGGTGTTATGGATATGTGCAGTGAGCATGCTTTAGTGATGGGTGTCCATGCTTAGTTGTGTCATGCAGGTCTTGGTGTTGGGATGTGTGATTTGTGTTATTAGTACATTAGTGAGGAGTTGGAGTGATAGGGGAGGGGGTGAGGGTGGGGGTGTGTGATAGCATGCAGGTAGGGTGAGGGATATGATAGTTAAGATTTGACTTACCAGTGTCCATTCCTCCACCGACTCCTGCGAGGCCCTCTGGATGCATGATGGTCAAGACCTGCTCCTCCCATGTTGTTAGTTGTTGGGGAGGAGGTGGGGGTCCGCCACCAGTCCGCTGAATTGCGATGTTGTGCCTGGAGACCACTGAACGCACAATCCCCCGTAGGTCGTTACACCTCTTCCTGATGTTCTCCCGATTTCTTGGATGCTGTCCGACAGCGTGGACCCTGTCGACGATTCTTCGCCATAGCTCCATCTTCCTGGCTATGGAGGTGTGCTGCACCTGTGATCCAAATAGCTGTGGCTCTACCCGTACGATTTCCTCCACCATGACCCTGAGCTCCTCCTCAGAAAACCTGGGGTGTCTTTGGCATGACATGGGGTGGTGTAGGTGATGTGTGGGGTGGTGTATGTGTTGATGAGTGAGGTGATGTGTGGTGGTGTGGGGTGTTTTGTGCGTGGATGTTGTATGGGTGATGGTGTTGTATGCCTCTGTGTGGTGGGGTTGTCTATTGCTGTGCTCTCTGTCTGTTGCCTTCGTCTATGAATTTTGGTCATAGGGGTTTGTGGGTGATGTGGGTGTGTGTTTTATATAGTGTTGGGTGTGTGGGAGTGGTGTTTGTATATGTATCAGATGTGTGTATTTGGAATTGTCCAATGTGGCGGTGTTTTGGAGATGTGTGTGTATTTTGAGCGCGGCGGTGTGTACCGCCAATGGAATACCGCGGTTGAAAGACCGCTGCGTTGATTCGTGGGTCGTGATAGCATGGGCGTGTTTCTGTTGGCGTGACGGTGGAGGTTTTGTTTTCGCCAGTTTATCACTGACCTTTGATGTGGCGGACTTGTGTGGGTGTCTGAATTTCGGCGGAATCCGAGATGTGGGTCATGATAGCTGTGGTGGAATTCCGCAGCCGCAGCGGTGTGTTGCCGGTCTTCTGCACGGCAGTAAGCGGCTTTCACCGCCAATGTTGTAATGACCCCCTTTGTGATGACAAGTGTCACCAGATAACTTTTGGTATTCCAATTAGTTGTTCCGCAGGCAGCATCAAAAGTCGATGCAAAGTAATACCTTTGATATAGCGTGTAGCTAACCCTGTAGGTGCTGTAACTGCACATGATAAATTGCACTCTTTAGTCTTTTTTAGAAAAGCAGTAAGAACTTGTATTAACAACCTTTTACCTGGGCCAGCTTGAGCACTGACATACAACATTATTGATTTAAATGTTGAGCATGCACCCTATTTTTTGTTATGAAGCAATCCATGCTGAGCCATAGATTTCACCTCCATATATTTGCATTTTTCTCATCATTTAGCTGTGCAACTAAAACTGCAAATTCAATTATTTCCTGTCTTGCTTGCTCCTTTGCAGTGTTTACCTGATTCATTGCAATAGCAGCCTCATTTTCAGTTACTGGCCATCCAAGTACGTCCTGACTTTGAGAACCTGACGTTTGTTGGCTACTTTGCAAACTGTCATTCCTGTTGAAACTTTGTAAATACTGAGCATTTAATGCCATCCTTTGCGTCATTGAAAGATTCTTCCTAGCAGTCAAACTCTCCTAGCAATTCTGTTTTACAATGTCAAGCTTAAAACAACTGCAAAAATGAAAAATAGAAAAAATCTCTTTTTCAGCAGTCTGCCAATTAAAATATCACATTTTTGAATGATGAACAGCCAACATTTGAAAATGATCAAAGGTGCTTGTGCAATCTTTCCTGGATAGACACGCTAGTAATATTTCCTGACTTTGCATAGGTCTAAAGCTTGTAACATTGTAATTTAACACTTCTATCTGGAAATTAATGTAGAACATTTCTTAATATATCAGTTAATTCCCAGCAAATACTACAGATACTCCTGCAGTCAAATTTACACACAGGAGCACGTCCATGCCTTCCTTGTACCGTTTCACCTAGCTCTTCCTCTACATTTCTAGGAATCATCTCTTCTTTTGCAATCAGAGTAACTTCTCTGACCTCATAGCATCGGCCATTTTTTTCACCCTCATGCACTAACTGTTTTAAGTAGTTTTCTTCATTAACGAAAGCCTTAGTATTAGACTATGCTTCCATTCTCCTTGGAAAATTTTGCAAAAATTACTTTTATTATTAAGCCTTTTTTGCCTTCTTTTTGTCATAGACAGCACTGTCCAGTGTTCTCATTCTGTTTAGTAACAACATAAATAATTTGTGCTTCAGGCCAGATGCTTTATGATAGAAATGGGGTCTTTGGTTGGCAGTCAGGTTGCCCCCTGTCCAAGCAAGGGCCCTCACTCCAGTCAGGGCAAAGGAGAAACATACCCGGTTAACCCCCGATCACACCTCTGGTAGCTTCGCAAGAGCAGAAAGGCTTAACCCAGAGACAATGCATAAAGTATTTGTACCAACACACACAGTAACACAGTGAAATGCTACAAAATGGACACCACACAGGTTTAGAAAAATAGTAAATATTTATCTAAGTAAACAAGACCAAATACGAGAAAAATCTACAATACACAATTAAAAAATTGCCTTTAGCTATTAAAATCACAAACATAGGGGGTCATTCTGACCCTGGCGGTCATGGACCGCCAGGGCCAACGACCGCGGGAGCACCGCCAACAGGCTGGCGGTGCTCCCATGGGCATTCTGACCGCGGCGGTACAGCCGCGGTCAGAAACGGAAAACCGGCTGTGTCCCGCCGGTTTTCCGCTGCCCTGGGGAATCCTCCATGGCGGCGCTGCAGGCAGCGCCGCCATGGGGATTCCGACCCCCTTACCGCCAGCCTGGTTGAACCTGGCTGGCGGTAACGGGTGTCGTGGGGCCCCTGGGGGCCCCTGCAGTGCCCATGCCAATGGGGCCCCATAACAGGGCCCCACTAAGATTTTCAGTGTCTGCATAGCAGACACTGACAATCGTGACGGGTGCAACTGCACCCGTCGCACCCTTCCCACTCCGCCAGCTCCATTCGGAGCCGGCTTCCTCGTGGGAAGGGGTTTCCCGCTGGGCGGGCGGGCGGCCTTCTGGCGGTCGCCCGCCCGCCCAGCGGGAAACTCAGAATAACCGCGGTGGTCTTTTGACCGCGCAGCGGTACTCTGGCGGTTCCCGTTTGGCTGGCGGCGCCCGCCGCCAGCCAAACTCAGAATGACCCCCATAGTGCCTAGAAACACCAATGCTGCAATTTGATGTTAAGCCGCGCCCTGATGGAGTTGTTTCCCCAATGCGACGACACTGGTGCTGGTTACGGAGTCGCACGGGCCCCCAGGTGCAGTACCTTAGCGAAATGTGTGGAAAACAGGCAGATGAACGGAGTCAAGGAGCAAGGCATACCTGGATCCGATGCAGTGTCAGTTCTGGTACTGCAAGACAAAGGAGCGGAGGTGTCACGAAGAGGCGTTGGGTCCTGGCTGAGGAGTGGTGGAGGTGTGGCACCTCTAGCAAAGTCGAAGTCCGGAGAAGTCACGATGTTGCGGAGTGACCTCAAGGGGTCGCGGTCACGTCACAGTGTCAGAGGCTCTGCGGCAGAGTCAGGTGTCTTGAACATCGAGGATATGACACTCCGATCTTATGAGTTCTTGGGATGTCAGCTGCGTCGGGGACACTGGGCTTGCGATGTCAGTGGGGTCGTCGCGCTTCTGTGAGGTACACAACATTAGGTGCAGGCGGCATCACAGATTCCGTGCAGCGGCATCCTTATGAAGTCGCACAGTGTTATCCAATGTCATTTCACTGGAATTTTGACCAGATTTCACTCTCAGGGGTCTGGGAACTGGAATGGCACCCTCTGACAAGTTAGGGTCCACAGCATGCAGACTCAAAGACTGGCTGGTGAAGACTTTGCTGTCCCTGAGGCTTCCAAAACAGGAGGCAAGCTCAGTCCAAGCCCTTGGAGATACCTCTCAAGCAGGAATACACAAGAAAGTCCAGTCTTTGTTCTGTTTCACAGGCTGAAGCAACAACTGCAGGGTAGTCCAACAAAGCTCAGTCACAGGCAGGACCCAGTGCTTCTCCTCAGCTCTTCCCCTCAGCAGAGGTTCCTTTTGAATCCAGAAGTGATCTAAAGTCTCGGGTTTGTGGTCCAATATGTATACCCCTTTCTTCCTTTGAAGTTGCCCAACTTCAAAGAAAAGTCTCTGTTGTTTACAGGATCCTGCCTCACCCAGGCCAGGCCCCAGACACACCCCAGGGGGTTGGAGAATGGATTGTGTGAGGGCAGGCACAGCCCATTCAGGTTTAGGTGACCACTCCTCCCTCCACTCTAGCCCAGATGGCCCATCAGGATATGCAGCCTGTACCCCAGCTCCCTTTGTGTCACTGTCTAGTGGAGATTCAAAAATAGCACAACTGTCAGTCTGACCCAGACAGTGAATAAACAAGCAGGCATAATCACAGAATGGTTTAAACAAGAAAATACCCACTTTCTAAAAGAGGCATTTTCAAACTGACAATCTAAAAAACAACATTACCAAAAGATGTATTTTTGAATTGTGAGTTCAGAGACCCCACACTCCAAATCTCTATCTGCTCCCAAAGGGAAACTGCAATTAAAAGATATTTAAAGACAGCCCCCATGTTAACCTATGAGAGAGATAGGCCTTGCAACAGTGAAAACCGAATTTGACAGTATTCCACTGTTAGGACATGTAAAGCACATCAGTGCATGTCCCACCTTTAACATACACCACACCCTGCCCATGGGGTTACCTAGGACTTACCTCAGGGGTGCCTTACTTGTATAAAAAGGGAAGGTTTAGGCCTGGCAAGAGGGCACACTTGCCAGGTCGTATTGGCAGTTTAAAACTGCACACACAGACACTGCAGTGTCAGGTCTGAGACATGTTTACAGGGCTACTCGTGTGGGTGGCACAACCCAGTGCTGCAGGCCCACTAATAGTATTTGATATACAGGCCCTGGACACCTCTAGTGCACTTTACTAGGGACTTACTAGTAAATCAAATATGCCAATCATGGAAAAGCCATTTACCAATACAATTTACACAGAGAGCATATATACTGGTTAGCAATGGTAAAGTGCCCAGAGTCTTAAAACCAACAAAAACAGGTCAGAAAAAATAGGATGAAGGAGGCAAAACGTTTGGGGATGACCCTGCAAAAAAGGGCCAGGTCCAACACTTTATCATCCACACTCTCAATATAATGTGTTTGTTGCAGTACTGCCCTTCTCATCTTTTACATGTTTCATATCAAATTCTGTATTACCCTACTAAACATTCTCAACCATATTTCTTTATATTATTTCTGCCTCCTTGTCAAGGTAGGTGTTTTCACCTTCAGTCTGACTTACTCCTTCTCCTTTGTGAGCTGATTTTGAAACCTCGCTTTCTAATCAAGACATGTTTCACATTTTGCATTTTTCCAGATATTGATTTAAAAAACTCTGTAGTCCTCTATCCAGCAGCACCTTTTTTCTGGCATGTTCTCCCCATCATGTCCTTTGTACTCTCAATTTTAAGCAGATAGTACTCTTTCTTCTGTTCTTCTCAGCAAAGTAAATCCTCCACTTTAAACACAAATAGATTTCTGAAAAACACATGTGGAACACATTTACCTTTACATTACATACTGTTAGGTGACATACAATAAGCAAGTGAGTAGCTACATGAGGGGTTATGTTAGTATGTAAGAGTCTGGTTAAGTGTCTCAGTATGGGGGTATAAATGGGTACCTAAGTGGCTGTACGGGTGGGTGATTGGGTGTGTGAGGGGTTGAGTGGATATTTGATTGCGTGTACCAGTGACTCTGCGGGTGTGTCACTGGATGTGTAAATGTTTAGGTGTGTGATGGTATGGGTTAGTTACTGTATGGGTGTATAAATGGGTATGTAAGTGACTTTATGGATTAGTAACTCGCTGTCTTAGGGGGTGTTTGGGTTTGTAACTGTGTGTGCAAATGGCTCTGTTAGAGGTTGATAAGTGCTGTGTGGCTGTGTGAGTGGATGTGTCAGTGCCTCAGTCGCTGGCTGACTAGGTGTGTGAGTGGCTCTATGGTTTTGTAACTATGTGAGTGGCTGTATGAATGAGTGGGTGGATGGATGTGTAAGTGAGTATGTAACTGACTGAGTGCTGGGTACATGATGTGTGGGTGTGAGAGTGCCTGTATGGGTGTGTGAATGACTATGTAAGTAGATGTATAGGTGAGTCAATCAATCAATCAGTTATTTCTATAGTGCAGCTTATGACCCATGGGGTCTCAAGGTGCTGTTGTAAGTGTGCCAATCAGTAGACGAGTCAGGTCTCGGGGTCCTTCTTGAACTGATTCAGCGAGGGGGCCTGCCTGAGGTGGGTAGGTAGTATGTTCCAGGTCTACGCTGTGAGGTAGCAGAAGGATCTGTCTTCTACTGTGCTCTTCTTGAGTCTATGGGTGGTGGCCAGGGCAAGTTGGGAAGATCAGAGTTGTCTGCTGGGGGTGTAGAAAGATAGGCGGTGGTTGAGGTAGGCTTGTCCGATACTGTGCAGGGCCTTGTAGGCATGTGTCAGGAGCTTAAAGGTTCTGCATTTGTTGATGGGGAACCAGTGCAAGTCTACTGAGGTGGGTGAAGATGTGGCTGCGGAAGAGGATGTCTAGGATGAGTTTGGCTGCTGCATTCTGAATTCTCTAGAGTCTTGCTTGGAGTTTCTGGCGTAGAGAGTGTTGGTGTAGTTGAGTATGCTGCTGACAAGTGCATGGGCGACTGTCCTTCTTGCTTCAGTGGGGATCCACTTAAAGATCTTCCGGAGGAGGCGGAGAGTGTAGAAGCATGATGATGGGTCATGGACAGATGGAGTCCAGGATGATGCCCAGATTGTGTGTGTGGTTGGTGGGTGGGAGGGCACTCCCAAGGGCAGCTAACAACCAGGAGTCGTCCCAGGCATAGGGAGTGGGACCCAATATGAGCATCAAGGTCTTGTCCAAGTTGAGCTTGAGGCAGCTGTTTTTCATCCAGTCTGTGAGTGCTCTCATTCTCTTGTGGAAGTTGTTTTTGGCTGTTGAGTAAATGGATGTGTGTATACTATAAGTAAGCACCCACATCTAATTTCAAGCACATTCATTCATACTGTCTTATTAAAACAACTACATTTTGAGTATCACAATTCCTCTTTTTGACACTACAGTAAAAGAAAATATTTTTAGTTAATGTTCTCATCTAAACTCCCTTCTATTTTGCCTTTTGCTGTAAGATACACACTTTCTTTCAGCTTATTTACATTGATAGTTTTTTAACATATACTTTTTATAGCAAAACCTAGTTAACATACCTGTAAATTCTCTCTCTTTGTTGTTGTTCAACGTTTATTTTAATATCTGTTAATATCTGTTTTCCACTGCAAATCTCAAGTGAGAAACATGGCAATGCTCCTCCACTCTCAGTACAAAAGTACCAATAATGGCTAACCCTCCCACTGTGCTTTCACTCATACTCATGTACATAACAGATCACAGACTTCCTTTCATCTTTTACTTTTGTTATTCCACTTCTAAATGGTCACTATTTAATCCCTTACATGTTTCTAGTAAAAATACCCAGTTTAGTGGGTTTTTGCAGATCTGCAGATCTACCACAGGGATCAGCGTGTCCCTGTGTATAGTCTGCAGTGGATCTAAGGATCCACACGACAGCCCTTAAAAGCATTCAACAATCTGCTGTCAATGCTTTTTTTTCTATTTTATTTTGTAAAATATTACAAATTCTAAGACATATACTCCCTATTGAGCAATTTTTGTACACCAGCCTGCTTTTCAGTTTCATATTGCAGTATCTTTTGTTCCCTTTTTCCCACACTCATTTAGCTTTGTGTGCATAGTAACCATGTATCCAATAGTCTCTGCCTATTAGCCCCTTAGCTGCAGGGCCTCCTCCCCCCTCCCAGTGCTGAGCTTTTGGCTATTTGGGACAGTTTGTGCTCAGGCCCTCAAAACATTTTGTCTACATAAGCGGTCCAAGCCAAATTTGTGTCCCTTTTTCCCAACATCCAACATTCCGGGGATTCTATAGGTAACCAGAGTATGTGGGTTTTGTGCAAAGTGCCTGTTTGTGGGTTTTGTGCAAACGTTTTTGGACTGCAGCTCAGCCAGAACTTAGGGAAAACTACTAAACCTTTACATTTTTTAAAACAAAGGGAATCCAGGATGGAGTGGCTTGTGGGGCTCTCACTGGGTTCTGTTACCCGCACTCCTTTGCAAACCTCAAGATTTGGCTGAAAAACACTTTTTCCTCACATTTCAGTGCTGCAACGTTCTGGAATCTGAGGGGAGCCACAAACTTACTTCCACCCAGCATTCCCCCAAGTCTCCCAATAAAAATCGTACCTTGTGTGGTAGGCCTAGTGCCCACAACAGGAAACGCTCCAAAACACTATGTGGACACATCACCTTTTTCCAATGAAAATGGATGTGTTTTTTGCAAAGTGCCTAGCTATGGATTTTGGGCACTAGCTCAGTCGGCACATAGGGAAGCCTAGCAAGCCTATGTATTTTTTTCAACTAGCCACCAAGGGGAATCAAGAATGGGGTGACTTGTGGTGGGTCTCTCACCAGGTTATGTCACCCAGAATACCTTGTACACCTCAACATTTGTCTAAAAGAACACTTTTCCCACACATTTTGGTGATGCAAAGTTCTGGAATCTGAGGGGAGCCACAAGCTTCCTTCAACCCAGCATTCCCCCATGTCCCCCAGATAAAAATGTTACTTCACTTGTGTGGGTAGGCCAAGTACTAGCGACAGGGAAAGTCCCAAAATGTATTGTGGCGATAATGATAACTAAGGTGAGTGTACTAATTAGTCCTGGGAACCATCTAGGGAAACCCATCAACTGTAGACTTTTCTGAAAAGACATCACGGGGAGTCCAGGAACGTATCACTTGTGAGAATTCCCCAAAGTGTTTTCCCCAAGAATGCCCTGCAAAGGTAAAACGGTTTAATAAAAACACTATTTTTCCTTGCATGTGTGTGACGTAAACTACAGGAATATGCAGGGATCCACAAACTGCTTACCATCCAAGGTTCCGCAACTCATAATGATGAAACACTACATCCCTGGTGTGCATGGGCTTAGTGCTCATTATAGGAATGGATCACACAATGGTAAATAATAGTCCTTACATGTGCCATTCCTGACGCAGGCACAGGCACACAAGTGGGATAGTGTTTTTATCAGGACAAGTGAGGAAATGCTGCGTGGTAGGAATTTTGTGGATCCCTGCATATGCCTGCAGTTTGTGTGACAGAAATGCAAGGAAAAATAGAGGGGCACATTTAAGAGCCCCTTACCCCACGTTAGCGCTGCCTTAGCGTCATTTTTTTTACGCTAAGGCAGCGCCTTGGTGACCTTTTTCTCGTGCCATATTTACAATTGCACCACTTTGTAACCCTTTGCGTCACATTATACATGCACCATGAATAATGTATGCAAAGAGGACGTTCCGGCACAAGGAGACCCGCAAAAATGGCACTGGAAGCAGGCGTTAAAAGGACACACCCATTGTAATCAATTGACCTCCTTGCACTGTGCCCCACTAGCGTAACATTTTTTGATGCTAGTGGACCAAAGTTCCACAATATCTTCAAAATTGTTGACGCTATTGTTCCTAATACCGCCATGGTGCGCTGAATCATAAATACGGTGACACATGGTGGCATTAGGGGGCCTTGGAGGGGCGCAAAAAAAAGTGCAGCTGCATTGGATGCAGGACAACTTTTGTTTAATTTGGCCCAGAGTTTTTATTCAACATTTCACCTTTGCAGAGTATTCTGGGTAAGAAAACTTTGGGGAATCCACACAAGCCACACCTCCATGGACTCCCCCGGATGTCTAGTTTTCAGAAATAATTGGGTTGGGTAGGTTTCCCTATATGGCCTTAGCCCAGGACTCAAAATCAGGTGCCTGCCTTCCAAAACCAGGTTGTTTTGTGATAGATAATTTTGATGTCTCCACAGTACGATCTGGGCCCTTCCCTATTGTGGCCCAGTGCAAAGATGAGGGTTACTAAAACCATGTGAGTCGTCCAGCAGGAATGGAAGGTGGGTTTCTACACTAACCCATTTTGAGCATAAGGCCCAAAACTATCTTCAACTATGCGAATGAACTGTGGGAGTTCTCTTGCGTATTCCCTCAGAAATTGTTCAGAATGCAAATTTGTTTGCTGCACAATTTGCTGAAAAAAGTCAACATCCAAAATGAGATGGACGTAGTCGACTGCCAAAAAGTTGGCCATATCAACTTTAAATCCGGTATCACCAGTAAAAGGTGGAATTTGGGGCTGAACTAAATTGGGGGCTGCCAAGAGAGCACTCTGTGCTTGCCGCCACATGCATCTGCTCTCTGGTTTGAGCTAACCCGCTGTTCTCCCACTGCACTGACTATGCTTGTGAAGGGACAGCATGACTGTCCTCATCTTCTCCCTCAGAATAACTGGAAGAGGTGTCAGCAGATGGGACTCAGACGACTGAAAAATCACTCCCAGATTCTGTTCCATTGTCCTCTCCCTCAGATGCTGTCTCAGTATTTGCTGTCTCAGTCTCTGATCCTGCCTCAGAGCTGTCCGCCATAACCCAAGTTACAGCTTCAGCAGCAGTCATCCAACGGGATGCCATCTCTGCTACTGTCACTTCCTCTAAAACACTAGCCTACGTAGGTGGCAGATATGGTGACAAAATTGTTAGCGGGTGTGTGTGATGTTTGCAACAGTAAATGTCAGTCACCTTACCTTCGCTTCTTCCCTCAATCAGCAGGTTTTCTGAAGACACTTCAAAAAACAAAAAAGACACACTATTACTTCCCCTTGCAACATACCCACATACCCATCATCACAGCCTTTAGCACTGGTGGCGCCTAGTGCGCTCAGTGCGACAAGCTTTTTTGCTGCTCCCCCTCCCATTACCTCCTCCTTGGAGTCCCTCACTACCACCCAGCAAAATTATCCTTCATTTCTCCATAGCCCCCCACACATACATTTCATTTGTTTTAAAGCACTGGCTTTCTCTAGCAGGAACATAATAAAAAAAGCTTCATATATATATGTATATACAATCTCTAGAGAGATAGTGTCTCTCTCTCTCCATATGTTTGGTGTGGGAGTGTGTGGTGAGTATATGAGTGCCTCTGTGGATCTGTGAGTGTGTGTGTTAGTGGTTGTATGGATGTGTGGCTGGGTACATTAGTGGCTTTATTTGTGTCAGTGGTGTGTGTTTTTTGGTCTCTGAGTCAATGTGTGAGTGGTTGTGTGGGTGTGTAAGTGGACATTTGAGGGTGTATGAGTCAGCGAGTCGGTGTGCAAGTGGCTGTTTGGGTCTCTGATTAATATGCCAGTAGAAGGTTGTGTGAGTGGTTGTCTGGGCTTCTGAGTTTATGTATGAGTGACTGTATGGGTGTGTAAGGGTGTTTGGGTCTCTGAGTGGCTGCGCAAGTGGTTGTGTGATTGTGTAAGTGGGCTGTGAGTGAATGAGTGAGTGTGTAAGTGGCTGTATGAGTTTCAGTGGTGTAGCAGTTGCTGTATGGGTGTATGAGTGAGTGTGTGTGACTTTGTAAGTGAGTTATGTGTTTATAACTAGGTGTATGTGTGGGTATGCGAGTGTGTGTGTGGGTCTGTGAGTGGGTGAGGGTTTTTTGGGTTCTGTGAGTGAGTGTGTTGGGCTGAGAGTGGGTGTGTGAGTTCCTGTGTGGATGTATGAGTGTATGTGAGTATGTAAGTGGATTCATAAGGGGGTACCATGCTGAACATTTTTGGACAATTTCTTGCCCATGAGGGCTCCCTCACAGTCCCCTCCATCTGTCCCATGGCTTCAGAGTAATTTTACCCAGACCCCATCTATCACGTTTCAGTTTTACTTTTTCTGAGTTTACTTTTTCTGAGGAACCGAGTCCCGAAGCACAACGTGGCAGATGAAACTTTCCTCTCAGGTTACAGCCAGCCAATCACAGAATTGTTGTTCGAGCGTGGATCCAGGGAGCCGTGGTGGATCCACGTCTCTGAGTACACATAAATATTATTTGTTTAATAACTCCAACACTACTGAACAAAATTACACCAAATCACAAAATGAGATCTTTTTGGACCAAGATCTAGTTTTCTGCCAAATTTGGTGTAATTCCATCCAGCGGTTCGAGCTGTAGTTGTATCTGAAATCCACATTGGAAATTGCATTGTGAAAACTCATTTTGGCACCCCCCTTTTTCTCGACCCACTTGGCAAATCACTCCAAAACTTTCCAGACAGCAGCTGAAGTGAGTGGCAAACTAGTTTTGAAAATTTTGTGAAGATTCGTCAAATGGTGCTAAAAGTTACTAGCAAAACCGAACATGCGGAGGAATATCAGCATATCTACATCAAAGAAGCACTTACTATATTTAATTAAGAGGAAGTAGCATTGTTTGGTGGAGATGTAACTCTTTGTAGTCTCGTTGTCTTCTCCACACCACGATTCTTGTTATGTATATGAAGAAGTGTGCCAAAATTACAGACACATAAGGTCACTGGAGACATTACCTTGGGGTCCTTTAAGCAGCTATAGTGTGGAATATGCACTGTACATTTACCTAATGGGGTAGCGCTTACTAATTAGCCAGACGGAAGTACTCCAGTTAGGTAGACGTTTTGCACAAAACTGTGACCTCTTCTTGGATAAGTAAGCAGGTCAGAATGCATTCTGGCACTGATGCTCATTTCACAGAAATTATACTTCAACTTCCCTCCCCCCAGCGTGATTAGGAGGGTTTGGCCCATGAAGACTCATACTCTCATCATGCTCAGTTTCCTTCAATAACTTTACTGCAAATGTTAGAGTGATATTATCAATTATGTCAAAAAAGATGTTATGAGTGATGTAATAACGAGGGTAATTAGCAGTGCATGGTGAGGGAGCAAGTTATTGTTCCCTTAGGTAACGAGTTATAGTTACTTGAAATAATTCGAACTACAACAGGCAGCTGAATTTACATAGTTTTGTGCGTGTAAAATCAGAACTTAACTATAACACCCCTGTAAACTTTGTTTTTTTAGTGAATTTCCTAACTATAACATCCATGTAACCCTTGTTTTTTTCAGTTCATTTCTAGGGTTTTTCTAATGTTAAGTAAAATGCCATCACAATACACAGAGGGTTGAACGTAGGGTCTGGCCTGGCATTGTGAGTGCGCCTGTGAGTGGGTGCGTGAGTGCCTGAGTAGGTCTGTAAGTGGGTGCGTAAGGATCTGAATGGGAGTGTGAATGGGTGAAATATATTGAAAGAGAAATTGAGAGAGAGTAAAAGTTTGAGAGGGAGATAGAGAGTTTTTAGGTTTGAAAATTTAGGTTAGAATGAGATATTTCAGGACAAATTGAAAAAAAAAGTATTTGTCAATTAAAAAGAGTGAGATCACCTTTCAGTATGAACCTTAAACTTTTGAGGTTTAAAAGAAATTAAAGAAGGAAAACGACAATAGACACAACTGGAGCAGAATCCTCACCTTTCAGTGTGAGGGTCTGTGACCTTAACCTTTAGGCCATATGTGACTCCTTACTGTTATGCTTCCACACTTACCTACGAGAGTCAACCCATGCATGTGATTGGAAAGAAACACGCATGTTCCATCACTAGGAAGCGTTAACAGTCAAAACAATAGTAAATAAACAAACACACCGCCAAGTGATACTAGGATTTGAACCCTCAGCCTACTGCGTGACAGCACAAGACGTTAACCATTAGGCCAGAAGTGACTCTTTTCTGCCATGCATCCAAACGTATCTGTAACATTCATACCAAACATCTTGCTAGTCTGACTCTTAGAAGTCATAGTATGGAGAAACCATTGTAATAACAATCTCTCTTTCGCTTCCATTCCTTTATTGGATGGAAGAGAGAGAGAGTGACAGGATGGTAGGGGGAACCTCAAGGCCCCCCCCTGGTCCTAGCCAGCTCCCCATGTCCTTCGGGAGCCGGCATTGATCCCAACAGGAAGCTGCTTTAAATGCTTTAAATAGCAACTCCCTGCTTGATGGAGCAACAGTAGTGGCTCCCCCAAAATGGCGTAGAAGCATTGCCAAACTGGCTAAAAATAAAACAATATTTCATTTTATTCTTCAGCAGTTGGCTCAGCTGAGCCAGCGTCTGCAGGGAGGGAAGGGGCTGGGCAATGGTAAGCTGCTCAGTGGTGCTGCTCTCATGCTAGGTATAGCATAAGAGCAGCACCAGGATTGAATGGGGAGCCTGTACTGCTGTCCCAGGGACTGCTGGGACACCATCAGCAGCAGGAATAAGAAGAGAGAGGTGACCAGCAGCTTCTGCAGGTAAGTTTCTTTATCCCTGTCCCGTCCTGTCCTTCCCATTCATCTCTTATCTGCTTCCCTGCATGCATATTTGTGTGCAGGGAAACAGATGACAACTCCTGTTTCTACCAGCGGGAGCTGTTTGACAGCTCTCTCTGTCAGAAAGTGGACTTTGGGCCTGATTATGAGTCTGGCGGTCACAAGACCGCCAGACTCGCGGTGGCGGTGGGACCTCTGTAGCTGTGGCAGTCCAACTGCCACATTATGAGTTTGGCGGGCGGACCCACCAACATACCGCTGTCTCTGCCAGGATCCAAGATCCCAACTGGCTGATGGCAGTCCTGGTTTTAATCAGCCAGGGACGGGCTGAACTCAGCTCCACACTGCTGATTACAACCTTGTCCTCCGACAGCCTTTTCATGGTCCCCTGACCTCCCCATGCTCGTGGCCCCCTTGCTTGGCACCATCGGAATGCGTACTGTCTGCTTTGCTTTGCAGACTGCGTATTCCAAGGGTGCTAGTTGGCTCTCTTTGTGCTACGAGATAGCACTCCACTTCTTTAAAGGAGCGGAGTGCTGTCTCATAGCACTGCTCCCACCGGTCTGACCGGCAGTAACGCTGTAGCAAAAGCAAATAGCTATGTCTGGGGGTGGGTACCCGGGACATAGCAGGAGTGGGCCCTGGGCAGTTGTCCCCAGGGCCATCATTGACTCCTCGGGGGGGCGTGCAGCCCCCCTCAATGTTGAATTTGTCCCAGGGAGGTGGTAGTTGCTGGGACTCGGTGTCCAAAACAGACCTCCGTCCTTTTTATATTTTAGCCCGGGGAGGTGGTGGTCCTCAGGGCTGCTGCCCACCTGCATTAAATTTTTTTAGAGCCCCGGAGAAGTGGCAGTCCCCGGGGCTGCGAGAGGGGCTGGGTGGCCCCCCACATTACATTTAATTTGAACCCCGGGGAGGTGGCAGTCCCCGGGGCTGCAAGGGGGGGTGCAGGCCCTCGCATGTCATTACTATTTTGCTCCTGGGATGTGGCGGCCCCCTGCATATTGCTGAAAGTTGGCATGCGTCCCATGGGGAAGGGGACCACATGACCCCCCCTCACATTAACTAAAACATTTTGCCCCAGGGAAGTGGTGGTCCCCCTGGTGCAGGGGCCCTGCATCCTCCCAGAATGCAATCTAAAAATTGCCCAAAGAGGTGGCAGTCCCCGGGGCTACAGCAAGCCCAAGAGTGGTGATCCGTGCTCCCCACTCCTTATCTTTGGCATGCCCCTGGGACCTGGCCCACCCAGGGGCTTCAGTAAATAAAAAGGGCGGAAAACCTGCTATATTTTTTATAACATCAAAAGAATCTGAGGATCTGGAAACACGTATTTTTCCAATGTAAACAAAAAATGCTTTTTAGCATTTATATATATATATATGTATCCTACTGACGTTCGCCAGTAGGTAGGTATAGTGTCATAGTTAAGACATAGTATAAATAGAAAAAGCATTTTTGACTTGCCTATAACTTTTGTACCGTTTGACAAATCTTCACAAAGGGCCAGATGTACGTAGGTTCCGATTTGCGACTTGCAAATTGCGAGTCAGAGCGACTTACAAATTGCGCGTCAGAGCAACTCGCAATTTGCGTGTCAGAGCAACTCGCAATTTGCGAGTCAGAGCAACTCGCAATTTGCGAGTCGCCAATCGGAATGTAGGATGGTGTCCCTGACACCATCTGCGACTCGCAAGGGGGTCGCAAAGGCCCATCTCATGTATGTTCATGAGGTGGGTCGCAATTTGCGACCCCCTTGAGACTCTTGGCACTCACAGGGATGGTTGCCTGCTGGAGACAGTAGACCACCATGTCTGTGACTACTTTTAAATAAAGCAGTTTTTTTTTGTAATGCAGCCCGTTTTCCTTAAAGGAAAACAAGATGCATTACAAAACTAAAAGATTTAACTTTTTCGTTTCATTTTTTCAGAGCATTCTCTGGAAAAATGTTTTTAATGCCATTCACAAAGGGGAAGGGGTCCCATTTGAAATGGGTGTTAACTGCGTTTGCGGTCACAAAACAATACAACATCGCACTGGGACTTACAATTAGGAAGGGAACACCCCTTCCTAATTGCGACTCGCAGTCCCATTTTGCGATTCAGTAACCAGGATACCGAATCGCAATACGAGGTTTGGGCATCGCGATGTGCTTTTTGCACGTCGCAAACAGCAAAATTCGCTGTTTGCGATGTTCAAAAAGTTTAGTACATCTGGCCCAAAATGTATCAAACAAAGTGTGCCCAACGATCTTGTTGTGCATGGAAAGTTTTGGGGTAATCCATCCTGCGAGGGACTGAGGAAAAGCGCGGGTGGGGTAAAAAAAGGTGTGTTTCCTATGCTAATTACCATGGACTCTTTAGACATGCCTGTAGATTGAACCTCTAGATGAACTCACACCAAATTTGCCAGAAGGGTAGTTTTTGGTCTGCAGTTGAGTCTTTTTTTGTATCTGGTGTAAATCCGTTCAGTAGCTTAGGAGTTTGTCTAGGGTCCCGAAAATGTGCAGATACTTCCAAACTCGGTGCAAAATACATTAATAATAATGTGGGGGGGTCCTCCAGATCTGCTGGGGCTCGGGGATTGCCACCTCCCTGAGGCTTAAAGTTGATAGTATGCTGGGGGCTGTGTGGCTTCTGTGCCCTGGGGACCACCATCTCCCCAGGGCAAAATACTTTATTAATAATAGGGGGGGGGTCCTGTCGAGCCCCCTGAACCCTGGGGACTGTCACCTCCCAGGGACTTAAAGTTAATAGTATGGGGGAGAGTGTGTGGCGCCTCTCCAGGGCAAAATACTTGTTTAAAAAATAGGGAGGGTCCTGCAGACCACCTCAGGCCCCCAGGGACCGCCACATTCTCAGGCTACTCAATGAAATAAGGATGGGGTCTGTCATGGACCCTTAGACCTGGGGACAACCATCTTCCCCATGCAAATTGTAATCAATGTAGGGGGACTGCGCAGCCCCCCTTGTGGAGCCATAGATGGCCCTTGGGATTGCCATCCCCCAGGGCCAGTTTCTGCTCCTTCCTGAGGTGCCCACATTCAGGAGGTAGCTGTTTGCTTTTGCTTGGTGGGAGCTGACAGCCCCTACCAAGCAAAAGTAATTATAACTCCGCTTTCAGCAAGTGGAAGCTGTTAAACATCTCCTGCTTGCTGAAAGCAGAGTTTTCATCTCTTTCCCTGCACATAAACCTGCATGCAGGGAAAGAGATGAAAACATGCTATTTAAAGCAGCTCTCTGCTTGCTGGATCAATGCCAACTCCTACAGGAGCTGGTGGGACCATTGGGGCCTTGATGCTTCCTAGCCAGGAAACCCTTACATACTCCTTCCTTCCACCCCCGGGGAAGAGGACCAGGGGCCAAAAAACAGCCTGGGGAGGGAGGCCTCATGCCCCTTCCCTTTTTAAATGATATGTTTGGCCCTTGGAGGTGGTGGTCCTTGGGGCCCAGGGGTGGGGTTCAAGGCAGCTCCGCCTTAAAAAAATTTAAAAATAGCCCAGTGGAGGTGGTGGTCCCCGGGACGAGGAGGGGTCCATAATCCCCCCATATTTTTTAAAATGTAGCCCCAGGGTGGTGGTGGTCCCCAGAGCACGGGGTCCGTGTGGTTCCCCATATGTTTTTTATTTTGCACCAGGGAGGTGGTGCCCCCTCTCTTTTTCAATTGTGTATTTGTCTCTGAGGGGACCTAAGCAACCCCCCATTGAAAAAATATAAAATAGCCCCCCGGAGGTGGTGGTCCCTGGGGCCTAGGGGTATTGTTAAATAGCTCGGGAAGTGGTGCTTCCCAGGGTGAGGGAGGTCTGCACGCCCCCCCCCCATATTTTTTAAAATGCAGCCCCCAGGGCATGGGAGTCATTGGAGCCTCCCATATATTTCTTTGATATTGTCCCGGGGAGGTGGTGGTCCCTGGGGGGTCCACACAGCCTCCCCACATCTGGTGGTCATTATGAGTTTGGTAGTCTCAGGACAGCCATGTTGGTGGTGGCAGTCAAACCGCCACTAGGCTGGCAGAAAAGGCTGCCAAATTATGACCATGGCGGTGCTTCGAACAGAATACAGCCAAACCACCGCTGGCACTGCCAGTGCGGTCAGGCCGCCACGGATGACGGTAGCCACCTGCAGGCCGGCAGAGACCGTGTTCCCATCGGACAGATTATGGGGCTGCACACCACCAAGGTTGCCACCGTGGTCATACCACCATGGAAACCCAGACGGAAACCAAGTGTATAAAAGGAGACACTCACCTTCAGGAAGCCCTACTCGTCTGGAGCTGCCATGTAACCTGAACTACATGTCTTCCCCCTGCTCCTGATCTCCCACCGACTTCCGAACCAGCGACAACAACAACAACAGCAACCATGAGTACACACACTTACCTGTGACTGTTGCAAAGTGTAAAAGTACCTATGCACACACAACATACAAATTGGGAAAGGGTGGCGAGGACGACACACACACGTAACCCCACAACAACGTGCACACTCACACACAGCCACATACACACCTGCACATACATAGCACACTCACTACGTCCCTCACACATACACATCTAAAACATACGCCATCCCCCAGATACACAGCACCAGCACAGTCACACACAACAACGCACAATACCACCAAATGTCACAAATTCACCACTATCGCAGCATCATCAAAGCATTGTCAAGGGCCCAAAAAAGACACTACCCCTTGACAAATAATACATACAACACAAAGCACCAACACCAGGGCACGAACACACACAGTCACACATCCAAAAAACGCAGCATATGACATACGCCACAAACACACATCACAACCATTCTCCACCCACACTTACATACACAGTCCAAGCACACACAGGCACACAACACTGCAACTAACACATGTCAACACAAACACCACACAATACCAACACAACAACATGTCCTCAACATACACATGGCCATCATACAATACACCCATCTTTGGTGGACAAATGCTATGCACACAACCACACATGCTGCACAGACAAAGCAGGTAGCACAACCACCACTGATGCTTACACACAAACAATGTCAGACAAGACCAAAACTGCCCTAAATAAAGAAATGCAGGACAAAGATATAATGTTGAAACCAACAACAGGTTTGTCCAAATATATATTAACTGTAAATAAATAATATCAATGCCCAAAGCCAGAGGCCAGTCCAATAATTTTACATGCACACAAAGCACATGTGTGTGTGCCCCCAACTTGACTCCTGACGGCCATGTAACTTCTACAGGTAGGGTCATCAGGGGGGCAGGCAGGTACCTCAGGGATTGGGGGGACAGGAGGGAGAGTGTGGGCTTTGTAGTGGGAGGGGGACCTTTGGGTTTTAGTTTGGGAGGGGGCTTAGGTCGAGGCTTTGGGGAGGGTTGGGTAGTCTTAGGAGGGGTTGACTTCTTGGTGGTGGGAGGGGTATTGGTACTAGCAGGTGAGGCAGGAGAGGACTTGGAGGTGGAAAGGCCAGACTTGGAGAGGGAAACAGAATGTTTAGGGGTATCACGGGGTGTTATGTTATGAAAATGTATAGAGCGCATAGCTTTATACATTTTATCACAGGGTGGATAGGGAAAAGGTGAAACTCAAGAGGAAATCTTTTTTTGACACACATGGATGGTCATGGCAAAAGGGTTTGGGTGTGGTGGGAGAGGAAGTGGTTGTCTGAGGTGTAGTTGTGGATGTCTTGGATGCATGGTGGTGACTGCAGGCTCGGTGATGTACTGCATGTAGGTATATCTGTGGTTGTGGTGTCTGCAGATGTGGTGACTGGGGTAGATGTCTGAGGGTCTGCTGTTGTGATGTCTGTGGTTACGGTAGGTATAGTGGCTGGATCTGTGAATGTTAGTGTTGTGTCTGCAGGTATGTCAGGTGTTGTGTCTGTGATGCTGGGGAAAGTGGGGGTATAAGGGCAGGTTGTGACTGTTGATTTATCTTCAGGTGTATATTGCTTGTGTGCATGCCGGTGGTGAGTCCTGTGGTGCTTTTATTTGTCTGAGCTACCCTTGGATGTTGACGTGGATGCATGCTTGTCCGTCTGTGTGGGCTGGGGTGAGGGGTTTGGGAATGGAAAGAGAAAGGTGGAGGGGGGACGGAAGACAAAGGGTGACTGGCTTCCATCAGTGTGGAGGCCAGAGCTTGAAAGGATCTGTTGTACTTGAGTTGCAAGTCCCTAGATGACAATCTCAATGGTCGACTGACCCACAGACATAGAGCTAACCAGTGCTAAAGTGCATATGCTCTCTGTGTAAGTTGTACTGTTGATTGGCTTTCCATGAACGACCTATTTGATTTACTAGTAAGTCCACAGTAAAGTGCACTAGAGGTGTCTATGGCTTGTAAATCAAATGCTACTAGTATGCCTGCAGCACTGGTTATGCCACCCACATGTGTGGCCCTGTAAACATGACTCAGGCCTGCCACTGCAGTGTCTGTGTGTGCAGTTTTAAACTGAGAATTCGACTTGGCAAGTGTGCCCACTTGCCAGGCCTAAACCTTCCCTTTTATTACACATAAGGCACCCCTAAGGTAGGCGCTAGGTAGCCCCATGGGCAGGGTGCAGTGTATGTTTAAGGTAGGACATATACTAATGTTTTTTATATGTCCTAACAGTGAAATACTGCCAAATTTGATTTTCACTTTGCAAGGCCTATCGCTTTCATAGATAAACATGGGGGCTGCCTTTAGATATTATTAAAGTGCAGATTCCCTTTGGGAGCAGATAGAAATATGGAGTTTAGGGTCCCTGAGCTCACAATTTAAAAATAATCTTTTGATAAAGGTTGTTTATAGCTTTTGTGTTTGAAAATGCCACTTTTGGAAAGTAGGCATTTTTTTGCTTAAACAAATCTGTGACTCTGCCTGCTTGTGAATTCCGTGTCTGGGTCAGTTTGACATTCGGGCTGTTTGCCCCCATCCTCTAGACAGTGACACAAAGAGAGCTGGGGTGTAGCCTGCATATCCTGATGAGCCATCTGTACTGGAGGGAGGTGAGGAGTGGTCACGTATACCTGAAAGGTCTGTGGCTGCCCTCACACAATGCAGTTTCCAACCCCCTGGTGCGTGTCTGGGGCCAGGCCTAGGCAAGGCAGGATCTTGTAAATGACTGAGACTTCTCTTTGAAGTAGGCCTACCAGGGGTATAAGAAGTGGACCCAAAACCCCTGGAAGGCAGATTACTTTTGGAACCAAGATGAACCTCTGCCCAAGAGAAGAGCTGAAGAAGCTGGAAGAGAAGTACTGCCCCTTTACCTGTGACTGTGCTTTGCTGGGCTGGCAAGCAGTAGCAGCTTCTGTCTGAGAGAGGACAAAGACTGACTTTTGTGTGACTTCCCACTGGTAAAGAATCTCTGAGGGCTTGAACTGAGCTTGCCTGCTGTTATTGAAGTCTCAGGGACATCAAAGACTTCTCTCTGCCAGCACCTGGAATTTCTGCTGAGAGTCCTGCCTGCCAAGTGGTGCCCTAACCTGTCCCTGGACTCTTGAAAGGTTGAAGCTGGTGGAAAATGACAGGAATCTACTCAAAGACCGCTGTCTGGAGAAATTTACGATGCACCACCCATCCCGTGGCTGATAAACGATGCGCTGTTGGCCTCGGGGCTAAAAGCAACACTCCACCTGCATTGCAGCTGGGAGATCAATGCAATGCAGCCGTAGAAACAACGCGCAACACCCACAGTGGCTGCTGTTAATGACACAAACCCCCCACGCAGTACGGTTTCTTAACTCCGTGCAACCAGTTTTCAACGCAACAATACTGGGCATGGAAAATCAACGCAAAGCCTGCCTGGACCCGGAACCGAGATGCCCGTCTAGAAACGCAACATCGCTCTCTTGCGGGAGAGAAGAAACGACGGAGGAGGAACGACGCGTGTTCTCCCTTGCAAGTGAGAAATCAATGCATCGCTGGCCTTTTTCAACGCACACTCGCCCCAGTGACTTTATTTTGATGCTACTCAGGTACTTTTGTGCAATAACATCATTCTCACTGTCTTCTAAGGATTAAGGGCCACATGTACAAAGCATTTTTCAAGTCGCAAATGGGCCAAATCACAGTATTGGTCAGTTTGCAACTAGTTAAATGCTTTTTGGTATGTACAAGGCACAAGCTGCGATTTGGTAATTTGTTACCAAGTCGCAATTTGGGTTTTGCGATTTGGTGTTAGGAAGGGGTATGTTCAGGGTGTCCCTTCCTAATACCAAATCTAAATAGTATGTATGATTGTTTTGTGACCATGAATGCGGTCGCAAAACAATAGCAGTTCGCACCAATTTCAAATTGTTGCTAACCCATTTGCAAAGGGACCCATTCCCTAAGGAACCCCTTCCCCTTTGTGAATGCATGAGAAAACGTTTTTGAAGAGCAGGCAGTGGTCCCACGGACCACTGCCTACTCTTCAAAAATGAAACTGGAACATTTCATTTTCTTTCTTGTTAAATGCAGCCTGTATTCCTTTAAGGAAAACGGGCTGCATTTTTTTAAAAAAGATTGCTTTGTTGAAAAGCAATCATAGACAAGATGGTCTGCTGACACCAGCAGGCCACCATCCCTGTGATTTTAGTGACTCCAGGTGGGTCGCAAATTGCGAGCTACCTCATTAACATTAATGAGGCAGGTCTAATTGCGACGCACCGCGAATCGCAAAAGAAACTCAATGGAGTTTCTTACATTTGGAATTGAAATTCCCTAATTGCAATTCGCATGGAACCGCAATTAAGAAATCGTAAATCAAAATATTTGTCATGTGGCCCTCAGACTCATTGTTTTTTAAATGCATATCTTGACTTGTGTATGTTGGATTTATGTCGTTTTGGTCTTGTTTTGTTTAGATAAATATTACCTATTTTTCTAAACCTGTGTTGTGTAATTTTGTAGGGTTTTCACTGTGTTACTGTGTGTGTTGCTACAAATACTTTACATATTGCTTCTGAAGTTAAGCCTGCCTGTTCCTGCAGAGCTACTAAGGGGATGAGCGGGGGTAAACTGAGAGTAATTCTCCTTTCCCCTGACTAAAGTGAGGGTCCTTGCATGGACAGGAAGTAACCAGACTGCTAACTAAAGACCCCATTTCTAAAAGCCTCACTGGGGCCTTCATACTGAGGGGGACTGACAGTCTCAGGTATCCTCTCCATGGGGGCAATGGAAAGGTTACCTGTGGAGAGAGTGAGACACAGAGTTCAGGTTAAAATGTGTGTTTAGTTGCATTTGTGTGAGATGCAGACAGTGGCTTAACATAATTCCCTGCAATGACATTGACAGCTGCTGCACAGCATACCTTTGCTATACATACAATCTGTGACTTGATTTCCATAGTCCATGTTGAGAGTTGTTATACTAGGTTGGTACAGATTGCACTGTAGATGGGATCTGATATTGTCTGATACTTAGTGAATAGTCAGGCTTGCTAGATGTCACACCTTAAAGCTGCACAATGCACAATAGTGTCCTAGTGGGAACACAGTAAGTGAGTATGCAAAGGAAATTGTCCTATATCTAGATGTTGTGCATGTGCATCGACTCAGTCTTCTTACTTTCCAACCAAGGTCAGTCTATTTCTGGCTTGGGGTATTTGATCTCTGGTTAGTAGGAATGGTCAGTCACCTCTTCCTGATGTCCTCCCTTGTACTTAGATGACTGCCTACAGAATTGACTCTGTTGAGTATCCTTTACCACAACTCCATTTTCCTGGCAATAGATGATTGTTGGACCTGTGCTCCGAACAGGTGTGGCTCTACCCTTACAATTTCATCCACCATGACACTCAACTCATCATCACTGAAATGTGGGTTTTTTTGTGGGGACATGGTTGTGGTTGAGTAGATGGTGTGTGGTGGTGTTGTGAGTGTAAGGGTGCAGAACTGGGTAATTGGTGAGGTGTGGGTGCTGGGATGTGAGCTGGAGACGGTCGTAGAGGATTGTGTGTGCTAGTGATGTGTGTATTTTGATAGTTGTGCTCATGTGGGATGTGTACTGAGCGAAATGTGTATATGTGCCTATTGTGTACAAGTACAACTTCTATTCTTTCTTGGCTTCTCAGATTTTGTGTATGGTGTTCTAGGTGCCTAGGATTGTGGGTTGTGTACGGGTATGATATATAGTGCTATGCATAGGTGTGTCTTGTGTGTGTATGTGTGTCAGGTGTGGGGTATTCAAACTATCCAATGTGGTGTTGTGTTCTGACAGAAGTGACTTGTGACTACTGCATTTCGGACCGCCAATGGTTTTCTGCCATGGAAGAACCGCTGTGGTGGTTTGTGGATCGTAATTTGGTGGGTAGAATTATGCCAGGCCGGCGGTGCTGGTGGTGGAACCACCTTTTTTCCATCCTCCAGTGACCTGGCAGTTTCGGAAATTTGGCTGTTTTTTGGGGGACTTCAGAATGTGACTCTTAATACGGTGGTCAGATTACCGCCAATATGGCAGTCTTTTGGCAGCCGCCACTGCAGCGGTCTTCCCAAAAGACTGCCAAAGTTGTAATGAGGCCCATAGATTTTTAAAATGTAGCCCAGGGGAAGTGGTGGACCCCAGGTCATGGTTGGGTCAGTGCAACCGCCATTTTTTTTTTATGTTGTCCCAAGCAGGTGGTGCCCCCCTCCCTTTTTAAATTATGTGTTTACCCCGGCAAGGTGGAGGTCCCCAGGGCTAAGGGGAACCATGTGACCCCCATTAAAGTTGTTCAAAAATAGCCCCAGGGAGGTGGTGGTACCTGGGACCCAGGGGGGGGTCAGCACACCCCCTCCATGTCGTTTTTAAAATGTTGCCCCGAGGAGGTGGTGGTCACAAGTCACGAGGGGGTCCATGCAGTCCCCCAAATATTTTTTATGTTCTCCTAGGGGGGATTGGTCCCCAGGACCTGGGGGGGTCTGCGTGTCCCCCCAAGATGTTTTTATTATGTAGCCCCAGGGTGGTGGTGGTCCCAAGTTCCCATTGTAGTCAGCATGGCCCCCTAACTTTTTTTTGTTATGTAGGTCCTGAGAGGTGGTAGTCCCTAGGGCCTAGAGGTGGGATGTTGGGCCCCTCTATATATATATATAAATATATATATATATATATACTTAATGTTGCCTTCTTTAAACTCCAAACCCTTTTGGCCATGCGTAGTGCAGAATTTGGTGTTTAAAAGGGGGGTTGGCCGGCCAGGCCGTGCAGTCAACCTGGCCATGCATTGCTGAAGACCATGTATGGCACAGGTTTGGGTGGGTATAGGGGGTGGCTGCAGGGCCTGACTGCAGGCTAGACCCTGTGGCCAACCCCTGCTGTGCACAGCCAAATTCTATGTGTGGCACCGGGTTGGTGTTGTTAAAGGGGATCCGCTGCAGGTCTTGGGGTAACTCCTGCAGCACACAACCAAAAGCCATGCATGGTGTTGAATTGGTGTAGTTAAAGGAGATTGGCTATGCGTGGTGCAGGGTAGGATGGTTATAGGGGTTGGCCAGGCCCTGTGTCCTACCCCTACTGCGCACTGCTGAAGGCCGTGCACAGTGGTGATTGGATTACCGTATAGTAATTAAAATGTATTTACGTTAAAAAAACATAGAAATTCACTGAAAAAAACAAAAAGTTACAGGGACGTTATAGTTAGGAAATAGAATTTAAAAAAGTATAGAAGTTGATTAAAAAAACAAAGGTTACAGGGCTGGTATAGTTAGGTTCTGTATTTACTAGCACAAAATCATAGAAACTCAGCAGTTATAGTTAAAGTTATTTCAAGTAACTATTACTCGCACCCTGAAGTAATTGTACCTCGTGCCCTCACCATGCACTGTTAATTAGCCCAGATATTACTGCACTCATGACATCTTTTATAACATCATTGATAATATCACGGTAACATTTGTTGTAAATCTATTGAGGAGAAAACTGTGCATGACAAGGGCACAATTTATAGTGATCCTCCAAGTGAGAGCCAAGAAAAATACCCATGCATTTTCCATAGACTTCTTTTGGCAGCACTACTGCAAAAGCAGCTGAACAGATTCACACTACATTTGGCAGGATTCTGGATCTTAGTCCACAGATTGTGCTTTTTGTGATTTGATATAAATTCATTCAGTAGTTTTTGATAAATTAAAGTTAAAAAAATTGTATATCTGGACGCTTGGGTTTGTGAGAGACACCTGGGTGTCCTGCAAGAGTGCAAATTAAAAAATGGAGCCATCCGATTGGTGGCGAGGACCTTTTTCCAGTCAGCTATTTTGCTACCGTAGGAGTGAGAGACTCCTGCGCGTAGCACAGGAGAGAGAGTTGTGATAGGCCGGGTGTTGGAGGTTTAAAAATGGAATGGCCACCAGTAATCTTTATTGTGAAAAATTGATGTTATTGTGAGAATGAAGTAAAAGAGCTATATAAGGGAGCAGGTTAAAGGCATCCTGTCTCCCAGTAGAAACTGAGAGGAGGTCTGTAACAGAAAAATACTATGATGAAGGCAAGTGTAATTTTTTATTTTTTTATTTTGCGATCCTGGAGGAATCTTTCACGGTCACGAAAATCAGAAAGGGGTAGATGATCTATCTAAGTACTCTACTATGCACATCTGTGACTGTATAGAGGAGTGTAAGTGAAGAGGCTAGTCCTTTATAACAGCTTACTTCACGTGTCTACTATGGGCCTGATTTAGATATTGACGTTATTACCGACATCCCGCTGCAGTGGTGGACCCGATCTCTCCATCAAGTTGATGGAGTTGCGACTGCCATATTTAGGTGTATTATGGGTGAACCGCCTCGACTGCGTGTTCATCCTAACCGTCAGGCTGGTGGGCTCCTCCGACCTTATTTAGATTCTACAGTCCTGCAGGCTTTGTTCTGGAGGTGTATTGCGGATAGAGGGAGAACGTTGTGGGTGCCAATATACATTGTACAATGGCAGTGACCAGGGCAGCAAGGCAAGTAACACTCACCCCATGCAAATTAACCATATATCTCCACCTGCATTACACAAGATATTACATACGCACCATGATCCATTGCCATTCCACCACAACACAACACATACATGCAGAAAACACACAATGCCATGCATCCTAAAACGCTACATACATAACATACACACACTATTTATATGACATCCACATACAACACAACTACACCTACCAACACAATGACACTAATCTACACAAACACACTCACACAGAAGCACATCTACACACATCACAACAACAACCACAGCACAGCAACAACACTCACCTGAACCCACAACCAAACGTACACAACCAACATCAGACCCTCATGCAAGTGGCACTCATGTAGACACAACCACATCACCCACCCATGCTCCCTCCACCTCAACCAGCCAATTCACTCACATACATGCATACATGTACTGACTTACATACAGAACTGGAAACACAATATGACACTTCCAGATCCCATTGCTAAGTGCACACATGGATACATGGACATAGTTTACAATTGTGATGTTGTTTTTATTTTGATGCAAACATTCGTTTGGTAATGAATATTTTACAGCAAAATAAAAAGTGTATATGTCACTGACTATTTCTGTAGTGATCCCGAACTAATGTGAAGTAACCTACCAACGTACACAAGTAATAATGAATACTTACCTTCAGGTACGACGACGATGGGGTTGTGTGTTTTCAGTGGTCCATTGGGAGGAGTATGGGCAGGTCTCATCCAGTCATGTCCTGTCAAAAATGGAAACAGGAAAAAGGTACGTTTTTACCTCATGTCCCTTCCAACTCAGGTGTGAAGGTAACACCACCACAGTTGCCTTGGTGGGAGGGCACATCCTAATCTGCTTGGTGGGAAAAGCGACTGGAGTCCCACTGCTAGCCACTGTTTCCAATGGCACTGTTAACACGGGTGAAGATTCCTGGCGGAGTCTTTCTTCTATGGTCCTGCCAACATCTAAAAAGGGCAGGTGGACCGCCAAAGCAGTGGATGGGTGGAATGCCAAGGTGGCAGATGGGTTTTCTAATGGAAAACCAACAGCGGGACCGTTACTGCCAAGATCTAAATCAGGCCCTATCTTTGGAAGAGGTCTTATTGCAGAGGGCAGTCTATACATACAGCCTTCTATGTAAGCCTGTTGCTCTGGGGAGAGGTGTAAGTAGAGAGGCCACTCTCTTCCCATACTCTACTATGCACAATGGTAGTCTAAGAGAGAGCTATCTGGGGACATACCAGCCTGCCCTCACACCATACTATGCACACTGGTCATCCCGGGGAGAGGTCTGAGCGGAGAGGCCAGTCTCTCCCCATACCCTACCAAGCATGCCCAGAGGGGAGAGGTATCAGAGGAAAAGTCCCTTGCTCCCAACACCCAACTATGCACAACTCTCATCAAAGAGACCGGGTCCTCAGCAGAGAAGCCAGTAGCTCCCCACACCTTACTTTGGACCCCAATAACCCTCAGTAAACAAAACAAAAATTCACCAGTTATAGTTATAGTTATCTCAAGTAACAATAACTTGTGCCCTATGGTAATTATAACTCACCCCCTTGCCATGCACTGATAATTACCCCACATATTAACTCACTCAGGAGGTATTCTATGACATCATTGGTAATATCACTGCAATATTTGCACTGAAATTATTGATGAGAAAACTGTGCATAACTGGCGCACGAGTGAGAACAGGGCCACAGTAAGTAAAGCATTGGATTTCGGAGGGGAAATACTTACTATTCTCACTCCAAACAACGCAGCAGTAGGGAAAGTGACAGACGTTTAAGGTGTAGAATTTGCTGTTGTCTCTCCAGTCTGTGCAAAAGTAGGGACGTGTTGAATTTCACTTCACTTTTAACACTTTACATATATAAGTAACCCTATGAATGTAGAAATAATATTAAACTCTTAATAACATTATTCATTAACATCAAATATATATATAGATGTATAAAAAGAGCTCAAAACAAATAAGTAATTTATATAAATACTAGTCAGTCAAATAATTAATTATAATATAGTTATTTGCTATTGAATTATGAATTACCATCCCATCCTATATGCCTAAAAACATAGCAGACCGCACCTAAAATATCAAAAAATAAATCTTCCATAATATACATATTTCAAATCAATTACATAATTAATTGATGAATAATAAATAATTATTAATGAATTATTATTTCATTAATTTTCAAGTCTAGACCCCTACAAACCTGGCAACCCACAACAAAAAGTTATTAAAAATAAATAACTATTCCATATTATACATATTTAAAAATCAATTGAATAATTTACAAATAATAATTAATAGTTAATTATTACTTAGTTACCTTCCCACTATATACCCCTAAAACCTCACATCCCCAACTAAAATATAAGTTAAATAAATGTGTAGTCCATATTTTACATAATTAAAAGTTTGTTAAACCATCAATTAACAATTATTATTAAATTATTTAATTGTTTCTTAATTAACTTACCAACCTAGACCCCAACAAAGTCAGCAGCCCATAAGTAAAATATAAGTAAAATAAATAAGTATTAGATAAATGACATCAGTGGTTCCAACCGTTTAACTTGTGTGGACCTTTCCTTTATCATTACTGGAACCTGGGGACCCCCATTGAATCAATAGTGGAATCTAGGGAACCCCCACTGAGTCATTACTTAAAGCTGGAGACTCAATTTGTTAAGATTATTTAATTTTCTAAGCAGTCACGGTCCCCCTGAGGAGGCTTCGCGGACCCCCTGAATTACAGAATTTAAAATCAATTATATAACTAACTAATTAATAATTCATTGTTAATGAATTATTACTTAATTCATTTCCCACCTTGTACCATACCAACGTAACAGCACACAAATAACATATAAAGATGATAACTCAGTATTATATTGTTTTACATAATACATATCATTCATGTAATTAAGTAAAATATATGAAATAGTTCATAGTTAATTATTACCTAATTTACTTCCTACCCTGGCCACCTACAAACACAACAACCCCCAAGACACTAGAAAATTTGCAGAAAGTCATGACACACTTTCATGTTTATTTTACATTTTTACTGACATGTTCAAAGACTTTTTTGCATGATTTTCTAATGAGTTATTTAAAGTTCGGGTCCACTACCTAAAAGTAGTAAAAGTACTGACTGTGCTTTCCCTACATAGACTACATCGTTACAATCCTGCAAGTTACAGGATTGAATATTGGCCTAGATTTGCATCTTTTGCAAACCATGAAAATGAGTACCAGAGACGTGACTATGGGCCTCATTACGAGTTTGGCGGTCCTGTGACCACCATGTTGGCAGTGGACACACATACAACACACGTACATCCATGTGCAATGCAATACACAGAACAATACCATCACACAACCTGGCAAACTACACACATATCACACACAAGGCACATCAAACCTATTATGCCATGCACAATACACGCAGACACAGACAGACAAAACACACAAAGCAATACATCAAAACAACTCCAACACAGAAGCGATGGGAGCAGCAAAACCATACATGGAAGGAGGATGTACTGGGGCACATCTCATGTGGAACAAGACCCACAAAAACATGCCCATACGAACAGGCCCCAATCAGATCTCATGGACAACCAATACCAGCAACAAATGTAATGGACAGGCACACATATGGGTGAAGGGTAAGGTTTACCAAGCATACATGTAGGAAGCAGGCTCTGTACATACTATATCAAAATGAGACATAGGTCCTCATTATGACATTGGCAGTAAATCCCATTTACCATATATCAGTTCACCATATTATAACTCACAATGGACACCCACAAACAAATCAAAACGACATTGGACAATTCAAATAACACACACCTGACACCACACCCACACCACTATAAAACACACACCCACATTACCCACAACCCTTTACGACTACAAAGCATTGCCACCAGACACCAAGACCACTGACAGAACTAGAGCCACACACTACTCACACCTATACACAACTCACGCACTCCACATCACACACCCTGACACATTACCCAACACACCTTCACCAACACACCTCACATAACACCCATGGCAACACAAAGACACCCCCGTTTCACAGAGGAGGAGCTAAGGGTCATGGTGGAGGAAATTGTCAGGGTAGAGCAACAGCTATTTGGAGAACAGGTGCAGCAGATATCAATAGCTGGGAAGATCGAGGTGGAGAATCGTGGACAGGCTCAATGCCGTGGGACAGCACCCCAGACCTAGGGATGACATCAGGAAGAGGTGGAACAACCTACGGGGGAAGGTACATTCCATAGCATCAAGACACCTACCTGCATGCCATCCCATACCCTCACCCCACTTCACCACTTCCCCCACACTCCACCATCACATCTCACTTATCCCAATGCCAAGCCCTGCATGGTGTACCAATGCATGGACGCTCCTCACAGCCCTGCATGGACACTTATCACTAAAGCATGCGCACCATAGAAAATTAACAATCCCACCATACACTAACATACACAAGTGAAAGCTGGCAGGGCAAATCCAACCATAGAGGGGAAGCCAGGGATGTACAATATGTCAGACACTTAAACCATAACACATCATTTACCTCTGTCCCCAGGACACGTCACAGCAGTGTGCCCACCTCTACAGGGACCCCAGGCCACACCTCACTGCCAAGACAATTAGGGACCTGGGGTCAGTGGCAGTAGGCACATGGTTCAGGGGACAGAGGCACAGGTGCACAGGGAAACTGGGAGGAACGCTGTGCACCGGGGGAGGACGGGATCAGGGAACCGACTCTCCAGGAGGCACTCTCTGAGATCCTAGGAGCCTATCAACATTCCCAGGACATGATGGGCCAGATCCTGGACAACGTGAAGGAGAACGGATGGCTGCAGGAGGGACAGTACCAGGGGATGAGAGCGGACTTGCAGGCATCAACAACACCCTGATCTCCATAGCAGCGGTGCTGGCAGACATGGCCAACATTATGAGGGAGGCAGTCTCACACCAGTGGGCCTCTGCCACTAGCCAGACATCTGAACAGCCTTTCACTTCCGCTGCCGCTAGTGGCCAGGAGACCCTGCCACAGGACTCACAGGCCACCAGCACCCCTCCCCGTGCAGAAGGTGCACCACCCCACAAACGTTCCCTGCGATCCAGACAGAAGCCAGAGACACTTGCCAAGACCCCCGCCAGGAAATGAGACTCTCCTGATTGTTACTGTTGTGTCCTCTCAGTCACCCTGTCCAACTTGAACTGCCATTGCTTCCCTTCCTATGTCCCCTTGGACAATGCACCTGTGCTACAAACAGACTGCAATACTACCCTGGACTTTCCTCCGTCATCACCCCATCCCATTGCACTTCCCCCTATATGTTAGCACTTCAATAAACACCCTTTGACAAAAATCCATTTAGAGTATGTCATGTATATCAAGTATGTATTCTTCGAAACAGGTACAAACATTGTAAATTAACTGTGTATAGAAGAAGCATAGATTAATGACCTGTAGCTGCCTGTAGTGATCACACCAGGAGTATATGCCAATTCACCAACATCTGCAAAATGAATTGCCAGAGGGAACAGTAAGTGGGCATAGAAGTGGGAAATATCAGCATGCCATTGCCACACAGATTACAACCAAAGTCATTGAAATGTAAAGTTACACTGGCCTACCTGTATGTCATTGGAAGTATTGTCGTATAACTGACGTTCTGTTGTCCCCATCCTCTGCCTCCTCATCATCACTGTCCACAGGGTTTACTGCTGCCACACAGGCATATCCAGTCTCCTCCTCCTGCAGAAAAGGGACATGGCGTCTGAGTGCCAGGTTGTGCAACATGCAGCATGCCGCTACTATCTGGCAGACCTTCTTGGGTGAGTGGCACAGGGATCCACCTGTTAGATGGAGGCACCAGAATCTGGCCTTCAGGAGGCCAAAGGACCTTTCAATGGGGTCAGCAGCCATTATAGGTTTGGGTAACCAGAGTCACCTGCAAATATTGAGGGACAACATTTAGCCACACACTATCCTATCTGGCCCACATCATACCCATACACCAACATATACTGGGTGGGAACCAGGGCTCACCTATTAGCCACACCCTGTGCCTCTGTAGTTGGGAAATCACATTTGGGATGTTGCTATTCCTCAGGACAAAGGCATCATGCACCGAACAAGGATATTTAGCATTGACGTGGGAGATGTACTGGTCCGCCAAGCACACCATCTAAACATTCATCGAGTGGAAACTCTTATGATTCCTGAACACCTGTACATTCTGCTGGGGGGAACAAATGCAATATGTGTACCATCAGTCCCACCAGTTATGTTGGAATATGTCCTATTGCATAAAACTCTGCCTTCACTGTGGCCAAATCTTCAACCTGGGGGAAAACAATGTAGCTGCACATGTGTTTTATCAGGGCAGACAACACTCTTGTCACGTTTGAGAACATTGGCTGTGACATTCCTGCTGCCAAGCCCACTCTCACTTGGAAAGAACCAGTTGCCAGGAAATGGAGTACAGATAGCACTTGCACAAGAGAGGGTATCCCAGTGGGGTGACGGATAGCAGATATCAGGTCAGGCTCCATTTGGGCACACAGCTCTGTGATTGTGGCCCTGTCAAGTCTATAGGTAAGGATGATGTGCCTGTCCTCCAGTGTATCCAGGTCCACCAGGGGTCTGTACATGGGAGTATGTCTCCATCTCCTATTCATCTGCAGTGGTAGGTATCTAAGGGACACAAGAGTGAGGAGGCTGTCACAAACTGAACATTGGATCCACAACAGGAGTTTGCAATCTGTGAACTTGTAATGGGTTAGTGTGATTTGTCCAGTATGTTCCTATTTCTCCTGTGACACAGCATAAATCCATGGGGCTGCCCCTCCCCCATGAAATGGCACCGCATGTCCTGTGTGGAGGGAGAGGTAGAAGTGAGGTAATTCCACTGCCGTTGTGCGCCGTTGCGGGAGGCGGTCGGGAACTGCTGTACAACTCCTTATTGGTTAATATTTGGCCCTATGGGTTACAGTGGCCAATGGTGATCTACGCCAGCGGTGACGGTCTGCACCGCCATGGATGTGACTGCCATTTTCTATCTGATTCCTTACTTGCTACCTGACCTTCCATAGGAGAGGACCTACACTGCATGTGATGCTGTGACCTGTGTCTGGAACCTACCATGGCCCATGTGACTGGGGAAAGTGCCCCAGCCTTCACTTCGGAGGAGTTGGAGAGACTGGTGGATGGGGTCCCACCCCAGTACGGACTGCTGTATGGGCCTCCAGACCAACAGGTACGTTAACTGTGGGCACGATGCATGTGGCATGAATGTATGGAGTTGTGTGTGAAGGCCTCGTGTAAGGGGGGGTGGGTGGATGTCCTCTTTGTGGAGTACATGTTGTGTGCTGTGCTATGTGTGTGCCAATGGTGATGGAAACAGGTGTGGTGGGCCATATGTGTAACTGGCTGGACTGTTTATCTAATGGTCTTTTCCGGTGTGTATTGCCTCTGCAGGTCAGCGCCCATCAAAGGAAGGGTATATGGTGTGCCATCGCCAAGGAGGTGTGGACTCTGGGGGTCTATGGCAGGTGGAGCACCCACTGTCGCAAACGGTGTGAGGACCTGAGACGCTGGGCACGGAAAACGGTGGAGACCCAGCTGGGGATGGCCTCCCAATGAGGAAAGGGACCTGTCAAACCCTGACCCCCCCGATGGCCCGCATACTGGTGGTGGCCTATCCAGAGCTGGATGGGCGCTTGAGGGCATCACAGCAGCCACAATGGGGTGAGTACATTGGCTATCATTACAACTTACGGCTGGTGGGGTGGTGGATGTGTGTTAGTTGGTGCCCCTAGGCCAGGCCTGACATAGCAGCGTAGGTCCTCTGGTGGCTAGGGTTCTGAAGGGATAATCCTACCTACCTAGCTTGTAAGCATCCACTACTGGTCAGTGCTGCGTGGGTCCCAGGTGTGCTGCAGTTAGTGGTGTGTGTCCCTCCTCATGCCTTGGTACCTAGCAATATCAGTGGTGGTGCAATGCATAGTGCGTAGGCCTGTCCCTGTCTGTGACCGTGCTGTGTACGCCAACAGTGATGTTGGTGCAGCCATTGACCCAGTGTACCCTTTGTCTCTCTCTCTCCCTCTTTCTTGTTTTGTCATCCTGTCCTTATGTGCATTAGCATCATCTGGTGAAGGAGCAGAGGCACCGGCGACGGAGGGAGCTGCATCCCACAGGACCCAGGAGGCAGAGTCCACTGACGCTGGGTTCACCAGTGGGACAGAGGGCGAGGGGGGCACCACGGCAGAGACTGGAGGGGACAATTCAGACACAGATACCTCCTACGTTGGAAGCTTCTTGGTGGTGGCAGACACTTTTGTGAACACCCCAGCTACAGTCACCACACCCATACCAGCACCTCCCTCCCAGCAGCCCCTCATCGAGTTGCCCGTGCCCGCTTACCCAGGAGGGTGGGCATCTCCTTCGCCCCTGGAACCTCAGGCCCTGCCCCAGTTAGCCCTGCTGCCCTGAGTGAGGAGGCCAATGACCTCCTGAGATCCATCTCTGTAGGGCATTCAACCATTGTGAATGCCATCCAGGGGCTCGCAGCCCAAATGCAACAATCTAATGCATTCCTGGAGGGCATTCACACTGTATTGGCGCTCAAACAGAGATCGATCCAGGCTCTGGCCTCCTCTCTGATGGCAGCCATTGTCCTTCTTTCTACCATCCCCCATCCAACTACCACTTCCCATTCCCTTTCCCCTCAACCCCAACCCATCCCAGGCACACAGCCAGACGAGCATGCACACAGGACAATACCCAAGAGTGTCACAGGCAAACACAAGCACAACACTTCATCCCACAGGCACTCAAACAAACACCATCCAGTTGCAGACACAACAACATCCACTATTTCCATTGTCTCCCCCTCCTCCTCCTACTCCACCTCGCACCTAGTTACGTCCACACTCACACCTGCATGCACAACATCATCATCCACTACCTTTATCATCACAACACCAAGCAGAACACACATCTCACTGGCAGACACCTCCACAACAGACATGCACATGTCCCCTGTGCCCTCTCCCACTGTGTCTGTCCCCCCAGCCTAAAGTACACAAACACAAGCACTCAGACACCCAGCAGCTGTCCACCTCACAACAGCATACAGCACATGTACTTGCACCCAAATCCAGCAGTGAAACACCTCCAATAACCACTCCCTCATCCTCCACTCCCATTCCTTCTCCCTCTTCCCACCTCAATGTCCCTAAGAAACTTTTCCTTTCCACCATTGACCTCTTCCCTACACCTCCCCCCCTCCTGCACATACGGCCAGGGTATCATGAACCCAGCCAAACACCTCAGCTACACAGTCCACGGTCCCACTTCCATCCGCACCTACTCGTGGTGGAAGGGTTTCCAGGCCACATATACTGAAGGGGAAGGAGCCTGCACCAGCAGGCAAGAAGGGCAAGGAGCCTCCACCAGCATACAAGAAGGGCAAGGAGCCTGCACCAGCAGCTGTCACGGTGCCCCACCACCAACCGTGGTTGTGCAGCCATTCGAGGGTGCAGGGGCGGTGCAGGAGCCTCCCACCACCACCACCAGCACCACCACAGTGCAGCCATCCGAGGGTGCAGGGGCTATGCAGGAGCCTCCCACCACCACCGCCACCAGAACCACCACAGTGCAGCAGTCACCACCGGCGGACGTAATGTGATCCTGCCTCCATGGGCTGCTGTGTGGCCTGTCCACTCAAGAACCAGTGGGCAAGACACCCACTCAAAAGACTGTTGCCTATCACTCGCCAGTACCAAGCACAGGGCATGTTGCCCCCTCCAGAACCAGTGGGCAAGACAGCCAGTACAGAGACTGTGGTCTTGCACTCCCTAGGGCAGAGTAATGGGCATGTTGCCCCCTCCAGAACCAGTGGTCTTGTTTCTGCTCCCGGCTGAAGTGCCCCCCCTCGAGGAACCTGCCTATTTGCAAACTGATGGCCCTGCAGTGTTTTCTCCGTATTGATGGTGGTGACAAGTGGGGCCTTGGACTTTGCCCTATGGCCACGTGGCCCACGCGAACTGGATACTGGGCACTGTCCCTTTTTCTGTACATTTGTAGATATCTGTTACATTGGCTAAATTATTTTTAGAATGTGTTGATCTTATTGCAATCACTTAAGTAAATTTGTGTTGTCCTTGCATTATTCATCCCAATTAGGGGAATTAACTTGTTTTCTTATGCATCTGGTTGTGTGTATGGTGTGTGTGTATGGGGTGTGTGTGGTGCATGAGTGTGTCACTGTCTTTTTCCTCCCCCCCTTGTGTGCTAGGCGGCTGTACTCACCGTCATTGTCTTCGCTGGCGTTGGTGTTTGTGGTGGAGCAGAACGTAGAATTTCTTCAAAAATACATGCAGTTCAGGTTCCATGGTGGTGTGGTTCTTCCCTGTGTCTCCAATGGTGAGTCCTTTCATGTCTGAGCTCTGTTTCTGCCAGGCTTTTGATGTTGTTGGTACCGTCCCAGAAAAGGTGGTGGAACATCTTGTCATAATATGGTGGGCGGAACTTTGACTTCCGCCTGGCTGTAGGCAGCAACCGCCGTGGTGCCTGTTGTTTCTGCCCTGGCGATTGGTGTAGACATTGGCTGTCTTTCGGCGATCTTTCCGCCATGGTCATAATTTGGTGGTAGTTACAGCCAGCCTGTTGACAGTATTACCGCCACTTTATCACCAACCGCCAGGGTCGTAATGAGGGCCACAGTGTGCACAGAGTCCAGGGATTACCCAGATACTTGATAGAGGCTGAAATAGATAATACTAATGCTCTATTTGTGGTAGTGTGATCGAGCAGTTATGCTTATCAGAGGGTAGTGTAAAGCATTTGTTGTACACACACAAGCAATAGAAGAAACACATACACAATGACTTAACTCCAGACCAATAGGTTTTTATATAGAAAAATATGTTTTGTTAATTTATTTCTAGAATCACAAGATTCAGTTTACAGGTAAATACATCAAATAAAAGTTACTTTGCATATATATGATCAGGACTTTGACTAGAATCAACAATGTCTACAGTTTTTCTTTTTCTTTCTACTGACAGTGCTTCTTCACCAGTGGTTCTTCTTTTGCACCTTCATCTGGGTTAGCAGGGGCTCCTGTTCTCCCTGGACTCGTCAGTGCTTCTTAAACTTGGTCCCCTTCTTCCACAGGTTTTCAGGTCCAGGAATCCATCATTGGTGTCTTGCAGTCTCTTCTGGTTCTTGCATAATCTTCTACACGTGTTCTTGTGTGTTCTAGGAAACTTATTGTGATTTACTCCTGCTTTCTTGGGCTCTGGGGTGGTAGTCCCGCTTACCACCATGCCAACATACCACCGCCGCAGCGGTTTACCGCTATCCATATTATGACCCACACATAGCAATCCGTCACTATACAGACACACACACAAGTCCGCCAGCCCAATGGTCAGTGATAAACTGGCGGTACCAAAAACCACACCGTTACTCCAACAGAACTATGCCCACAGCATTATGACCCACGAATCACTGCGGCGGACATTCAATGGCGCTAAACCATTGCGGTACATACCGCTGCACTCAAAATACACACACACATACAAAAGAACACACACATTGGAGAATTCAAACTACACACACCTGACACACATACACACACCACACACCCACACCACTATAAAACACACACCCACACTACCCACAACCCCTTACGACTCAAAGCTATTGCCAACTGAGAGAGACAGACCAACAGCACCTACAGAACCAGAGCCACAAAACACCATCACCCATACACCATCCACGTACCATGCAGCACACACCCCAACACATCACCCCACACACCCTCACACACACCACACACACTACACCCATGGCACCACAAAGACACTCCAGGTTCTCTGAGGAGGAGCTAAGGGTCATGGTGGAGGAAATCAGCCGGGTAGAGCCACAGCTGCTAAGATCACAGGTGCAGCAGACATCCATTGCCAGGAAGATGGAGCTATGGCGGAGGATCGTGGACAGGGTCAACGCCGTGGGACAGCACCCAAGAACAAGGGATGACATCAGGAAGAGGTGGAACTACCTACGGGGGAAGGTACGTTCCGTGGTAGCAAGACACCACATAGCAGTACAGAGGACTGGCGGTGGACCTCCACCTTCTCCACCACAACTAACAACATGGGAGGAGCAAGTCTTGGCAATCATGCATTCTGAGGGCCTTGCAGGAGTTGCAGGAGGACTGGACTCTAGTAAGTCAAATCTTTACTACTTTCACCCCCCCTACCTGCATGCCATCACATACCATCACCCTCACCCTCACTCCGATCACTCCACCACCTCCCACACACCCCACCATCCCAACCCACCCGTCCCACAACCAAGCCCTGCATGCAACACCAATGCATGGACACCCATCACAGACCTGCATGGATACCCATCACCAAAGCATGCACACTTGAGACAATCATCTAGCCCACCAAATCACCACTCACACAAGCTTAAGCTACCAGGGCAATAACAACTATAGAGGGCATCACATCCATGCACAAGATGGCAATGCAGAAACAATAACACTGCATTTGCATCCCCACAGGTCCCCCACACAACGTCACTGGAGAGGAGGTGCCAACAACATCCAGCCCCTCCCCAGAAGAAGCCCACAGTTTAGTTTAGTTTAGTTTAGTTTTATAGATTTATAGAGCGCATAGTTACCCAGGGGCATCCCAGCGCTAACAACAACATAACTACGTGAGGGAAGGAAAGGAGTGAATTAGTTGCAGAAAAGAATGGTTTTTAGTTTTTTCTTGAAAAGTCGCTGTAGGAAGTTGGCTCTGTATGTGCTATTTCAAAGTAAGGAATAGCATGCACAGAGTCCAAGGGTTCCCCTTAAAGGTAAAATAGTGGTAAAAATAGATGATACTAATGCTCTATTTTGTGGTAGTGTGGTCGAGCAGTAGGCTTATCCAAGGAGTAGTGTTAAGCATTTGTTGTACATACACATAGACAATAAATGAGGTACACACACTCAGAGACAAATCCAGCCAATAGGTTTTGTATAGAAAAATATATTTTCTTAGTTTATTTTAAGAACCACAGGTTCAAATTTAACATGTAATATCTTGTTTGAAAGGTATTGCAGGTAAGTACATTAGGAACTTTGAATCATTTCAATTGCATGTATACTTTTCAAGTTATTCACAAATAGCTATTTTAAAAGTGGACACAGTGCAATTTTCACAGTTCCTGGGGGAGGTAAGTTTTTGTTAGTTTTACCAGGTAAGTAAGACACTTACAGGGTTCAGTTCTTGGTCCAAGGTAGCCCACCGTTGGGGGTTCAGAGCAACCCCAAAGTCACCACACCAGCAGCTCAGGGCCGGTCAGGTGCAGAGTTCAAAGTGGTGCCCAAAACGCATAGGCTTCAATGGAGAGAAGGGGGTGCCCCGGTTCCAGTCTGCCAGCAGGTAAGTACCCGCGTCTTCGGAGGGCAGACCAGGGGGGTTTTGTAGGGCACCGGGGGGGACACAAGCCCACACAGAAATTTCACCCTCAGCGGCGCGGGGGCGGCCGGGTGCAGTGTTAGAACAAGCGTCGGGTTCGCAATGTAAGTCAATGAGAGATCACGGGATCTCTTCAGCGCTGCAGGCAGGGAAGGGGGGGCTTCCTCGGGGAAACCTCCACTTGGGCAAGGGAGAGGGACTCCTGGGGGTCACTTCTGCAGTGAAAGTCCGGTCCTTCAGGTCCTGGGGGCTGCGGGTGCAGGGTCTTTTCCAGGCGTCGGGACTTAGGTTTCAGAGAGTCGCGGTCAGGGGAAGCCTCGGGATTCCCTCTGCAGGCGGCGCTGTGGGGGCTCAGGGGGGACAGGTTTTGGTACTCACAGTCGTAGAGTAGTCCGGGGGTCCTCCCTGAGGTGTTGGTTCTCCACCAGCCGAGTCGGGGTCGCCGGGTGCAGTGTTGCAAGTCTCACGCTTCTTGCGGGGAGTTGCAGGGTTCTTTAAAGCTGCTTCTTGAAACAAAGTTGCAGTCTTTTTGGAGCAGGTCCGCTGTCCTCAGGAGTTTCTTGTCGTCGTCGAAGCAGGGCAGTCCTCAGAGGATTCAGAGGTCGCTGGTCCCTTTGGAAGGCGTCGCTGGAGCAGAGTTCTTTGGAAGGCAGGAGACAGGCCGGTGAGTTTCTGGAGCCAAGGCAGTTGTTGTCTTCTGGTCTTCCTCTGCAGGGGTTTTCAGCTAGGCAGTCCTTCTTCTTGTAGTTGCAGGAATCTAATTTTCTAGGGTTCAGGGTAGCCCTTAAATACTAAATTTAAGGGCGTGTTTAGGTCTGGGGGGTTAGTAGCCAATGGCTACTAGCCCTGAGGGTGGGTACACCCTCTTTGTGCCTCCTCCCAAGGGGAGGGGGTCACAATCCTAACCCTATTGGGGGAATCATCCATCTGCAAGATGGAGGATTTCTAAAAGTTAGAGTCACCTCAGCTCAGGACACCTTAGGGGCTGTCCTGACTGGCCAGTGACTCCTCCTTGTTGCTTTCTTTGTTCCCTCCAACCTTGCCGCCAAAAGTGGGGGCCGTGGCCGGAGGGGGCGGGCAACTCCACTAAGCTGGAGTGCCCTGCTGAGCTGTGACAAAGGGGTGAGCCTTTGAGGCTCACCGCCAGGTGTTACAGCTCCTGCCTGGGGGAGGTGTTAGCATCTCCACCCAGTGCAGGCTTTGTTACTGGCCTCAGAGTGACAAAGGCACTCTCCCCATGGGGCCAGCAACATGTCTCTAGTGTGGCAGGCTGCTGGAACTAGACAGCCTACACAGACAGTCGGTTAAGTTTCAGGGGGCACCTCTAAGGGGCCCTCTGGGGTGTATTTTGCAATAAAATGTACACTGGCATCAGTGTGCATTTATTGTGCTGAGAAGTTTGATACCAAACTTCCCAGTTTTCAGTGTAGCCATTATGGTGCTGTGGAGTTCGTGTTTGACAAACTCCCAGACCATATACTCTTATGGCTACCCTGCACTTACAATGTCTAAGGTTTTGTTTAGACACTGTAGCGGTACCATGCTCATGCACTGGTACCCTCACCTATGGTATAGTGCACCCTGCCTTAGGGCTGTAAGGCCTGCTAGAGGGGTGACTGACCTATACTTGCATAGGCAGTGAGAGGCTGGCATGGCACCCTGAGGGGAGTGCCATGTCGACTTACTCGTTTTGTTCTCACTAGCACACACAAGCTGGCAAGCAGTGTGTCTGTGCTGAGTGAGAGGTCTCCAGGGTGGCATAAGACATGCTGCAGCCCTTAGAGACCTTCCTTGGCATCAGGGCCCTTGGTACTAGAAGTACCAGTTACAAGGGACTTATCTGGATGCCAGGGTCTGCCAATTGTGGATACAAAAGTACAGGTTAGGGAAAGAACACTGGTGCTGGGGCCTGGTTAGCAGGCCTCAGCACACTTTCAATTGTAAACATAGCATCAGCAAAGGCAAAAAGTCAGGGGGCAACCATGCCAAGGAGGCATTTCCTTACAGTCGCTCTGAAGGTTCATAGCGGAGCTCAGAGGGGAGAGCATTTCCGAGGCGGGCGGTCTTGCTGGAGAAGCTTACTTTCCCAGGCTCTCTTGGGCCGGGAGATATGAACATTCCAAGAGAAGATGATCTCAAACTTCTAGATGGAGTATAGAAAAAAATCTGTTGTGATGACAGCAGCTCTGCACGCCTGGTTCAGGATGACTAACCTGGCCCATCAGGGACCTCCGGACAGTCGGTTACCCAGAAACAGTCACAGACAACCACAGAGCCTCCCCCTTCAGGAAACACCAGCACAGCATCCACCCAGCGGGCCCATACCCAGGACACGCCAATCAGCAGTGTGTCCACCACTTCAGGGACCCCAGGCCACCCCACAAACATAGGACAATCAGGGACCTGGGGTTAGTGGCAGTGGCCACACAGTCTAGGGGACAGAAGCACAGGACAACAGGGAAGCTGGGAGGACTGCTGTGCGACAGGGGGAGGACAGGCCCAGGGAACAGACTCTCCACAAGGCACTCACCAACATCTTGGGAGCATACCACCATACCCAGGAGACGATGGGCCTGATACTGGCCAAGTTTCAGGAGACCCAGCGGCTGCAGGAGAGACAGTACTTGGGGATCAGGGAGGACCTGAGGGACATCCACACCACCCTTGTCACCATTGCAGGGGGGCTGGCAGACACGGCCAACACCATGAGGGAGGCAGTGGCACAACAATGGGCCCCTGACACTAGCCAAAATGATGAACAGCCTTACACCTCCGCTGACACTAGTGGACAGGAGGCCCCGCCACAGGAATAACAGGCCATAAGCAACCCTCCCTCTGCAGAACGAGAACCACCCCGCAAACGGTTCCTGTGATCCAGACAGAAGCCAGAGAATATTGCCAAGACCCCTGGCAGGAAATAAGACTTTCCTGAATGTCACCCTTGAGTCCCACTCTGTCACCCTGTCCAACTTGAACTGCCATTGCTCCACTTCCTATGCCCCTTTGGACAGTGCACCTGTGATACAAATAGAGTGGAACTTTGCCCTGGACTCTCCTCCACCACCAGCCCAGCCCATTACAATACCCCCTCACTTATCACCACATAAATAAACACCCTTGTAAAAAATACAAGTATGAAGTCTGTCAATTGATTGAATTATTTATTCGTTTAACAAGCTGTAAACATTGCAATTCAACTGTACAGTTGGCTGCAGTCAACACACCAGGAGCCAGAGGGGGGCACAGATATCTGAAAATAGACATGCCAAAGGGTACAGTAAGTGGCCATAGTAGTGTGAAAATCAGTCTGCCAGTGACAATATCCAGCAGATAACTGTCAATGGAATGTGAAGTTACAGTGTCTTACCTGTGTGTCACTGGAAGTATTGTCGTATGATTGATGTTCTGTTGTCCTCATCCTCTGCCTCCTCTTTGTCACTGTCCGCAGGGTCCACTGCTGCCACACACCCATCTCCAGCCTCCTCATCCTGCATAAAAGGCACCTGGCGACGTAAGGCAAGGTTGTGCAACATACAACATGCCACGATGATCTGGCAGACCTTCTTGGGTGAGTAGCACATGGATCCACCTGTTAGATGGAGGCAACGAAACCTGGCTTTCAGGAGGGCAAATGTCCTCTCTATAATCCTTCTTGTTCGCCCATGTGCCTCATTGCAACGTTCGTCTGCCCTTGTTCTGGGATTCCTCACTGGGGTCAGTAGCCATGAGAGGTTGGGGTAACCAGAGTCACCTGCAAATATCAAGGGATACCTATTAGACACACACTAACCCTTAGGGCCAACCCCATACAAATACACCAACATATACTGGGTGGGAACCATGGGCTCACCTATTAGCTACACCCGGTGCCTCTGGAGTTGAGCCATCACATATGAGATGCTGCTATTCCTCAGGATATAGGCATCATGCACAGAGCCAGGATACTTTGCATTGACATGGGAGATGTACTGGTCCACCAGGCACACTATCTGAACATTCATCGAGTGGAAGCTCTTTCGATTTCTGAACACTTGTTCATTTCTCTGGGAGGGGGAGAAAGGCAATATGTGTACCATCAATTGCCCCAATAATGTTGGGGATATGTCCCATTGCATAGAAGTCAGCTTTCACTGTGGCCAAATACTCCACCTGGGGGAAACCAATGTAGCTGCGCATGTGTTTCATCAGGGCAGACAACACTCTTGTTAGTATTATTGAGAACATTGGCTGTGACATTCCTGCTGCCAAGCCCACTGTCTCTTGGAACGAACCAGTTGCCAAGAAATGGAGCACAGATAACACCTGCAGAAGAGGGGGGATCCCAGTGGGGTGACGGATAGCAGAAATCAGGTCTGGCTCCAATTGGCCACGCAGCTCTTGGATTGTGGCCCTGTCAGGTCTATAGGTGAGGATAATGTGCCTGTCCTCCATTGTTTCCAAGTCCACCAGGGCTCTGTACACAGGGGATGCCTCCATCTCCTATTCATCCACAGCTGTTGCAATCTAGGGGGCAAAACATCTGGTCAATATTCCACATTTCCAAACTGTACACTGCATTGCATGTTGTGACTGAAACAGTATGTTGGTGGATAGGCCCAAATGGTGCCTATGTGTACTGTGACGCAGTTAGGTGCCATGGCCTGCCCCCCCCCCTGAAATGGAATCCGCCTGTCCTGTGTGGATGGCCAGGTGGAAATGAGGTAATGCCACTGACATTGTGCGCCATTGCGGGAGGCAGTCGAGTACCGCCGTGCAACTCCTCATTGGTTGTCTATGGGCTCTATCGGTTACAGTGGCCAATGGTGATGTACGGCGGCGGTGACGGTATGCACCACCGCGGACGTGACTGCCATTTTCTATCTGTTCTCTCACTTGCTACCTGACCTTCAACAAGAGAGGACCTACACTGCAAGTGCTGCTGTGACCTGTGTCTGGAACCGACCATAGCTCGAGTCACTGGGGAAAGGGCCCCTGCCTTCGCCGCTGCGGAGTTGGAGAGACTGGTGGATGGGGTCCTACCCCAGTACCGAAAGCTGTATGGGCCTCCAGACCAACAGGTGAGTACACTGTGAGCATGACGCATGGGGCATGAATGCATAGAGTGCTGTGTGTGAGGGCCTCGTGTAAGGGGAGGAAGGGTCCTGGACAGCGTGATGCATGTATGGTGGGCAATGTCTGTGGATAAGGGGATGTGAGGGATATGGTGGGCCATGAGTGTAACAGGCCGGATGGTATGGCTGATACCTTTTTCTATGTTTATTTTTCTTCAGGTTCAGCGCCCATCAGAAAAAGGGTATATGGCGTGCCATCGCCAAGGACGTTCGGACCCTGGGGGTCTACAGCAGGCGGAGCACCCACTGTCGGAAACGGTGGGAAGACCTAAGACGCTGGGCACGGAAGATGGCGGAGGCCCAGCTGGGGATGGCCTCCCAACGAGGAAGGGGTGCCTGTCGAACCCTGACCCCCCCTGATGTTCCGCATACTGGCGGTGGCCTATCTGGAGCTGGAATGGGCGCTTGAGGCCATCACAGCAGCCACAAGGTGGTGAGTACAGTTTCCAAATCTGTAAATTGCGCGTAGTGGGGTGGTCTCCGGGTGGGGGATGTGGGCCTGTGGGTGCCCCTAGGCCAGGCAGGACATTGCATGGTAGATCCCATGTTGGGCAGGGTTCTGATGTGAAAGTCCACCAACCAAGCTAGTTGGCCTCCACTACTGGGCAGGGGTCTGTGGGTCTCAGGTATGCTGCTATTGGCCTTAGGTATGCCTGTCCTAGGGCTGGTGACTAGCATTGTGACGTGTAGTGCATTGCATAATGCGTAGGCCTGTTCCCTGTGTGAGTGCGATTTGTACGCCACTGGTGGTGTTGGGGCAGCCATTGACTAAGTGTATCCTTTGTTCCCCCTCCTTTTTCTTTTGTCACCCTGTCCTTGTGTGCATTAGCATCATCTGGCGGAGAAACAGAGGCACCAGCGACGGAGAGAGCTGCATCCCACATGGCCCAGGAGGCCAAATCCACCGACGGTGAGGGCACCAGTGGGACAGAGGGCGAGGGGAGTACCACAGCAGAGACAGGAGGGGACAGTTCTGACAGTGATACCTCCTCCAATGGAAGCTCCCTGCTGGTGGCAGACACCCCAACTACAGGTACAGCCACCACCCCCGTTTCAGCACTGCCCTCCCAGCAGCCCCTCAGCGAGTTTCCCGTGCCTGCTCACCCAGGAGGGTGGGCATCTCCTTTGCCCCAGGCACCTCAGTCCCTGCCCCAGTTAGCCCTGCTTCCCTGTGTGAAGAGGCTATTGACCTCCTGGGATCCATCTCTGTTGTGCAGTCAACCATAGTGAATGCATCCAGGGGCTGGCAGGCCATTTGCAACAAGCAAATGCATTCCTGGAGGGCATTCTCACTGGCATGGCGGCCCAACAGAGATCCATCCAGGCTCTGGCATCCTCCCTGATGGCAGCCATTGTCCCTGTCTCTAGCCTCCCCCCTCCAACTTCATCTACCCAGTCCCAGTCCCATTCCCCTGAACCCCAACCTATCCCAAGGACACATTCAGACAAGCATGCACCCAGGCAACATATAGGAGTGGCTCAGGCAAACACAAGCACCACACATCATCCCACAGGCGCTCACACAAACACCATCCAGAATCAGACATACCAACATCCACTGCCTCCACTGTGTCCCCCTCCTTCTCCTCGTCCACCACCCTCCCAGTAGCATCTCCACTCACACTTGCATGCACTACATCCTCATCCACTACCTCCATCACCATCACGCCTATCAGTACACACCCCTCACTGGCAGTCACCACCCCCACATCAATGCACACGTCCCTTGTGTCCTCTCTCACTGTGTCTGTGCCCCCTCCTCCCAAAGTACACAAACGCAAGCACTCAGACACCCAACAGCCATCCATCTCACAACAGCATCCAGCCCATGCACCTGCACCCAAACACAGCAGACTGACAGCTACTACAACCACTCCCTCTTCCTCCACTCCCAGACCTTCACCCTCTTCCCGCCCCAATGTCCCTAAGAAGCTTTTCCTCTCCGCCATTGACCTCTTCCCTACCACTCCCCCCATCCTTCACGTCGAGCCAGGGTGGTCAGAACCCAGGCTAGCACCTCAGCCACCCAGTCCACGGCCACAGTAGTGTCGGCAGCAACTGCGGGTGGGAGAGGCTCCAGGGAACCAGCCATAACCACCGACAGTGTGCCTGCACCAGCTGCCAAAGGAAAGGACAAGGAGGCACCACCAGCTATGAAGGGCAAGGAGGCCCCACCAGCTGTGAAGGGCAAGGGCAAGGAGGCACCGCCAGCTGTGAAGGACAAGGGCAAGGAGGCACCACCAGCTGTGAAGGACAAGGGCAAGGAGGCACCACAAGCTGGGAAGGGCAAGGGGCCTTCCCCTGAAGGCAGGAAGGTTAGGAGGCCTGGTGCAGGGACTGAATCAGAGCCCCCACCACCAAGCACAGTGGTTCAGCCGTCCGAGGCTGCAGGGGATGGGCTGGAGCCTCCCCTCACCACGGGCATTCACGCCACCAGCACCACTGCCTGCAGCAGTGCCAGCAGCAGCAGCCCCAGTGGGCAGCCGTCCGAGGCTGCAGGGGACGGGCTGTAGACTCCCCTACCAGGGGCATTTCGGACACCAGCACCACCACCAGCAACGCCACCAGCATCACTGCCTGCAGCAGTGCCAGCAGCAGCAGCCCCATTGGGCAGCCGTCCGAGGCTGCAGGGGACGGGCTGGAGCCTCCCCTCACCACGGGCATTCCTGACACCAGCACCACCACTGCCACCACTGAGAAGCCGTCACTGCCCGCGGGCAGTGTGTAGTCCAGCGTCCATGGACTGTAGTGTGTCCTGGCCTATGCAAATCCTGTGGGTGTGACACCCAGGTGAGAGACTGTGACCTTGTACTCCCAATGTGCTGCATCACAGGGCACAAAGTACCCTCCAGAACCAGTGGAAGAAGGCATCCACTCACCCCCTCCTTGCCAGGATGAAGCACACTTGGCACAAAGCCCCCTCCAGAACCAGTGGATGAAGGCATCCACTTGCCCCCTCCTTGCCATGATGAAGCACACTGGGCACAAAGCCCCCTCCAGAACCAGTGGAGAAGCCACCCACTTGAGAGACTGTGGCCTTGCACTCCCCAGGACCAAGCAGTGGGCAGACCACCCACTTGAGAGACTGTGGCTTTGCACTCCCCAGGACATCGCATAGGGCATGTTGCCCCCTCCAGGACCAGTGGTGTTGTTACAGCTTCCGGTTGAGGTGCCCCCCCATTCCCCATCCCCCTGAGGTGCCTGTATATTTTTGACCTGATGCCCCTGCAGTGTTCTCTCCGTGTTGCGGCAGGAGTCAAGTGGGGCCTTGGCTTATGTGATGTGGCCCTGTGGCCCACAGACATTGTGGACTAGGCAGTGTCCCTCCATTTGTATATATGCATATACTGTTTTGATTTTGAAGGACGTATTTCTAGTATTTTATCTTAGTACTCTCACTTTAATCAATTCCTTTTGTCCTTGCAATATTCCTGAGGGGTGCGGGGTGGATACGTAATGTTGCTGCATCTGTTTGTGTGTATGGTGTTGGGGGTGGAGGTGTTGCGTGTGTGTGTCACTATCTTTTTCCTCCCCCCTCCCATGTGTGCTAGGTGGCAGTACTCACTGTGGTCGTCTTTGCCGGCATTGGTGTTCATGGTGAAGAAGGAGATTGGGGAACACCTCCAACTCGGGCTCCATGGCGGCGTGGTTCTTTCTTAAGTCTCCAGGGGTGAGTCATTACCCTTCTGTGCACTGTTTCTGCCGTGCTTTTGATGTCGTTGGTACCGCCCTGGAAAAGGTGGCGGATAGGCCTGTTATAATAGCGTGGGTGGTACATTGTCTTCCGCCTGGCTGTTGGCGGTTACCGCCGTGGTGCTTGTTGCTACAGCCGTGGCGGATTGTGTGTTAAAGTGGCTGTCTGTGTGAGCGGTTTCTGCTGTGGTCATAATTCCATTTTTTTTACCACTGGCCTGTCAGCGGTATTACCGCCACTTTATCATTGACCGCCAGGGTTGTAATGAGGGCCTATACTTGCCTAGGTGGGAAACCGACTTTCGCATTCCACTATTTTGGCATATGGTTTGCTTTGCCCACCCATGCCCATTTCTAACTATTGTAATTTTCACTATTTGCACTGTTTTCTAACTGTTTTTACAGCTATTTCTGCATTCTGCTGTATATACTGTGTATTACTTCCCTCCTAAGAGAGTATATCTCTAAGGTATATGTGGCATTTGTGTCACCAAAATAAAGCACTTTTATTGTAGTAACACTGAGTATTTTCTTTCATGTGTGTAAGTACTGTGTGACTACAATGGTGTTGCATGAGCTTTGCATATCTCCTAGATAAGCCTTGGCTGCTCAGCTACAGCTACCCCTTGACAGCCTGGCTTCTAAACACTGACTACATATCACTAATAAGGGATAAATGGACCTGGTATAAGGTGTAAGTACCTCTGGTACCCACTACAAACCAGGCCAGCCTTCTACATAGGGAGGGAAACAGATTGTTTGAGGTGTCGCAGATTGGAAGAATAGATAAAAGGTCAAGGTGAGAAAGGAACACTTTTTTGACACACGGGGACTGTCATCAGAAGGGGGTTTGGGTATGGAGGGTGAAGGAGTGGCTGTCTGACAATTATGTGAAGATGTCTTGGGTGTGTGTTTCTGGGAGATGTGCTTGTGTGTGGGGTCTGTAGAGATGGGTGAGTGAGGGCGTTTATGTGTCTTGGGGTAGTAGTTAGTAAACTGCTCTGCCTCCGCATAGCTCCACCAGTAAGTGGAAGCCCGTCCTGACTCGAACTCTGACCTCTGTCAGAAGTTCGAGGCCCTCCTCCACCTGCAGGCTTCTGCCTGTGCCTCATCCCTGGGGCCTAGTGGGAGAGCTCTGCTCTTCTGCTGGGCTGCCCTCTGCTCTCTTTTCTCCTCCTTTTTCTTTAAGTGTGTTATTTTTGTGCCTTTTGCTTTGGTGCTTTCCTCTGTCTTTGCCTCTTTCCCTTTTCTCCTCCTTTTTCTTTTAGTGTGCTCTCTCTGTGCCTTTTGTGCTTTCTGTGCTTCTTTTGCTTGTTTTTCTCCTCACTCCTCTCATACTCTCTCTCTCTTCTCTCACATATTCCCCACTGCTGCTACTCCTGCGGCCCTGCCCCCTCCTATCTTGCATTCTCCCCGCCGCTGGTACTCCGCTGCCCCGCCTCCCTTTTTCACGCTGCTACCGCCCCCCCAACTGTCCTCTCCTCCCCCTCCCTACTTGATGGTGTCCACTGCATGGTAGGAAGAGCAAGCTCACTGACCTGGTCAGTGAACTGCTCTGCCTCCGCATAGCTCCATGTTATGATGCATCTTTGCATCATAAATTCTAAAATGTGAGGCGGCAAGGTTCGGTAACTGGCAGTTGACCAGGAACCGGCCTGACGCCAGGTTGTGTCTTACTGAGATTAAACTTGAGATGTGTTAAAACCACTTGTTCGCGTCTGTATCACCTCAACATTTTGGCGACGAGCGATACTGGTGACAGACACAGCCTGGGTCTTGCAGCCGGTGACGCAGACAGATGCAGATTGTCTCTTCAGGTCGCGCTGAATTCATTACTCGAAGAGCACCCAGCTGTTATTCGGTTGCGGTTGATTTTTGACTGGGACGCGACCAGGGTGAGCCATCGGGGAGTGCTTGTGCTGTTACTCCATCGGAGGTGTTCAATATTAAGGAACACGCGTATGCGCGTGAAATGGTATCACGGCCATTTCCTTTTCACATCTAGACCTCTCGTGTGGTTGGGGATCGGCGGCCATTTTGAGTCCACCTGAAAGGAAAACTGAGGCGGCCATCTTAAGTGTATCGGAGGCAGTGGTGGACATCTTGCATTTCATTGGAAAGGGAAGAATAGACGGCTCATGATGGGGGAGCGGCGGCCATCTTATATGTAATCTTTCTGACTTTGTTACACCTGAACAGCCATATTTATTACAATTTCTTTTTTTGTTTGTTTTTTTTAAACTTAAAACTTGTTTGCTCACTGGCAAGTGACTATTTTTGTATTGAGAAGTATTTGGCTGTCATATTGGTGTCAGACAAAGGAGAAAAAAAAAAAAGGAAAATAAACAACATTTATCTTCGCCTTTTCCTGGATCAAATCTGTGTTTTGCATTAAATATAATATTTGTCATGGCTTCGTTGGGTAATATTATTACACCACCATTTTTCCTATCACAAGCAGGTCAACCAGACATTTGTTGGGAAGATTGGATTGAAATATTAGAAAATTACATCATAGCACTTGATGGTCAGAATTTTTCTCCAGCCAGGAAAAAAGCTGTTTTATTGAGTGCTCTTGGCAATGAGGGTCAAACAGTTTTCAAGTATTTGCCAGTAGCATTGGGCCCTAATGGTCAACCTATGGATGATGTATACAAAGAAGCTATAAAAAGGTTGGACAACCGATTTGCGAAAGAGGTAAATCTGGTTATGACCAGGTACAAATTTTACACTCAACCTCATGCAGAACATGAGACCATTGATGAGTTTGTGGCTAGACTCAGAGAACTTTCCATTAAGTGCCGTTTTGGTAATATGACGGAAGAATTAATTCGTGACCAGTTAATCGTGCAGTGCAGGGAAAAGAAAATACAAGAAAGGTTATGGGCAGCAAAGGATCCATCACTCATGGAAGCTATTGGAATGGCTAAAGTAATCGAGGAATCGCAGAGGTGCATGAAGGAAATGAACAAAAGAGACAAGGCAACTGATGTGTCTGTGATCAATCCAGGTCAACAAGACTATGTCGAAAATGAAGTATGTGCAACTAGGAGGAAAGAGAAGAAAGAGCATGGCCCATCAACATCCAGGAATAATGGGGAACAAAGTTTTTCTGGAGTCAGGAGTAAGAAGGACTGTGCCCGTTGTGGTAGCATCTTCCACGAAACAGACTCAGAAAAATGTTTTGCTATGAGCAAAATTTGCAGGCGGTGTGGGCGGAAGGGCCATTATGCGAGAATGTGTAGAGAATCTTGTAAAGTGAACAAAGGTGGGAATTTTGGTGTGGGAGTGGTTGAAAATAAGACGGAAAGCTTGTTTACTGACAGAGTTCTCGTAGTAAATGAGGGTCACAAATTTAAAAATGCAGTTATTGCTCAGGAAAGGGGGAGGATGTCTAGACCTACAGCTGTATTCAAAGTATGTGAGAAGGATGTTGAACTCATGATTGACTCTGGGTCTATGTACACCATCATACCTGAACGGGATTTCAAAATGCATTGGCAGGATGTCATCTTGATACCTAAAGACATAAACCTAGGGGGGTATCAAGGAGAATCCATTGACATTTTGGGGTACATGGAAGGCAATATTCGGTATGGCTCAAAGTGTACTACGGGCAAGGTTTATGTGTCAATGGAAGGACCACCGATTTTGGGGTAGATGCACCAATTTGATCTAAATATCATGTTACATCCCAGAGCTCCTAATCAGGTGTTGGTCGTGGATGAACTCACCTTGGAGAAGGTGTTGTCAGGAGCAAAAAATGTTTTTCGCAAAAAATTGGGATGTCTCAAAGGTTATGTTCACAAAGTAAAAGTAAAATCCAATACTACCCCTATTCAACATAAATTGAGAAGAGTGCCGCTGTCTGTTCGTGATGGGTTAAAAAAATTGTTAGGATAGATGTTAGAGGATGGTGTGATTGAGCCTGTGGAAGCGTCAGAGTGGGTTTCGCCAGTGGTAATTACCAAGAAACATGATGGTCGTCTGAGATTCTGTGTGGACTTACACTCAGTGAACCAGAATATTGTGGTTGATGTCTTTCCTCTTCCTAACATAAATGAGTTACTTACCTTTGTGAAGGACAAGAGGTACTTCTCAAAGCTTGACTTGAGGAGTGCTTATCATCAAATTAGGTTACATGAGAGCTCTAAGTCACCCACAACATTTGTCACCCCAGAAGGAACCTTTCAATTCAATCGGTTACCATTTGGGTTAGCATCGGCTGCTAGTGTTTTCCAGACGGCAATGGCAAAAGTTTTGGAAGGAGTAAATGATGTAATTTATTTCCAAGACGACATTCTGGTCATGGGGAAAACTAAGGGTGAACACAATGCCACTTTATATTTAGCGTTGAGGAAGTTGGAAGAGTTTGGCCTCACATTAAATCAGGAGAAGTGCGTTCTTTTGGCCGAACAAGTTGAATATTTGGGATATACCATTGCTATGGGGTCGATTAAGCCTAAACGCTCTTTGTTGGATGCCATAAGCAAAGCACCGTTCCGAAAGATAGAGATCAACTGAGGTCATTCTTGGGGCTAGTGGAGTACTATTCCAAGTTTGTGGAAAAATTTGCAGAGAAGACAGAAGGGTTGAAAATAATCTTACGCAAGGGAAGTAAGTTTGAGTGGGAGGAAGAACAACAACTTTGTTTTGACAATATCAAGAGTGAGATATGTCAAGCAGGCATATTGGCAGTGTTCGACAGGAGTTTAAAATCTGCACTCACGGTAGATGCTAGTGCATCTGGATTGAGAGTGGTTCTATCACAATTTCATGTAAGGGATGAGAGGACTATGGCGTTTGCCTCTCGTACTTTGACTTCAGCTGAAAAAAATTACTCAGTCATAGAGCGAGAAGCTTTAGTGGCAGCTTGTGGTGCTGATACTTTTGTGTATATTTGTGGGGTTTGCCATTTGTTTTACGGACTGATCATAAGCCACTAATAAGAATCTTAGCTCCAGGTGGTGCAGGTTAAGGCTCAGCTAGGTTAGCTAGACTAGCGGCTAGGCTTCAGGAGTATACTTATACAGTTGAGTTTTTACAAGGCTGGAAGAATGTTCAGGCAGATTGTTTGTCTAGATGACCTTTGAACTGGGAAGACGTTGATGGTGCTGGTGTGAGAGATGCAGACACGGAAGGTGAGGTTGCCTCTGTACAAGATGCCGTGGATAGTGGAACAGGGTCCTTTTCGGTGTTACAGTGGAGAGAGGGAATGAAAGAAGATCCAGTAATGAGTGATGTACTTAGAATGATTAGGTGTGGAGAGGTGAGAGAAAGCACTCTTGCTCCAGCTGTAATACCTTATTTGAAGGTTCTGGAAGAACTCTCTGTCTGTGGTGATGGGGTGATTATGAAGGGGGACTGTTTCGTTCCTCCTGAGGGGTTGAGGTTCCGAATTTTTCAACTGGCACATGAGGGTCATCTCGGACAAGGATTGACTGTCAGAAGGGTGAGAGCAAACTTTTGGTGGCCTGGCTTGGATAATCAAATCAAGGAATGGGTGAGAAGTTGTAAATTGTGCAAAGAGAGCGAGAAGAGATTGGTACTGGAGAAGTGTGAGGGTGGACATCTAGGAGATCCTGGGAAGCCTTGGCATACGATTTGTTTAGATTTTGTTAGACCGCTCAGGGAGTTGTCTCTAGACATGAGATTTGCAGTGGTAGTAGTGGATATTCACTCAAAGTGGTTGGTAGTGGAATTCTTGAGAGATGTCACTACAAAGACCACCATTGGTGTCTTAGAGAAAATTTTCAAAAAAGTAGGAGCCCCGGTAATTCTTATCACGGATAATGGCACACAACTCACTTCACATGAGATGGTAAGATTTTTAAGGGGTGGGGTGTTAGGCATTCGTGTACATCTTTATACAATCCAAGGGGGAATGGAGTGGCTGAGAGGGCTGTTAGACTTCTCAAAGGAACTATGCAGTTAGCTTTTGCAAACCAGGGCGATGTCAGAGAAACTATCTCAGACCTGGTATGGGCATTTTGCACCACTCCACATGGTGTTACTGGAAGGGTTCCTTTTGTGGATATGAGGGGGCGATGGCCAGGTACTAAACTAGTGCCAGCTTGGTTGAAAGGAGTGTTGTGTGATGATGTGGGTGCCAATGATCTAGACAAGTCTCCAAAGAGGTTTGCGAGGCAAGCTGGATTAAGGGTGGAAGTAGGAGATTGGGTCAAAGTGAAGTCGGGAAGGGTGCAGGGAGGTTTGACCAAATTCAGGGGGCCTTTTCGTGTTCAGCGAGTTGGTACGCATTTTGTGATTTTAGAGAATGGTGAGAGGTGGAATTTTCCTGATGTGGCGCTATTCTGAAAAAATGGGGTATTCGAGGGGAATAGTGGTGAAGGTTGCTCAGGGATGATGTTCATGGGTGATGATGATGAGGTGGTCAGTGAGAGAAGTGGTGTATCACTGGATGGTTGTATAGGACGACAGAATGGGGAGCTTGTTGGGAGTGAGAGTGGAGATGATTTTGTTCCAGGAGGTGTGGGAAGTGAGCGTGGTGGTGATCCTCTCCTTGAGAAGAGAGTCAGGAGACCACCTTTTTATTTGAAGGATTTCGTTAGATAAGAGATGTCTCTATTTTTGTTAATATTTGTTATGAAATTTCTTGTTTTCATTTTCTTATTTCTGGTATATTAATTATTGTGTTTTGTTTTTCTTATTTGTTACATTAATGAACGAGAGGGGATGTGTTATGATGCATCTTTGCATCATAAATTCTAGAATGTGAGGCGGCAAGGTTCGGTAACTGGCAGTTGACCAGGAACCGGCCTGACGCCAGGTTGTGTCTTACTGAGATTAAACTCGAGATGTGTTAAAAACACTTGTTCGCGTCTGTATCACCTCAACACTCCACCAGTAAGTGGAAGCCCGTCCTGACTTGAACTCTGACCTCAATCAGAAGTTCGAGGCCCTCCTCCTACCCAAGGCTTCTGTCTGCACCTCATCCCTGGTGCCTAGTGGGCGAGCTCTGCTCTTCTGCAGGGCTGCCTTCTGCCTATTTTCTTTTTTCTCCTCCTTTTTCTTTTAGTGTGCTGTTTTTGTGCCTTTCGCTTTGGTGCTTTCCTCTTTCTTTGCCTCTTTCCATTTTCTCCTACTATTTCTTTTAGTGTGCAGTCTCTGAGCCTTTTTCGCTTTCTGCACTTCTTTTCCTTGTTTTTCTCCTCACTCCTCTCATACTCTCTCTCTCCTCTCTTGCATACTCCCCGCCGCTGCTGCGCCCGCCCCCCTTTTTTTGGCCATTCCCACTCCTGCCTCCCAGCTGTCCTCTCTCCCCCCTCCCTACTTAATGACAGCCACGCCTGAGGCAAGACTGTATGTGCCTGGCTGCGACCAACGCCAGGACCCCTAGACCTCTCACCCACCACTGCTACACGCCAGCAGCACTCATCGCACTCAACCCACAACATGACAACAACTGTAAGCAGGCATCTCCAAGTAAGTAACACCAAGGTACCCTTCAGCTGTCGCCACTGTAAATTCACCAGTCTCCGTCACTCAAGCCCACCCCTGAGGACCCACAAAGAAGAAGACAGCCTCAGATGTATCCTAATCAACACTCTCTCCATCCACAGGCACGCCATCGAACTCTGAGACCTCATTGACACCACATTCCTGGGCGTCGCCTTCCCCACAGAAACATGGCAAGAGATCACCAACCCCAACTCCAACTCCACCGACATCCCTCCATCGCAACAACTCTGTGAAAAACTTGCCAACTACTTCCATCGCAAGATTGCAGACATTTACGATAGCTTCACCACCCAGGGCCTCCCCATGACTGTCACAACCAGCCCGTCGACCAAAGCGCCACCACCCTTCTCCGCTGTAATATCACAGACACAGAGACCCGCAATGTCATGGCAACCATCCACTCAGGAGCACCCACCGACTTCTGCCCTCACCACATCTTCAACAAAGCCAGCGACATCATCGCACTCAAACCCCGGCATACCATCAACAGCTCTTTTGAAACTGCCACTTTCCCAGGGAGCTGGAAACACGATGAGATCAAACCTCTACTAAAGAAACCCACCGCCGACCCAACAGACCTCAAGAACTACCGGCCCATCTCCCTGCTCCCCTTTCCGGCCAAAGTAATTGAGAAGGCAGTCAACAAACAACTCACCGCCTTCCTGGAAGCCAACAACATCCTGGACCCCTATCAGTCAGGATTCAGAAGCAATCATAGCACCGAGACCACCCTCCTCGCCGCCACAGATGACATCTGCACCCTCCTCAACCAAGGCGAGACCGCCGCCCTCATCTACCTAGTCCTTTCTGCCACCTTCGACACAGTCTCACACGACACGCTATGCACCTGAAACTCAGCACTGCAGTGGCTCTCCTCGTTCCTCACTGGCAGAACACAGAAGGTCTGACTCCCCCCCTTTCTCTCAGAAGCTACCAAGATCAGCTGCGGCGTCTCCCAAGGATCCTCACTGAGTCCCACCCTCTTCAACCTCTACATGACCCGACTGGCCACCATCATCAGAAGCCACGCACTCAACATCATCTCCTACGCGATGACACCCAACTGATAGTCTCCCTCACCAACAACCCGACCACCGTCTAGAACAACCTCCACGAAGGAATGAAAGCAGTTGCCGCCTGGATGAAAGATAGTTGGCTCAAACTGAACTCAGACAAAACAGAGTCCTTATCCTCGGCTCCACACATCTGGAATGATTCCTGGTTGTCCACTGCCCCCGGAAATGCTCCCACTCCCACCGACCACACCCTTAACATCGGCATCATCTTAGACCCGTCACTCTCAATGGACCGACGGGTAAGTGCAGTCTCATCGGGTTGCTTCCACACCCTGCGCATGCTTTGAAAAATCTACAAATGGAACCCCACCGAAGCCAGAAGGACAGTCACCCAGGGCCTTGTCAGCAGCCACCTGGACTACGGCAATGCACTCTACGCCAGAACCACCGCCAAGACCCGGAAAAGACTACAACGCATCCAGAACGCCTCCACACGTCTCATCAAGAATGCCCCATGATACAGCCACACCTATGCCCTTCTAAGAGACCTAGACTGGCTGCCTATCGACAAGAGAATCACCTTAAAGCTCCTGACCCACGCCTACAAGGCCCTACACGACACCGGACCAGTCTACCTCAACCACAGACTCTCCTTCTACACTCCCGCCAGACATCTCCGCTCTGCCGACCAGGCCCTCGCCAACATCCCCCGCATCCAGAAAACCACACCCGGAGGAAGATCCTTCTCCCACATCACCACCAAGACCTGGAACATCCTCCCCATCCACCTCAGGGAATCTCCTACCCTGTCTCAGTTCCTCAAGACCTGGCTATTTGACTGATCCTCAGCACCCTCTCCCACCTCCCCCAGTGCCTTGAGACCCTCACGGTGAGTAGCTGTGCTCTAAAAATCCCTGATTGATTGATTGGTGCTGGGGGATGCTGTGGTGGGTGTGAGGCTGTCTGTTGGGGTGGTTCCTATAGGTATGATGGATGTGCTGCATGTAGGTGTGTCATTGGCTGTGGTGTCTACAGGTGTGGTGATTGGGGTGGAGGGCTGAGGGTCTGCTGTGGTGCTCTCTGTGGGTGGGATAGGTGTGGTGGCTAGATCAGTGAATGTTGGTGTGGTGTCTGAGCAAGGTGTTGCGTCGGTGATGTTGGGAGTGTCAGGGCAAAATCGTGACTGTTGCTGTGTCTGCAAGTATGTGCTGTTTGTGTGTGTTCTGGTGGTGCGTCTTGTGGTGCTTATGTTTGTCTGTGCTTCCCTTGGATGCTGAAGGGGAATGCATGCCTGTTTGTTTATGTGCTTTGGCTAGGTTGGGGGAAGGGGAATTTGGACTGGGAAGAGGAAGATAGAGGGGGGGACAGTAGACAAGGGGTGACTGGCTACCGTCAGTGTGGAGGCAAGAGCCTGAAATTATCTCTGTAGGCCAGAGATTGCACCATGAATGCCCTTCAGGAACGCATTGCTCTGTTGGATCTGGCTTACCAGTCCCTTGATACCATTCACGGTGGCAGTCTGACCCATAGAGATAGACCTCAGGAGGTCAAAAGCTTCTTTACTGAGGGCAACAGGGCTAACAGGGGCAGGGACTGAGGAGCCTGCAGCAAAGGAAACACCCACCCTCTTGGGTGAACGGGCACAGCCAACTGGGTGGGGAGCAACAGGGAGGGCAGTGACAGAATGGGGGTGGCGGACAAAGGTGGTACAGGGGTGGTCCCCGATGGGTCTGTCACCACTAGGGAGTGGCCACTGGAGGAAGAATCCATGGATGAAAATGTTGATCCGGTCTCACCCGTGGTACTCCCCTCGCCCTCTGGGCCACTAGGTCTCTCACTGTCAGTGGTCTTGTGACCTGATGTCCTGTGGCCAGATGCTTCCTTCCTTTGCACGGCCCCTTCTCCTTAGCCTGCCGGAGTTGATGCTGCCGGAAAAAGTGAAAATTAAGGGTATGACCTAAACTTGAAGACAGTGCAATTACAAATCAAAGATGCAAAAACATACTATCATGTCAACTGACCACTCACATGAAGTGACAGCAAAGTGCCACCATCATATGCCAATACAAAAAGATGCATGCCATTTAGAATTCCAAAATGAACACATTATCAATTTCTGCTGTCATATAACTACAATGGCATGGATGAAGCCCACCTAATACACCAATACACCACAACTAGGTGACCAATCCACAGCAAATATATGCAACATACAGCACACCACATGGAACCAGTAGCCAAACTAAGGATTACTCTGTAAGGTACCCTAACAATTACACTGACACGTGCATATACACACATTTAAACTACACTGATATGTAGTCTCATGGACAACTGATGGTGCTAAGGAAAGGCAATCGACAATGCTTAATCATGCCATGCCTGGATTAGGTGACATGGAAACATCCATTTCACTAGGGTGAACAACAACTTACAGCTCCACAAGTCATACCTTACCAAAATTAGTCAAGGCTGATATTTTCAAGGCACTACATCGAAGTCAGGTCACATAGCTCATGCAGAGATGCCGCCTGAATACACGTATGAATGATTCTAGTAAGGCCCAGGATAGGCCCTCAAATTTCTCCCTCACATGTCTATCTGTACTTATGAGTGTATCTGTGTAGGAGGCTGGCCTGGCTTATAGTGGGTACCTGATGGTACTTACACCTTGTGCCAGGTCCAGTTATCCCTTATTAGTAGATTAGTAGTGTTCTAGCAGCTTAGGCTGGTAGAAGTAGCTATAGCAGAGCAGCTTAGGCTGAACTAGGAGACTTGCAAAACTCCTTCTACACCACTTATTTCATATAGCACTATGGCCCTCATTACTACTGTGGCGGTAAAGTCCGCTGACCGCCATGCTGACGGCCGCCGACATACAGAGTCCACGGCGGAAATCCGCTACGGCTATTATGACCCACACTTAGAAATCCTCCAAAATACAGACACCCACACAAGTCCTCCACCCCAAAGGTCAGTGATAAACTGGCAGTACCAAAACCCACACCATCACGCCAACAGGAATACGCCCACACTATCACGACCCATGAATCAACGCGGGGATCATTCAACTGCAGTAAACCATTGGTGGTACACACCGCCGCGCTCAAAATACAGACACATTTACAAAACACAACCACATTGGACAATCCAAAATACACACACCTGATACACATACACACACCACACCCACACACTCACACCACTATAAAACAAACACCCACATTACCCAGAACCCCTTACAACGACATTATTGGAAGAAGCAGAGAGAGAGAAAAGCAAAGACAACACCAGCATCTAGAGGCACACAACACTATTATTCATACACCATCCACGCACAAAACACCACACACCCCAACACATCACCCCACACATCACACCAACCATCACCTCACACATCACTCACACCACATCATGGCACCTCAAAGAGACCCCAGGTTTTCTGAGGAGGAGCTCAGGGTCATGGTGGAGGAAATCATCCGGGTAGAGCCACAGCTATTTGGATCATAGGTGAAGCAGACATCCATTGCAAGGAAGATGGAGCTATGGCTGAGAATTGCCGACAGGGTCGACGCAGTGGGACAGCATCCAAGAACAAGGGATGACATCAGGAAGAGGTGGAACGACCTATGGGGAAGGTATGTTCCGTGGTATCCAGACACCAGGTTGCTGTACAGAGGACTGCCGGTGGACCCCCACCTCCTCCCCCACAACTAACAACATGGGAGGAGCAAGTCTTGGCAATGATGCATCCTGAGGGCCTCGCAGGAGTAGCAGGAGGACTGGACTTTGGTAAGTCATATCTCTACTATTATATCCCCACCCTACCTGCATGCCATCACAAACCCCAACCCCTACCCTCACATCCATCACCTCAACACCTCGTATATACCCCACTATCACAACCCACACATCCCAATACCAAGCCCTGCATGTGACAACAATGCATGGCCACCCATCACAGACTTGCATGGACACCCATCACCAAAGCATGTCCAACGGAGAGACTCACCCAGGGCACACAATCACCGCTCACACAAGGGCCAAGGCGATATTGCAAGCACAGGAGTAGAGGGAAACACACCTATTGCACAAGATGGTACACAGAGATACAATAACAATGCATTTACACCCCAGCAGGACCCCTACACAACATCATCGGAAAGGAGGTGCCAGCCATATCCAGTCCCCCCACAGAAGAGGCCCACAGTGACAACAGCAGCTCTGCACGCCTGGATCAAGATGACCAGCCCGGCCCATCAGGGACCTCTGGACAGTCGGTTCCCCTGCCACAGTCCCAAACCACCACTGAACCGCCCCCCTCAGGAAACACCACCACAGCACCCACCCAGCGGGCCCATGCCACTGTCCCCAGGAAACATCAATCAGCAGTGTGTCCAACACTACAGGGACCCCAGGCAAGCCCGCTAACACAGGCGATCAGAGACCCGAGGTCAGTGGCAGTGGGCACACGGTTCAGGGGACAGAGGCACAGGATAACAGGGAAGCTGGGAGGACTGCTGTGCGACAGGGGGAGGACAGACCCAGGGAACCCACTCTCCACGAGGCACTCTCAAACATCATGGGAGCATACCACCATTCCCAGGAGACCATGGGCATGGTACTGGCCACATTTCCGGAGACCCAGCGGCTGCAGGAGGAACAGTACCTGGGGATCAGGGAGGACTTGAAGTCCATTAACACCACCATGGTCACCATTGCAGGGGGGCTGGCAGACATGGCCAACACCATGAGGGAGACAGATATACCACCGGGCCCCTGACACCAGCCCGAATGTTGAACAGCCTTCCACGTCCGCCGGCGCTAGTGGACAGGAGGTCCTGCCACAGGACCAACAGGCCACCAGCACCCCACCCCCTGCAGGAGGAGAACCTCCCCACAAATGGTCCCTGCGATCCAGGCACAAGACAGCGAACATTGCCAAGACCCCCGCCAGGAAATAGGACTCTCCTGATTGTCACCCTTCTGTCCCACACTGTCACCCTGTCCACCTTGAACTGACATTACTCCCCTTCCTTTGCCCCCTTGGACAATGCACCTGTGATACAAATAGACTGGACTCTATCCTGGACATACCTCCATCACCACCCCAGTCCATTGCACATCCCCCTCTACTTATTAGCACTGAAATAAACACCCTTGAATCACAAAACAATCTGGAGTCAGTCTGCACTTTCACAAATATATTATTACAACTTCTTCGACAAATATCAATGTAAATGTTCATTTGCACATACCAATGTATGACAGTTGTTGGGCAGCAGTAAGCATAGCAGAAGGCAGAATGAGGTACCCAGATCTGTGAAAAGGAAAGCCAAAGTGAACTGTCAGGGTCCATACACAGTGGTTAAAAGGCTGACTTATACAATGTCCTACAGTAGTCAGATATGAGATGAGCAGTGCTAGTCTCTTACCTGTGTCTCACTGGAAGTACTGCATGATGATGATGTTTCGATTGTCAATTCCTTCCTCCTCTGCCTCCTCTTCCTCACTGTCCACAGGCTCCACAGCTGCCACAAGACCAACATCAGGCCCATCCTCCTGCAGAAAAGGCACCTGGCGTCGCAAAGCCAGGTTGTGCAACATACAGCATGCCAGGATGATCTGGCACACCTTCTTCGGTGAGTAGTATAGGGAGCCACCTGTTAGATGGAGGCACCGGAATCTGGCCTTCAGGAGGCCGAAAGTCCGCTCAATAATACACCTAGTTTGCCCATGTGCCTCATTGTAGCGTTCCTCTACCCTTGTCCTGGCATTCCTCACTGGGGTCAGTAGCCATGAGAGGCTGGGGTAACCAGAGTCACCTACAAATGTCGATGGATATCTGTTAGACACACAACAACCCTTAGGGACTACCCCATACCCAGACACCTATTCATACTGTGTGGGGACCTTGGGCTCACCTATTAGCCACACCCGGTGCCTCTGGAGTTGGCCCATCACATAAGGGATGCTGCTATTCCTCAAAATTTAAGCGTCATGCACAGAGCCAGAATACTTGGCATTCACAAGAGAGATGTACTGGTCTGCCAAACACACCATCTAGCTTTTTTTATTTCTGTAAACCTGTTCATTCCTGCGGGGGGAGACAAATGCCACATGTGTACCATCAATGGCACCAATGATATTGGAGATATGTCCCAGGGTATAGAAGTCAGCTTTCACTGTGGGCAAATCCTCCACCTGGGGGAAAATGATGTAGCTGCACATGTCTTTCAGCAGGACAGATAACACTCTGGTCAATACGTTACAGAACATTGGCTGACACATCCCTGATGCTATGGCCACTGTGGTTTGAAAGGAAACACTTGCCAGGAAATGGAGCACTGACAGGACCAGCACTAGAGGGGGGATACCTGTGGGATGGCGGATAGCTGACATCAGGTCTGGCTCCAATTGGGCACACAGTTCTTGGATTGTGACACAATCAAGTCTGTAAGTGATAATGATGTGTCTGCTCCGAGGATGCATGGGATTGGCACCCCAATACCAGATTTGGCATGGGGGGACAATTCCATGATCTTAGACATGTTACATGGCTATATTCAGAGTTACCATTGTGAAGCTACATATAGGTATTGACCTATATGTAGTGCGCGCGTGTAATGGTGTCCTCGCACTCACAAAGTCCTGGGAAATTGCCCTGAACTATGTGGGGGCACCTTGGCTAGTGCCAGGGTGCCCTCACACTTAGTAACTTTGCACCTAACCTTCACCAAGTGAGGGTTAGACATATAGGTGACTTATAAGTTACTTAAGTGCAGTGTAAAATGGCTGTGAAATAACGTGGACGTTATTTCACTCAGGCTGCGGTGGCAGTCCTGTGTAAGAATTGTCTGAACTCCCTATTGGTGGCACAAAACATGCTGCAGCCCATAGGGATCTCCTGGAACCCCAGTACCCTGGGTACCTAGGTCCATATACTAGGGAATTATAAGGGTGTCCCAGTGTGCCAATCAAAATTGGTAAAAATGGTCACTGCCCTGCAGTGACAATTTTAAAGGCAGAGAGAGCATAAGCACTGAGGTTCTGATTAGCAGAGCCTCAGTGACACAGTTAGGCAGCACACAGGGAACACATTTAGGCCGCAAACTATGAGCACTGGGGCCCTGGCTAGAAGGGTCCCAGTGAGACATATAGAACACACTGACAAATAAGGTTTTCACTATGAGCACTGGGGTCCTGGCTAGCAGGATCCCAGTGAGACAGTAAAAACACACTGACATATACTCACAAACAGGCCACAAGTGGGGGTAACAATGCTAGAAAGAGGCTACCTTCTTACAAAACCCTCCCCCCCACACGAAGGACAATAAGGCTACCCTTGGCCAGTTGAATTTTTATTGTCTAAGTGGTGATAAGTGGAGAGTATCATCCACTGTATGGTTACTTCCCTGTGGGGATGTGAACCACCCTGTTTGAAGTTTTTTAGCTAGCCAACAATGTGAAGTTACAGTCTTAGAGTTCCTATTAGTATGTTTTAGTTTAGAGCAGTGGGAATTGTCCACTGGGCTTATATCAAGTGATGAGAATGCCAGACAGGGATGCTGTCTCAATAAGGCCATAGCTGGGCAAAAAGTTTGTCCATATGGCTGTAAGAGAGAACAGGGTTGTTTCTCTTGAGTTGGAGCAGGGCAGGGCTGCTGTCCTATAAGCTCCACACTAGGGCAGGGCTGCTGTCCTATGTGTTGTGAGGCAGTGCAGGGCTGCTGCACTAAAGTTTCTCTGGGAGGGTTGGAGGGATGCTCCATGTTAACTAAAATGGTGCCATTTTTCTCACCAGTATTAGTTATCCCACAGAGAGGTACTTTCACCTCAGGGAATTCAGCTGTGGTAGGTGATGGTTCTCTTGGTACAGGTTCCACCCCAGGAAAGGTTTCTCCCACCACAGGAATGGTATCCTTAATGGCAGGGTGGTTAGGGGATACTTTGATGCCCTTTTTACCTGTTGTTGGAGAATGATCCTGAGATTTCAGGCCTTTTTCTCTCCTTTGCTTTTTCATTTCAGCTGAAATGAGAGGGGGCACTTCCTCAGGGATACCCAGCATGGATGCATGGGTATTAAACTCTACCTCAGCCCAACCTGAGGTCTCTAGGTCATTACCTAAGAGACAGTCTACAGGTATGCTAGGCAATACTACCACCTGCTTAGGGCCAGTAACTCCACCCCAACTAAACTGAACTATAGCTAAGGGGAGGAACTGAGTGGAGTTATGGACATCAATAATCTTGTACTGTTGTCCAATGACGTGTTGTGCAGGAGACACTATGCTTTCAGTCACCAAAGTGATACTGGCACCTGTGTCCCTGTAGGCCTGGGCCTCAACACCATTTATTAAAACTGACTGCCTGTACTTATCCATTGTAAGGGGACAATCAGCCAGTGTGGCAAGGCCAATGCCACCAGATGTGACAGAAACTGTCTTGGGACTGACTACCCCAGTTTCTATGATGGACTCAAAAGTGAACCCAACTACACCGTTATTTTGACTGTTGCCAGCAGTCCCACCACTATTACCACTACTGCTAGGGGCACTAGAGTTTGATGTATTAGTGGTGGTAGGCTCAGGGGCTTTACCTGGGCAGGACTTGTCCTCTGGCCAATGGCCTTTATTTTTACACACATAGCACCAAGGCTTTTTAGTGTGTGTGGATTGTGAAGAAGAGGAAGAAGATGATTTATCCCCACCCCCTGAAGAGTGTTTAGGATGTGAAGAAGGATCTTTTTTTTACCTTTATCCCCATGCTTATCCTGAGATTTTTCACCATCTTTCTTCTTGCCATCCTAGTCACCCTCTGTATGAGCTTTTCTGCTCACTCTTGTTCTGACCCATTTGTCTGCCTTCTTTCCCAATTCTTGGGGCGAGGTCAGATCTGAGTCTACCACTTACTGGTACAACAAGTCAGATACACAATTATTCAAAATATGCTCTCTCAGGATTAGATTATACAGGCTTTCATAGTCAGTCACCTTACTGCCATGTAACCATTCCTCCAAGGCCTTCACTGAAGTCTACAAAGTCTGTCCAGTCTTGAGAGGACTCTTTTCTGGTATCGCTGTATTGTTCAGTGGTTAAGCCAAATCCATCTAAGAGTGCATCCTTCAAAACTTTGTAGTTATTGGCATCACTTTCTCTAACAGTAAGGAGCCTATCCCTACCCTTACCAGTGAAATATAGCCACAAGATAGCAGCCTGCTGCCTTTGAGGGACCAACTGTACCATACAGGCCCTCACACGTGCAGCAAACCACTTATTAATGTCATCCCCCTCCTTGTAAGGGGAGACTATCTTATGCAGGTTCCTAGAATATTGTTCTCTTACAGGATTATTATCAAGGACACTGCTGCTGTCACCATGGGGAACTAACCCCAACCTCTGCCCTTCACTCTCTACATCTAGGGATTCCCTGTCTAAGGCCACCTGCTGCTGTCTCAGCTTCAGTCTGGCCTCTTCCAACCTCAGCTTTCTGAGTTCCCTATCTAGGGTGTCATTCTCAGGGTGGGAGGCTTGGGAATTCTGAGACACAGAGGAAATGTGGGAATTGGCAGAAGTGGACATGTCTCTAACTGGCTGGACTCTAGTTACCTGGCATTTTGGAGTGAAAGGTGCCCTACTAGTGTGTGACCCCCTCCCACTACCAGTGTCACTACGTGGCCTGTTAGCTGGCAGGTCTTTGGATGAACCATCCCAGAGTACTCAGGGCCCTCCCCTGATTCTTGCTGGGCACCCCCCTCCTCTACCTCCTGATCCTGGGATGGGCCAGACTGGTTCTGGTCACTTTCTAGGAGAAAGCTAAGGAGGAGATCTTTGGTAGCGTTTGTACCAATGCTTAAACCTCTTTCTATGCAGAGACCCCTCAAACCTTTAAAGTTTAAACTACCATAGGTTGTCTGGACAACTGTGGGAGTAAGCTCTACTGCAGACATAGGGGGTCATTCCAACCCTGGCGGTCGGTGTTAAAGCGGCGGCTAACCCGCAAACAGGCAGGCGGCCAAAAAAATGGAATTCCGACCCTGGCGGGAACCGCCAACACAGCCCGCCACTTTACCACTCCGACCGCCACGGCGGTACAGACAAGAAGCGCGGCGGTCACCGCCAACAGACAGGCGGCAGACAATGTACCGCCCACCCTATCACAACTCACCAATCCGCCACCTTTTCCGGGGCGGGAGCCCCGCCGATAAAAACACGGCGGAAACAGACTTCGAACGGGAAAACGCTCACCTCCATACACCCCACGAGGAATCTGGACAGCATGGAACCCGAACTACACATCCTACCAGCTATTGTCTACCTGCTTCTCTACCAGGAGCATGAACGCCGGCGCAGAAGACAACGGTGAATACTGCACCTACGACACAGGGGAGGGGGGAGGCAAAAAATTACGGGGACACACATACGCCACACACCCACCCCCACCCTCACCCACTACAACACACACATCAATGCAGAGCAACAAGTCAGAGTGACACCCCCAACCCCCCCGGAAGAATGCAAAGACAAAATAAAATGATCATTAAAAATGAAGTATAATATAGCATAATTGAAGTTAAGTGAAATATGAAAATATAAATAAAATATATTACATCATGAACAATATATACATAGGTGAAAAGTCCGGCCCATATTGGCTATCATCCATTGTTCGTGGGCCAATGGGCCTAAACACATGGGCAAAGCCCACACACGAGACCCGATTCCATTGGAGAGAACACTGCAGGGGCATCAGATAGTAAAACGACAGGCACCTCAGGGGGAAGGGAAGGGGGGCACCTCAGCCAGTTCAGTCCACGACGCCAGATACACGAGGGGCCTCCATGCCCACTGTACCATCCTGGGGAGTGCAAAACCACAGCCTCACAAGTCTCTACAGTGGGTGGGTTGCCCACTGTACCACCTGGGGAGTGCAAAGCCACAGTCCATCAAGTGGATTACAGACTCCACTGGTTCTGGAGGAGGTATGGTGCCCAGAGTGCTTCGTGAAGCCCTGGCCGACACAGATCCGGCCCTGCCAATGGGCCAGCGGTGCTTGAGATGAAGGGCCCAGCGGAGCGGTGCTTGACAGGAAGGGCCCAGCGGAGCGGTGCTTGAGATGAAGGGCCCAGCGGAGCGGTGCTTGACAGGAAGGGTCCAGCAGAGCGGTGCTTGAGATGAAGGGCCCAGCGGAGCGGTGCTTGAGATGAAGGGCCCAGCGGAGCGGTGCTTGAGATGAAGGGCCCAGCGGAGCGGTGCTTGACAAGAAGGGCCCAGCGGAGCGGTGCTTGACAGGAAGGGCCCAGCGGAGCGGTGTTTGACAGGAAGGGCCCAGCGGAGCGGTGCTTGAGATGAAGGGCCCAGCGGAGCAGTGCTTGACAGGAAGGGCCCAGCGGAGCGGTGCTTGACAGGAAGGGCCCAGCGGAGCGGTGCTTGAGATGAAGGGCCCAGCGGAGCGGTGCTTGAGATGAAGGGCCCAGCGGAGCGGTGCTTGACAGGAAGGGCCCAGCGGAGCAGTGCTTGAGATGAAGGGCCCAGCGGAGCGGTGCTTGAGATGAAGGGCCCAGCAGAGCGGTGCTTGAGATGAAGGGCCCAGCGGAGAGGTGCTTGACAGGAAGGGCCCAGCGGAGCGGTGCTTGAGATGAAGGGCCCAGCGGAGCGGTGCTTGAGATGAAGGGCCCAGCGGAGCGGTGCTTGACAGGAAGGGCCCAGCGGAGCGGTGCTTGAGATGAAGGGCCCAGCGGAGCGGTGCTTGACAGGAAGGGCCCAGCGGAGTGTGCTTGACAGGAAGGGCCCAGCGGAGCGTGCTTGACAGGAAGGGCCCAGCGGAGCGGTGCTTGCCACGGCGGGGCCCAGTTCGGCGGTGCCTGCCACGGTGGGGCCCTGTTCAGCGGTGCTTGTCACGGCGGGGCCCTGTTCAGCGGTGCTTGTCACGGCAGGGCCCTGTTCGGCGGTGCTTGTCATGGCGGGGCCCTGTTCGGCGGTGCTTGTCACTGCGGGGCCCTGTTCGGCGGTGCTTGTCACGGCGGGGCCCTGTTCGGCGGTGCTTGTCACGACGGGGCCCAGTTCGGCGGTGCTTGCCACGGCAGGGCCCAGTTCGGCGGTGCTTGCCACGGCGTGGCCCTGTTCAGCGGTGCTTGCCACGGCGGGCCCAGTTCGGCGGTGCTTGCCACGGCGGGGCCCTGTTCAGCGGTGCTTGTCACGGCGGGGCCCTGTTCAGCGGTGCTTGAGATGAAGGGCCCAGCGGAGCGGTGCTTGACAGGAAGGGGCCAGCAGAGCGGTGCTTGAGATGAAGGGCCCAGCGGAGCGGTGCTTGAGATGAAGGGCCCAGCGGAGCGGTGCTTGAGATGAAGGGCCCAGCGGAGCGGTGCTTGACAAGAAGGGCCCAGCGGAGCGGTGCTTGACAGGAAGGGCCCAGCGGAGCGGTGTTTGACAGGAAGGGCCCAGCGGAGCGGTGCTTGAGATGAAGGGCCCAGCGGAGCGGTGCTTGACAGGAAGGGCCCAGCGGAGCGGTGCTTGACAGGAAGGGCCCAGAGGAGCGGTGCTTGAGATGAAGGGCCCAGCGGAGCGGTGCTTGAGATGAAGGGCCCAGCGGAGCAGTGCTTGACAAGAAGGGCCCAGCGGAGCGTTGCTTGACAGGAAGGGCCCAGTGGAGCGGTGCTTGACAGGAAGGGCCCAGCGGAGCGGTGCTTGAGATGAAGGGCCCAGCGGAGCGGTGCTTGACAGGAAGGGCCCAGCGGAGCGGTGCTTGACAGGAAGGGCCCAGCGGAGCGGTGCTTGAGATGAAGGGCCCAGCGGAGCGGTGCTTGAGATGAAGGGCCCAGCGGAGCAGTGCTTGAGATGAAGGGCCCAGCGGAGCGGTGCTTGACAGGAAGGGCCCAGCGGAGCGGTGCTTGAGATGAAGGGCCCAGCAGAGCGGTGCTTGAGATGAAGGGCCCAGCGGAGCGGTGCTTGACAGGAAGGGCCCAGCGGAGCGGTGCTTGACAGGAAGGGCCCAGCGGAGCGGTGCTTGAGATGAAGGGCCCAGCGGAGCGGTGCTTGAGATGAAGGGCCCAGCAGAGCGGTGCTTGAGATGAAGGGCCCAGCGGAGCGGTGCTTGAGATGAAGGGCCCAGCGGAGCGGTGCTTGACAGGAAGGGCCCAGCGGAGTGGTGCTTGCCACGGCGGGGCCCAGTTCGGCGGTGCCTGCCACGGGGGGGCCCTGTTCAGCGGTGCTTGTCACGGCGGGGCCCTGTTCAGCGGTGCTTGTCACGGCGGGCCCTGGTCGGCGGTGCTTGTCACGGCGGGGCCCTGTTCGGCGGTGTTTGTCACGACGGGGCCCAGTTCGGCGGTGCTTGCCACGGCGGGGCCCAGTTCGGCGGTGCTTGCCATGGCGGGGCCCTGTTCAGCGGTGCTTGTCACGGCGGGGCCCTGTTCAGCGGTGCTTGTCACGGCGGGGCCCTGTTCAGCGGTGCTTGACATGTGTTCCCAGGGAACCAGATCGGGCCAATATTTTCCGCTCAGTCGCCATCCGACATTTCGCTTGCGGGGCCCTCCTGTGCTGGAGTCCTGGGCCCGTGGGTGTTCTCCTTCACACCCGAAATGGGGCTGGGAAATGTCCGCCCTGCTGCCCTTGTCCTCCTTCGCCAATTCTCTGGGGCCCTTGCCTCCCTTTGTGGATGTGCCAGGTGACGGTGCCAGGGTATTGCCTTTGGGGGCTGCCGTCTCTGGCCTCTCGCGCCGGCCCTTCCCTTTTTTAGTTTTTTTCCCAGGGGGTGGGCTGCCTGTCCCCTTGCTGCTGGCCGATGTTGGTGCCCTAAAAGCTGGTGGACTCCAATAGCCCTGGACTATGGTCCTTGTAGGTGCAGGGCTTGTGGTGGCTGAGGTGCTGTTTGGACTCTTACGAGATGGAGGGGGTGGGTCAGGTGATGCAAAGAGGTTAATTTTGGAGAGGAAAAACTTTTTAGGAGCAGTGGGAAGGGTAGGTGCAGTGGGTATGGGAGTGGAGGAAGAGGATGTGGTTGTAGGAGAGTCAAGTGTGCTGTCTTTGGGTGCAGGTGCTTGTGACGGAGGCTGTCGTGAGGTGGATGGCTGTTGGGTGGGTGGCTGCCTGCGTTTGTGTGGTTTGGAAGAGGGGGTGACAGACACACTGGGAGAGGACACAGGGGACGTGTAAATGGCAGTGGGGGTGGTGACTGCACGTGTGCGGAGTGTTCTGGTGGGTGTGCTGGTGATGGACGTACTGGCTGATGGTGGTGTGCATGCAGGTGTGAGTGGAGACGTCACAGGGAGGGAGGAGGGAGACGAGGAGGAGGGGGACACAGAGGAGGCAGTGGCTGTTGGCATGTCTGCATGTGGATGTTGCATGTGTGAATGCTTGTGTGATCTGTGGTGCTTATGTCTGGATGAGCTGCCCTTGGGTGTTTATGTGTGTGCAGGCTGGTCTGTAGGTGTGGCTGGGATAGGCAGAGGAACAGGGGAGTGGCACTGGGATGATGAAATTGGAGGGGGGAGGCAGGAGACAGGGACAATGGCTGCCGTCAGTGCTGAGGCCAGAGCGTTGAACGATCGCTGATGGGCAGCCTGACCCGAATGAATGCCCTCCAGGTATGCATTGCTCCGGTGCACCTCCCTTTCTACACCCTGGATGGCATTCAAAAGGGTAGACTGCCCAACAATGAGCGTCTGGAGGAGGTCAATGATCTCCTCACTGAGGGCAGCAGGGGTAACTGGGGCAGGGCCTGAGGTGCCTGGGGCGAAGGAGATGCCCGCCTTCCTGGCCGAGCGGGCACGGGGCGAACGCTGAGGGGCTGCTTGGAGGGCGGAGCTGGTGCGCGGGGTGGCGGCTGTACCTATTGTAGCGGTGGGCACGGATGTTGCCGCCACCACAAGGGTGCTCCCTTCCGAGGACATGTCTGTGTCGCTGACGTCTCCACGGGTCCCCGTTGTGGAGCTCCCCTCGCCCTCCATCTCACTGGTGAACTCGGAGTCGGTTGCATGGCCCTCCGGGCCATGTGAGATGCAGCTCCCTCGTGCTCCGATGCCACTTCTCCTCCGCCTGATGATGCTAATGCACACATGAACAGGAAGACCACAAAAAAGGGGGGGGGGAGAAAAAATGACATGTTGAGTGCATGCAATGGCGACACCGTTGGCGGAGAGGACAGACACAGAAGCCCCCTGCACTACGCCGCGCACTTGGTGTACACTACTCAATTATTGTGACTTGGCCTACAAGCCTATGGGTGACAACTGCACACATAGGTGACCCAAGGCCATGGATAGCTGTACTTAGCACCCTACAGAGGTGGGGGGCGGGGGCACAGGGCCATGCCTTACGGAGGGGACCAGCCTACAGAAGTCGCCCTGGCCTAGAGATACCCACAGCCCTCCTCCCCCACCCAGACACCTCCACTGTGCGCTAACAAAGCAGAATGTGCTGGTACTCAACCCCTTGTGTCTGCTGTGATGTCCTCACGCGCCCATCCAAATCGGGGTAGGCCACCGCCAGGATCCGGGACATCAGGGGGGTCAATTGACGGGAGCCACCCCTCCTACGTTGGGAGGCCATCCCCAGCAGAGCCTCCGCGGTCTTCCTGCTCCCGTGGCGGATGTCCTCCCACCTCTTGCGGCAGTGGGTGCCCCGTCTGTTGTGGACCCCCAAGGTCCAGACGTCCTTGGCAATGGCACGCCAAATGTCGATCTTCTGATGGGCGCTGACCTATGTGACATGGACAGGGTGGGAAAAAAAAAATCATCATTTTCTGCAAGGTCGAGTGGCCCCCCCTCCCCAACCTTGCCATATGGCACATGCTCTCATCTGTCGTGCGATGCATGCCTCATTCGCTCCCCTCCCCACCATCTTTCATCCACCCCACTCAACTCAGGCATTGCCCACAAAGCATGGTCCCAGTGTACTTACCTGTTGGTCTGAAGGACCGTAGAATAGCGCATACTGGGGGAGGACCCCATCCACAAGTTTCTCCAATTCCTCAGATGTGAAGGCAGGGGCCCTTTCCCCAGTCGCAGCAGCCATTGTATCTTCCAGACCGAGGTCACAGCAGCACTTGCAGTATAGGTCCTCTCCTGTGGATGATCAGGTCTCGAGTGATTAAGCAGATAGAAGATGGCGATCACGCCCGCGGCGGTGCGTACCGCGACCGCCGGCGCACATCGTCATTGGCTCCTGAGACCCATAGGGTTCAATGTTAACCAATGCTGCTTTGCGCCGCGGTCTTCGACCGCCTACCGCCACGGTGTGCCACGCCAGCGCATTGACCTCACATCCCATTGTCACACTTCACAGGTCAGGCAGCCGCGATTTCAAGGGCCCACATGGCTTAATTTGTACTGCGTCACACAGGCCTAGGCCTTGCATTGCCACTCATACAAGCCATTCAATGCATGGCGATTCGTGTTCTGTGCAAGCTGTGGTTACGTACCTGTGGGTTGCTTGACTCTGTGCTCCATGTTGTCCTTCCTAGGCACCGTCCGCTGGGACTTGCGAGGAGATGGAGGAATGTTCCCGTGTACAGACCGCTGGTGGACCTGTCGACAATGGAAGAAAGACATGTCATACTGACATACAGACTTGACCGAGCCACTATACAGGAACTGTGTGCCCAGCTGGAGCCAGACCTGATGTCCCCCATTCGCCAACCAACAGGGATTCCCCCTCTGGTGCAGGTTCTGTCAGTACTCCATTTTTTGGCAAGTGGATCATTCCAAACAACAGTGGCCATATCATCAGGGATGTCTCAGCCTATGTTTTCTAAGGTTTTGTCCAGAGTGTTGTCTGCCCTGATGAAATACATGCAGAGATACATTGTTTTCCCTGAGGTGGGCGAATTGGCTACAGTGAAGGGTGATTTCTGTGCCCTTGGCCATATCCCCAACATCATTGGTGCCATTGATGGGACCCATGTGGCTTTGGTTCCCCCCAGTGAAAGTGAGCAGGTGTACAGGAACAAAAAAAGTTATCATTCAATGAATGTCCAGGTGGTCTGTTTGGCTGACCAGTACATCTCCCATGTTAATGCAAAGTTCCCTGGGTCAGTGCATGACGCGTACATCATGCGAAATAGCAGCATCCCTTACGTGATGGAACAGCTACAGAGACACCGTGTGAGGCTAATTGGTGACTCTGGTTACCCCAACCTGTCGTGGCTACTGACCCCAGTGAGGAATCTCAGGACAAGGGCAGAGGAATGGTACAATGAGGCCCATGGGCGTACTAGGAGGGTGATCGAGCTGACCTTCGGCCTCCTGAAGGCCAGGTTTAGGTGCCTGCATATGACAGGTGGATCCCTAATGTACTCACCAAAGAAGGTGTGCCATATCATCGTGGCCTGCTGTATGCTTCACAACCTGGCTTTGCGACGCCAGGTGCCTTTCCTGCAGGAGGATGGTCCAGATGGTGGTGTTGTAGCAGCTGTGGAGCCTGTGGAGAGTGAAGAGGAGGAAGACGACGGGGACGACACAGACAACAGGGACACAGTGATACAACAGTATTTTCAGTAGCACACAGGTACGAATCAACCCCGCCATTTTACATTTACTTAAATTCTCCTGCCTCTCTACTGTCTGTGTTTCCCCCCAGTTCCTGTTAACTGAGTTGTGACTTTCCCTTCCGTTTTCAGAGCTGTGGGCCCCACTGTGTGACCACTGCTTTGTTTGCCCATGGACTACAGCTGTGTGACAGTGGTATGTTGTCATCACAATGTAACTGAAAATTTTGGCACCGTTATGTCTAATACATTTGTTCAAAATACAAGCAGACTCCAGATTTTTTAAGTGCAATAAGTGATTTTATTAAAGTGCTAAATTTAGGGACATGATTGTAAAACGGTGATGGGTGATGGTGGAGTAATGTCCATGGCAGAGTCCAGTTTTCAGTCTCACAGGTGCATTGTCCATATGCCTGTGGAAGGATGGAGCAGGGGCAGTTTAAGTTTGGACAGGGTGACAATGTGGGACAGTGGGATGACATCAGGGGGTATCGTTTGCTGGCGGGGGTCTTGGCATCCTACTCTGTCTTCTTGTGAGATCTCAGGTACCGCTTGCGGGGTGGTTCTTCTTCTGCAGGAGGTGGGGTTCTGGTGGCCTGTCGTTGTGTGGGGGCCTCCTGTCCCCTAGCGCCGGCGGAGGTGGTAGGCTGTTCCTGGTCCAGGCTAGTGACAGGGGCCCTTTGTGGTGCCACATGGTCCTGCAATGTGGTGACTATCTGGTTAAGGGCCACGACGATGGTCCCCATTGCGGAACTAATGTTTCTCAGTTCCTCTCTGAACCCCATGTACTGTTCCTCCTGCAGTACCTGGATCTCCTGGAACCTGGCCAGTACCGTAGCCATCGTCTCCTGGGAGAGGTGATATGCTCCCATGATGGTAGAGAGGGCCTCTTGGAGAGTCGGTTCCCTGGGCCTGTCCCCCCCCTGTCGCACAGCAGCCCTCCCAGTTCCTCTGTTTCCCTGGGCCTCTGTCCCCTGGACCGTGTGCCCACTACCACTGCCCCCAGGTCCCTGTTGTTGTTGGGGTGGAGGGTCAACCTGGGTGCCCTGTAGTGGTGGACACACCGCTGATTGACGTGTCCTGGAGACAGAGGCATGGGCCCGCTGGGTGGGAGCTGTGCTGGTGTTCCCAGAGGGGGTTAGGTCTGCTGTAGCCTGTGGCTGTCTGTGGGGAACCGACTGTCCTGAGGTCCCCGATGGGCCGGGCTGGTCATCTGGGTCCAGGGAGACAGAGCTGCTGTCATCACTGGGGGCCTCTTCTGGGGGTGGGATGGACATCTCTGGACCCTCCTGGGCAGTGTGGTGGCATTCGGGTCCTGCAGGGGTATAAGAGTATGGTTATTGCTTCTGTGTGTGCCATTTCGTGTAATGGGTGGGTGGCCATGTACCCCAGTGCTGGCATTCCCTTGTGGGGGCTTTTGTGACGGTAGCTTGTGGGGGAGATGGGTATGTGCAGTGGGCATGCTTTGGTGATGGGTGTCCATGCTTTGGGGAGGCATGCAGGGCTAGGTTTTGGGATGGGTGGGTTGTGATGGTGAGCCATTTGCAAGGAGTTGGTGTGATGGGGGTGAGGGTGGGGGTATGATTTGGCATGCAGGTGGGGTGGGGGAATGAAGTAGTGAAGATTTGACTTACCAGAGTCCATTCCTCCGCCTACTCCTGCGAGGCCCTCAGGATGCAGGATGTGCAAGACTTCCTCCTCCCATGCTGTGAATTCTGGGGGAGTAGGTGGGGGTCCGCCGCCAGTCCGCTGTACCGCGATGTTGTGCCTTGATACCATGGAACCCACCTTCCCCCGTAGGTCGTTCCACCGCTTCCTGATGTCGTCCCGATTGCGTGCATGCTGTCCCACAGCGTTGACCCTGTCCACTATTCTGCTCCATAGCTCCAGCTTCCTGGCAATGGTGGTGTGCTGCACCTGTGCCCCGAAGAGCTGGGGCTCTACCCGCACTATTTCCTCCACCATGACCCTGAGTTCGGCGTCAGAGAACCTGGGGTGTCTTTGGGGTGCCATGGGGTGGTGTGGATGAGGTGAGGGGTGGTGTATGTGTTGTAGAGTGTGGTGAGTGTGGTGGTGTATGGTGTTTTGTGCGTGGAAATTGTGTGGGTGATGTTGTGATTTGCCTCTGTGTGATGGTTTACTCTATGCTGTGCTGTCTCTCTCTGTCCTTCAGTCGCAATTGTGGTCGTAAGGGTTTGTGGGTGATGTGGGTGTGTGTTTTATATTTAATTGGGTGTGTGGGAGTGGTGTGTGTATGTGTCTCAGGTATGTGTATTTTGAATTGTCCAATGTGGTAGTGTTTTGTAAAGGTGTGTGTATTTTGACCGCGGCGGTGTGTACCGCCAATGGAATACCGCGGTTGAAAGACCGCTGCGGGGATTTGTGGGTCGGAATGGCATGGGCGTATTTCTGTTGCCGTGACGGTGGAGGTTTGGTCATCGCCAGTTTTGCGCTGGCCGTTGCTGTGGCGGACTTTTGTTGATGTCGGGTTTTTGGCGGTTTGCCAGTTGCGGGTCAGAATGACCGTAGCGGTTTACCGCGACCGCGGCGGTGTTATGGCGGTCTTCTGACCGGCGGTAAGCGCCTTTTACCGCCGAGGTCAGAATGACCACCATAGTTGTTAGAAAGGGTTTAGGACAGAGAAAAAAAAAAAAGTTTAGAAACTTTTAAAGAAAAGAGAAAAACTTTTCAAACTTTTCAAAACTTTTCAAAACTTTTTAGAAACTTTTTTAAAAGTTTGTAGAAAGAAAGTTGAACTGTTTAAGTTAACTGTATATTTTTAAGTATTTGTTATATGCTTTTCTTATGAAAAGCACCAAAGACAAAGAGGTAAAGCAGTTACAAGTACTTATCCCACCGCTGCACCACCAATGTAGGAGGCTGGCCTGGCTTATAGTGGGTACCTGATCGTACTTACACCTTGTGCCAGGTCCAGTTATCCCGTATTAGTAGATTAGTAGTGTTCTAGCAGCTTAGGCTAATAGAGGTAGCTATAGCAGAGCAGCTTAGGCTGAACTAGGAGACATGCAAAGCTGCTACTATACCACTTATATCATATAGGTACTATATCATAAGAATCACAATACTCAGAGTTACTAAAAATAAAGGTACTTTATTTTAGGGACAATGGGGGTCATTACAACATTGGCGGTAAAAGGCGCTTACCGCCGTGCAGAAGACCGCCAATACACCGACGCGGCGGCGGCATTCCGCCACAGCTATTATGACACACATATTGGAATCCGCCGAAATTCAGACACCCAAGCAACACCGCCACACCAAAGGTCAGTGATAAACTGTCGGAACCAAATCCTCCACCTCCACGGCAACAGAAACACGCCCATGCTATTACGACCCATGAATGCACGCGGCGGTCTTTCAACCACGGTATTCCATTGGCGGTACACACCGCCGCGCTCAAAATACACACACATCTCCAAAACACCGCCACATTGGACAATTCCAAATACACACACCTGATACACATACAAACAACACTCCCACACACCTAACACAATATAAAACACACACCCACATCACCCACAAACCCCTACTACCAAACATTAGACACAAAGGCGACAGAGAAAGAGCACAGAATAGACAACCCCACTACACAGAGGCACACAACACCATCACCCACACAACATCCACGCACAAAACACCACACACCAATACACTCACCACACTCATCACCACATACACCACCCCACACATCACCCACACCACTCCATGGCACGCCAAAGACACCCCCGCTTCTCCGAGGAGGAGCTCAGGGTCATGGTGGAGGAAATCCTCCGGGTAGAGCCACAGCTATTTGGCTCACAGGTACAGCACACATCAATAGCCAGGAAGATGGAGTTATGGCGCAGAATAGTGGACTGGGTGAACGCCGTGGAACAGCACCCAAGAAATAGGGAGGACATCAGGAAGCGGTGGAACGACCTACGGGGGAAGGTGCGTTCAACGGTCTCCAGGCACAACATCGCGGTACAGCGGACTGGCGGCGGACCCCCACCTCCTCCCCCACAACTAACAACATGGGAGGAGCAAGTTTTGACCATCTTGCATCCTGAGGGCCTCACAGGAGTCGGTGGAGGATGGGACACTGGTAAGTCAATTCTTAACTATCATATCCCCCACCCTACCTGCATGCTATCACACACCCCCTCCCTGTCACTACAACTCCTCACTAATGTACCCATGACACAAACCACCCATCCCAACACCAAGCCCTGCATGACACAACTAAGCATGGACACCCCTCACTAAAGCATGCCCACTGCACATACCCAGTACACCCCTCCAACCATCACCACATAAACTCACACACAGGAATGCATGCATGCATGCATGCATACACAAACACCCACCCATTGCACACCATTACACACACACATGCAATAATCATGCTCTTATGCCCCTGCAGGAACCCGAAGGACCATCACCACACCAGAGGGTCCAGACAACACCACTCCACCCCCAGAAGAGGCCCACAGTGACGAGAGCAGCTCTGCCCTACTGGATCCTGATGACCAGCCCGGACCATCGTGGGCCTCGGAACAGTCGGTTCCCCTTGCACAGGCACAGCCCAACACCGACCTTCCACCCTCTGGTAACACCAGCACAGCACCCACCCAGCGGGCCCAAACCTCCCTACCCAGGACAGGTCAATCAGCGGTGTGTCTACCACTACAGGGCACCCAGGCTAACCCACCACCCCAACAACAACAGGGACCTGGGGGCAGTAGTAGTGGGCACACGGTCCAGGGGACGGAGGCACAGGAACACAGGGGAACTGGGAGGGCTGCTGTGCGACAGGGGGCGGACAGGCCAAGGGAACCAACTCTCCACGAGGCCCTCTCCTCCATCATGGGAGCATACCACCACTCCCAGGAGACGATGGCGACGGTTCTGGACAAGTTGCAGGAGACCATGCGCCTGCAGGACGAACTGTATTTGGGGTTCAGGGAGGAGCTCAGGACCATCAGCTCCGCCCTGGGCACCATCGTAGGGGTGCTGAAGGACATACAGCAGACCTTGAGGGACACCGTGGCACTCCAAGGGGCCCCTGACACTAGCCAGGACGATGAAAAGCCCACCACCTCCGCCGGCGCTAGTGGACAGGACGCCCTGCCACAGGACCACCACACCAGCACCCCACCCCCTGCAGACGGACAACCACCACGCAAGCGGTCCCTGAGATCCAGGAACAGGACAGAGCAAGATGGCAAGACCCCCGCCAGGAAACGACACCACCCTGATTGTCCTCCCACCGTCCCACTTTGTACCCTGTCCATACTTTAACTGCCCCAGCTCCTCTTCCTATGCCCAGATGGGCAGTGCACCTGTGAGACTAATAGACTGGACTCTGCCATGGACATTCCTCCACCATCACCCATCCTCATTTTACAACCCCCTCCCATTTCTGAGCACTTCAATAAACACCCTTGAAACACAAAACATGCTGGAGTCAATCTGTGATTTAGTAAAAATGTATTATCAATGACAGTGTCATAATGGGTGTACCATTCTAAAGCTAACATACCTATGCCACACATCACAAGCCCTTGAAGGATGCAAGCAGTTGACACATAGGTAACCACACCTGTGAAACCATAATGGAAGGGTACAACTCAGTTACCAAATGTTGACTTAAATCGAAAAACAGGATAGAGGTAGACGTGTGAAAGTTAATGTAATGCTAAAAATGAAAATTTTCTCACCTGTGTCTCACTGGAAATATTGCTGTATGACTGACTCCCTGTTGTCATTGTCTTCTTCATCAGCTTCATCCTCATCACCGTCCACAGGCTCCACAGCTGCTACAACACCGTCATCTGGATCATCCTCCTGCAGAAAAGGCACCTGGCGTTGCAAAGCCAAATTATGGAGCATGGAGCAGGCGATGATGATGTCGCACACCTTCTTCGGTGAGTAGAATAGGGATCCACCTGTCATATGGAGGCACCTGAACCTGGCCTTCAGGAGGCCGAAGGTGCGTTCGATCACCCTCCTAGTCCGCCCATGGGCCTCATTGTACCGTTCCTCTGCCCTGGTCCTGGGATTCCTCACTGGGGTCAATAGCCACGAAAGGTTGGGGTAACCAGAGTCCCCCAAAAGCCATACACAGTGCCTCTGGAGTTGACCCATCATATCAGGGATGCTGCTATTCCGCAGGATGTAGGCGTCATGCACTGAGCCAGGGAACATAGCATTTACCTGCGAGATGTACTGGTCTGCCAAACATACCATCTGTACATTCATGGAATGATAACTCTTCCTGTTCCTGTACACCTGTTCACTCCTGTGGGGGGGGACCAGAGCTACAAGGGTACCATCAATAGCACCTATGACGTTGGGGATATGTCCAAGGGCATAGAAGTCACCTTTCACTGTAGGCAAATCCTCCACCTCAGGGAAAATGATGTATCTCCTTACGTGTTTCAGCAGGGCAGCCAACACTCTGGACAACACGTTGGAAAGCATAGGCTGGGACATCCCTGATGCCATGGCCACTGTTGTCTGAAAAGACCCACTTGCAAGGAAATGGAGCACTGACAGCACCTGCACGTCAGGGGGGATTCCAGTCGGATGGCGGATTGGTGCCATCAGGTCTGGCTCCAACTGGAAACATAGTTCCAGGATTGTGGCACGGTCAAACCGGTAGGTTACGATGACATGTTGCTCTTCCATTGTCAACAGGTCCACCAGCGGTCGGTACACCGGGGGATTCCGCCATCTTCTCATATGTCCCAGCAGACGGTGCCTACGAAGGACAACAGTGAAGAACCAGTCATTATTCCTCCAGGTATGTACCCACAGTCACACACAAGACTACACCACTCACATAACCCTTCCTGTATGTGTGTTGAGTGTAGGCCTAGCTATGTGTGACGCAGTATGAAATGAAGCCATGTGGGCCCCTGAAATGGCGGCTGCCTGACCTCTAAACTGGGACAATGGGATTGTGGGGTAACAGCGCTGGCGTTACACACCGTCGCGGTAGGCGGTCGTAGACCGCGGCGCAATGCTGCATTGGTTAACATTGGACCCTATGGGTCCCAGGAGCCAATGAACAGGTGCGCTGGCGTTGATGATGCGCACCGCCGCGGACGTCACCGCCGCGGACGTCACCGCCATTTTCTATCTGTTCAATCACTAGATACCTGACCTTCGACAGGAGAGGACATACACTGCAAGTGCTGCTGTGACCTCGGTCTGGAAGCGACGATGGCTGCTGCGTCTGGGGAAAGGGCCCCTGCCTTCACTGCACAGGAGTTGGAGAAACTGGTAGACGGGGTCCTCCCCCAGTACACGCTACTCTACGGTCCTCCAGACCAACAGGTTAGTACACAGGGAGCACGTTGTATGGGCTAGGCCTGGGTGGAGAGGGCTGGTTGGAAGAGGGAAGGGGGCAGAGTCCATAGAAGATTAATGCATGGGAATGAATGGGCCACATGGCCAGAGTAGGGAGGGGGCCACTCACAACGACGGTGCAGTTAGTAATGACTGGTCCTCTTTCCTTCTGCATGTCATGTAGGTCAGCGCCCACCAGAAGAGGGACATTTGGCGTGCCATCGCCAAGGAGGTCCGGACCCTGGGGGCCCACCAGAGACGGGGCACCCACTGCCGTAAGAGATGGGAGGACATTCGCCGCTGCAGCAAGAAGACGGTGGAGACTCAGCTGGGGATGGCCTCCCAACGTGGGAGGGGTGCCCGTCGCACCATGACCCCCCTGATGTTCCGGATCCTGGCGGTGGCCTACCCGGAGTTGGATGGGCGCTTGAGGGCATCACAGCAGACACAAGGGGGTGAGTACAACCTCATTCTGCTGACTTTGCGTGCAGTGGAGGTGTCTGGGTGGTGGAGGTGGGCTGTGGGTGTCCCTAGGCCAGGGCGAGTTCGGTAGGCAAGGCCCCTCCGTAATGTAGCCCATGTGGCACTCTACCCCACCTCAGCAGAGTGCCAAATCGAGGTATAGTTGCCCCTGTGGCATCCATGTGCGCCGATGTCCACCATTGCCATATAGGCCATATCCCAGAAATTGCATGTGCAGAGGGCAGGAGCACGGCGTAATGCAGGGGGCATCTGCGTTTGTCTTGTCCGCCAACGGTAGCGGTATGCCATGCACTAAAACCCTCTTTCTTCTGTCTCCCCCCCTTTGTCTGCTCTCCCTGTCCTTTTGTACATCAGCATCAACAGGCGGAGGTACAATGGCACCGGAGCATGAGGGAGCTGCATCCCATATGGCCATGGAGGGCCACACCACAGACTCTGAATGCACCAGTGGGACGGAGGGCGAGGGGAGCTTCACGTCGGCCACCGGATCACCAAGCAGCGACACAGGCTCGTTCGACGATGGGAGCTCCCTTGTGGTGGCGGCACCATCTGTGCCCTCCACCTCTACAGGTACAGCCGCCACCTCCCCTACCAGCACCGCCCTCCCAGCAGCCCCTCAGCGTTCGCCCCGTGCCCGCTCACGCAGGAGGGTGGGCATCACCTTTGCCCCAGGCACCTCAGGCCCTGCCCCAGTCACCCATGCTGCCCTCAGTGAGGAGGCCATTGACCTCCTCAGGTCACTCACTGTTGGGCAGTCTACCATTGTGAATGCCATCCAGGGTGTAGAACGAGAGTTGCAACACGGTAATGCATTCCTGGAGGGTATTCATTCTGGTCAGGCTGTCCTTCAGCAAACCCTGCAATCTTTGGCCTCAGCACTGATGGCAGCAATTGTCCCTGTGTCTAGCCTCCCCCCTCCAACTTCCTCCACCCAGACCCAATCTCCTGTACCCCAGCCCATCCCAAGCACACCTACAGACCAGCATGCACACAAGTCAACACACCCAAGTAGCTCAAGCAAACATAGGCACCACACACACCACAAGCACTCACGCAAGCCTCTCCCACATACAGACACAACAACATCCACTGCCTCCACTGTGTCCCCCTCCTCCTCCTCTCCCTCCTCCCTCCCAGTGTCATCTACACTCTCACCTGCATGCACTACATCTACAGCCACTAGGACTCGCACCAGAACACCCAGCACCACACCCCGCTCACCTGCACTCACCACCTCCACTCCCATTTACACGTCCCCTGTGTCCTCTCCCAGTGTGTCTGTGACGCCCCCTCCCAAAGTACACAAACGCCGGCAATCACTCACCAAACATCCATCCACCTCACGACAGCCTCCAGTACCTGCACCCAAAACACCTAAAGTGACACCATCGACAACCACCTCCTCTTCCTCCACTCCCAGACCCCCTCCAGCTACCCATCCCAGTGTTCGTCAGAAACTGTCCCTCTGTAAAGTTGACCTTTTTGCCCATACCCCACCCCCTCCAATTCATCAGTCCCGTCGTAGCGCCTCAGCCAAAAAGCCTCCAATACCAGTGGTGCCTGTTCAAGGTTTTTGGAGTGCACCGGCCACCAGGGCAGGCAGTAGGACCCGGAGCCAAGGCACTGGCAGCCCACCCCCTGTAAAGGCAATAAAATTGGAGAGTGGACGACGGGACCGTGTTAAGACTCTAGGTGGGAAAACAACTGACATGGGTTCCAAGGGGGTTGGAGAGTCAGCTGTGACTCCACCAAAGGTGGGGAAGGGCCAGAGGAAGTCTGCCCAGCCTGTTGTGAGTGTCACGGCGGAGAAGTGTGCCATCATTTCCGGCGGTCGAGACACAACCGCCAGCAGCGTCGTTACTGGTCCAGAGACCACCGCCAGAGTCACAGCCCAGGAGGGCCCCACTATTGTCACTGGTACGGAGACCACCGCCAGAGTCACAGCCCAGGAGGGCCCAAGTATCGTCACTGGTCAGGAGACCACCGCCAGAGTCACAGCCCAGGAGGGCCCAAGTATCGTCACTGGTCAGGAGCCCACCGCCATCGCCGGAGTCAGTGCCCAGGAGGGCCACGCTATCGTCACTGGTCCAGAGACCACAGCCAGAGTCACTGCCCAGGAGGGCCCAAGTATCGTCACTGGTCTAGAGACCACCGCCAGAGTCACAGCCCAGGAGGGCCCAAGTATCGTCACTGGTCTAGAGACCATCGCCAGAGTCACAGCCCAGGAGGGCCCCACTATCGTCACTGGTCCAGAGACCACCGCCAGAGTCACAGCCCAGGAGGGCCCAAGTATCGTCAATGGTCAGGAGACCACCGCCACCGCCGGAGTCAGTGCCCAGGAAGGCCCCGGCTGCCACAGCCCGCTGGGCAATTTGGTGTGTGTCCCCCTAACTTTTGCCTCCCCATGTCATAGGTGCAGTACTCACCGTTGTCTGCGGCGCCTACGTAGCTGTTGGTCGTAGAAGAGCAGAAACACAAGGGCAGGGAGTATTTGGAGTTCCGGCTCCATGGATTCCTCGTTCCTCGTGGGATATGTTAAGGTGAGCGTTTTCCCATAGCAAAAGCTGTTTCCGCCGTGTTTTTATCCACGGTGAATCCGCCCCGGAAAAGGTGGCGGATTGGCGGGTTGTAATACTGTGGGCGGTACATTGTCTTCCGCCTGTCTGTTGGCGGTGACCGCCGCGCTGCTTGTCTGTACCGCCGTGGTGGGCAAAGTGTTAAAGTGGCTGTCTTTGTTGGCGGTTTCCGCCAGGGTCATAATTCCCTTTTTTTGTCCGCCGGCCTGTTTGCGGTATTTCCGCTGCTTTAACACCGTCCGCCAGGGTTGTAATGACCCCCAATGTGCCAAAAATATCTCAGAGGATGTACTCCCTTATGAGGTAAGTAAAATACACAAAATATACACACAAACCAAAATCAGGTAAGTAAACAGTTAGAAAAGTAGTGCAAACACTGTAGAATACAATAGGATGCAATAGGCCTAGGGTCAACACAAACCATATACTAAGAAAGTGGAATGCGAACCACTTAGGGACCCCATGCCTAGTGTAGTGTGTAGAGGGTCGCTGGGAGTGTACGAAAACACTAAGGGTGTCCAAGATACTCCACCCCAAGACCCTGAAAAGTAGGAGTAAAGTTACCCTACTTCCCCAGAAACACTCTAAAGTCGTGATAGTGTAGTGTGGTTAGTTTTACGTATACTTTGCGCATTAGCTTCAGGCTTTAGGCCTTTGTGCACTTTGCCCTGAATGTATTTTATTCATTTGCTGACAGCTTAGAGCCTCTGTGCACTTTGCTCTAACTGCTTTTTATTAGGCTTCGTACTGTTATTTTTCAAATAGCCAGTTCTACGGTGTTGTTTTTTATTCATATCACACTGTTTTGCCTACTTCAGCACTGGAGTTCTTCATAACATATTCACTCTGTGCTTCAGTCAAGGATACAGTCTGGTACATTGCCGATAGACGTGGTAGGAGTTTAGATTTGGCATTCCTGCGTAGGGACATTTTGTGATCACGATGACATGTTAGTTATAAAATCACTTCCTTGTCCCAATACATGGAAGAGGGAGATTCCGACCAGAGACCCACAACTAGACGCTGACTGCCTCGTTGCAGATGCTGAACCAGATCGCAGGCCTTTGCTCAGGTATGAGGGCTTATGTCTCCCCAGTGATTCAGAAAGGCAAGCTAGAAGCTTAATATGCTGTGCTCTAAATAGAACAAGCAGAGGGAGAGTAGAAACTGTTAGGCAATATGATAGCTTTGTTCTTATGTTTTACTCTCCTGGTGACTATTTCAATCCTACTATGTTGTATCGTTCTGGTTATTGCGGCTCACGCCTTATTATCTAAAATACAGTCCTTTTATTAAAACATTATATAAAACTTATACTGTCTTTGTCATTTGTACATGAGACCATATTGTAAATGAGAGAGTTGGTTTGGATCTGAGTGACCACGACTTCCCTGAGAAGTACCAAAGATGTCATGCGCTCGGCTGCCTAATCATTTCTTCCCCATGGGAGAAATGAGGCACTGCTAGTTAGCCGGAGCAAAAACCGGATTTAGGGTGACAGAGTTCTTTACAAGTGGGTCAGACTCAGTCCCCCACACCGTTATAGATCCTGCTGCCTAGAAATCCAGTAGTCTCATTTAGGATAATGAGAGCCAACGCCACAATAGAAGATTCTGCAAAGACCACCACTGACTGCAAAGCACTGAAGACGGATTCCTGGACCTGAGGACCTGCAAAGGAAGGGGACCAAGTCCAAGAGTCACAAAAGTGTCCAGAGGGGGCAGGAGCCCACTAAACCCCTGATGAAGGTGCAAAATGGCTGCCTCCAGATGGAAGAAGCTGAAGGTTCTGCAACAACAAAAGGTGCTAGGAACTTCTCCTTCATGCAGAAGATGTCAGATGGCATGCTGGAGGACGTAGAGTTGTTTTCTTGGCAAAATACCACAAACAAGCCTTGCTAGCTGCAAGAGTCATGGTTGAAGAAAAAGGGTGCTGCCCGGGCCCAGGAGGGACATGATGTTGCCACTTGAGAGAGGAGACAGAGGGGGCCCTCAGCAATGTAGAGAGCCCACACACAAGAATGTAGCACCCGCAGAAGTCCTTGAATATGGGTTCAAGAAGTCTGAACACAGCGGTCATCTCAACACTGCAAAAGAAGGTCCTGCGACACCGGACATCAACTCAGGGAGCTGAGCATCGCAGGACAGAGTGCTGGGGACCTAGGCTTGGCTGTGCATGAAGGTTTTTGTGGAAATGTGCACAGAAGCCCTTGTAGCTGCAGTTCACGCTATGCACATGATTACTGTCTGGAGAGGGGAGGCAAGGACTTACCTCCCCCAAATTTGGACAGTTGAACCACTGGACAGTCTGGGTCACTAGGGTCCACCACCTGTGTTCAGGGGCCACGCTCGTCAGGATGAGAGGGGTCCCAGAGTACCAGTGATGCTGAAGTTTGGTGCCTGCTGGAACAGGGGGAAGATTCAGTCGACCCATGGGCGATTTCTTTGTGGCTTCCAGTGCAGGATGAAGGCAGGCAGCCCCCAAAGTATGCACCACCAGGAAACAGTTGAGAAAGCCGGCAGGATTAGGTGCTACAATGTCGCTGGTAGTCTTCTTGCTACTTGGTTGCAGTTTTGCAGGCGTCCTGGAGCAGTCAGCGGTCGATCCTTGGCAGAAGTTGAAGAGAGAGGTGCAGAGGAACTCTGGTGAATTCTTGCAAGTCGTTATCTGAGGAAAAGCCCACTGGAGACACCCTAAATAGCCCTCAGAGGAGGATTGGCCACATAGTCAGGTAAGCACCTATCAGGAGGGGTCTCTGATGTCACCTGCTGGCACTGGCCACTCAGAGGCCTCCAGAGTGCCCCCACACCTCTGGATCCAAGATGGCGAGGTCTGGGACACACTGGAGGAGCTCTGGGCACCCCCCTGGGGTGGTGATGAACAGGGGAGTGGTCACTTCCCTTTCCTTTGTCCAGTTTCATGCCAGCACAGGGACTGGGGATTCCCTAAACTGGTGTAGACTGGCTTATGCAAGGAGGGCACCATTTGTGCCCTTCAAAGCATTTCCAGAGGCTGGGAGAGGCTACCCCTCCCCAGCCTCTAACACCTATTTCCAAAGGGAGAGGGTGTAACACCCTCTCTCAGAGGAAATTCTTTATTCTGCCTTCCTGGGACTGGGCTGCCCAGACCCCAGGAAGGCAGAACCCTGTCTGTGGGGTGGCAGCAGTGATAGCTGCAGAGAAAACCCCAGAGAGCTGGTTTGGCAGTAACAGGGGTCCATAGTAGAGCCCCGGGGATGAATGGAAATGGCTCCCTAATACCAGATTTGGAATGGGGGGACAATTCCATGATCTTAGACATGCTACATGGACATATTCAGAGTTACCATTGTGAAGCTACATATAGGTACTGACCAATATGTAGTGAACACATGTAATGGTGTCCCCGCACTCACAAAGTCCAGGGAAATGGCCCTGAACTATGTGGGGGCACCTTTGCTAGTGCAAGGGTGCCCTCACACTTATTAACTTCGCACCTAACCTTCAGCAAGTGAAGGTTAGACAGATAGGTGAATTAAGTTACTTAAGTGCAGTGAAAATGGCTGTGAAATAACGTGTGCGTTATTTCACTCAGGCTGCAGTGGCAGTCCTGTGTAAAGGTTTGTCTGAGCTCCATATGGGTGGCAAAAGAAATGCTGCAGCCCATAGGGATCTCCTGGAACTCCAATACCCTGGGTACGTAGGTACCATATAATAGGGAATTATAAGGGTGTTCCAGTGTGCCAATTGAAATTGGTAAAAATGGTCACTAGCCTATAGTGACAAATTTAAAGGCAGAGAGAGCATAAGCACAGAGGTTCTGGTTAGCAGAGCCTCAGTGACACAGTTAGTCACTACACAGGTATACACATTCAGGCCACAAACTATGAGCACTGGGGTCCTGGCTAGCAGGATCCCAGTGAGACAGGCAAAATCAAACTCACATACATGTAAAAATGGGGGTATTATGCCAAGCAAGATGGTACTTTCCTACAGGGGGCAGTCTGCCCCTCACTCAATCACTTAGCAAAGGGGCAAGCATGTCATACATATATGTAGTTACCCACTTGTGACTGCTGTGCTGCCCTCTAATGCCCATCCAAGGCCGGATAGGCCACTGCCGAAATGCGGGCCATTAGTAGGGGGTCAATGTCCGATGGGTACCCCGTCCCTTTTGGAAGGACATCCCCAGCTAGGCCTCCACTGTCTTCCGGGCCCAGCTTCTCAAGTCCTTCCACCTCTTCAGACAGTGGGTGCTCCACCTGCTGTAAACCCCCAGGGTCTGCACCTTCTTGACAATGGCTGTCCATATCCCCTTCTTCTGTTGGATGTTGATCTGCATGGAGGCATGAAAACAAGAGAAGAAATCGTGTCCACAAGTCCATTCACAAAATGTCAGAATCACATACATGTCAGTTTACCAAGCCTAGAACATTCTTTCTATTCCTTCCAGTCCATCTGTGGCACATAGCAGTCATTGTATACAGGGACATGACTGCAAATACTCACCGTTTGGGTGTGTTACACACCCCACAGCTTAGGCCCTCCACTGACCAGTTGTTAGTAATGTAACTTCTGTGAATCATTAGATGATAACCTGATATTGATTAGGTGCAAGATTGAACACATCCCACAAAGTGTCAAGTGATAGTTACAGCTCACTGCAAACAATGCACAAAATGATACACAACCTCCAAATGTCACATGCTGCCAAAAGTCATTAGATGTAACAACAAGCCTACTGACAGACCCACTGTGCATTGACCACACTGAAGGGAGTGACAGGTGGAGCAAACTTAGAGGCAATCCTATCCATGTGCTGAGACAGATGCAGGCACATGCTACCTCAGGGGATGGGGTTTCTCAGTATCACATCAACCAGTAGTTACATACATACACACATGTGTGGACACAGAAACTGTAACACTATAGGGAAATACCTGGCCCAGCATTGTACACGTCCAATTTCATACCCATAAACATGTAGTACACCACCAGGGCTCATTACACAACATCACATTGTTTGTAGATGTGCAATGTCCGAAGATAGAGGTGTATGCACTGGACACATCAGTGCTGTAAGGTAGAGACAATAGGGCTGAATGATTAAGGGAGCCGTAATAGCTATGTAGCACACATTGACAAAAATGAGCAGATTAGACACATGTGATAAGCCTGACCCCAGTGCAAATCCCATGAGTGGACATTGGCCTAAGAAGCTGTAGATAGGAAGAGAGGCATGAAATGACATTGTCACATGCTAGAATCAGGGAGTGGGCACTGGGTCACAATTGCAGTGCAAAAGGTGACCAATACCAGGACAGATGTCAAATTAGCCAGTGGGAATACATACACAGGTACTATTCTTGGCAGGCTGAGCAGACACATCATACAAAGTCCGACTACTCACGTGCAACGGAGTTACTTATGTAGTTCATTGCCAATTACAATGTGTGCCTATGCCCATATCTAAGAGGCATAGTGAGTCAATACCTGGCTTCAGTGCAACTGTCCAACAAAGCCAAATGTGACCCCAGACCTATGTGTAAACAGTGTATAAACACAATTGGGACTCCACCCACACACAAGATATGTCATCAACCCCACTGTTGCCATGCAACCACATGTGACTACACTTTATAGACCTATTCTGGAATGATTTCAATAGGGATGCCTGTCATGGTAGCTCATCTAGCCATGTGCATCTAACGCAACTTGGCTCAGGGAACACTCAATTCACACTTACCACATTTTCTCTCAACTTCAGACCTTTCACCCAACATGGATACTTTCCCATTCAATCAACTATACATATACATGTACAGCACAAAATAAGTCTTTGCAGACACCAGCTGACTAACTGGCCTGAAACAAAGGCTAACAAAGCTGAGATAGGTGGAGGTAGATGGTAAGTGTCCACATGGTGCATTTACCTGCTCCTCTGGTGCACCATAGAGCTGTTGATACAGGGGTAGGACCTCCTCCACCAGCTTCTCCAGCTCTTCTGGTGAGAAGGCAGGGGCCCTATCAACTGTTATATGTGGCATGATTGCTCCCAGAGGTGGTACACAGCAGCTCAGGTCGTGGAAGTCTTGCTGTCAGCAGAGTCGGGAGTCAAGTGAGGGATTCTGCAGAAAATGACGGTGACAGCCACCACATAGACAACTGTCACTGCTAGCAGACACTGCTGTTGGCCCAAGAGTGCCGCAGGCAGCAATGTTAACCTGTGGCAGTGTCCACCACAGTAGTATCCACCTACAGCCAGGACGACTTCAGCCAGCAGTCGCAAACAATTCCTAGTGTCCAGTGGAGTGGCTCAGGCATCCACTATTTTTGAGCCATTTAAAGCAATTACACAAAATATTTTGATGTGTAAATAATAAAATATCTGATGTTCTGGGGATATTGAGTACTGTCCTAATCAGGTCATGTAAGTCAATCCCTTTGCCAACCATATTGTTATGTAGTCATGCTGATGTGACAACATGCTTGTAGGTACAGCCACCACCCTCTCCCATACGTGTGACCTAGGAGGTTGTACATTCAATCACATGCAGTTCAGGTAGTCATCTGACCATGAGCTTCCTGTTCATAAGGATGATTGCTACTTATATGTTAATTATGAGGGCATTTACATCCCACGAAGTGCAGGGCTTAGCCCTGGTATGTTTGCAGATAATGTTTATAGTGACACACATAACATGTGATATCATGTATCACACATGTTACATGTCAAATGTGAGGGACACATTTAGTGACTGCCTTGTTTTTTTTATGGCCCACCTAGTAACCCTGGGAGGAGACAGATCAGACAGCTTTCCTGTGTACTGTCCACTTGCTGACTTGCAGATAATTGAGGACAGATTCAGATCTACCACCTGGAGAGGCAGACAATCATGGATCTATGTCATCCATTGGAGCCAGATCTGATGCCAGCCATCCGTCACCCGTTGTACAAGTCATGTCAGTGTTGCACTTCCTGGTCACAGGGTCCTTCCAAAATACAGTGGACCTATCTACTGGAATGTCCCAGCCTATGTTCAGTTTGGTATTTAAGGATTTCCTCTCAGCACTGTTGAAACACCTGGACAGCTACATTCGGTTTCCTTAACGTGAGGATTTTGCGCGTGTGAAAGCAGAATTGTATGGTTTAGCACACATGTCACGTGTTGTTGGAGCAATTGATGGTACCCATGTAGCCTTGGTTCCACTGCTTGTCATTGAACAGGTCTACCGGAACAGGAAAAACTTCCATTCCATCAATGTCCTAGTAGTGGGTTTGACGGACATCTAAAGTTCCCAAGTCTGTGGTCTGTGACTGGGTTCAGTAAATGATGCCTTCATCATGCGGAACATCGCTATTCCACAGCTGACGACATGACTGTACCCAGAGAGGGCCTGGCTGGTTGATAAGTCACATATGTCATGTGTGTATGGATGCATCATGTCTGCTGTTAGTGACACTTTGCTCTGAACTCATGGTTATACACATGTTGCCTTGCCTTACAGGATATTCTGCATACCTAAATCATCCCTGATAGTTGGCACCACTGCGAAACCCATTTACACCAGGAAAAGTCTGCTTCAACAAGGCACATGGGTGAACACACCGTGTCGTTGAGCAGGCTTTTGGGCTTCTGAAGGTGGGATTCTGTAGCATTGACAAAACAGGTGGAGTCTTCTTCTCCTCATCCAGAAAATGTTTATAAGAACATTGTGGCCTGCTTCACAACCTTGGCTGAGGAGGAACATCCTATACATTCCTGATGAAAGAGAGCTGGCAGTGCCATGGGGTGAGAATTTCGGAAATGCCAAGTGAGGATGACAGTGATGAGGATGAAGGTGGTGACATGAGTGCAGATCTTATCAATTAGTACTTCACCTGAGTGTAAGTACCTGATGTTCTGTGATTAATCAGACTGCATGGAGTAATGTACAGGTATGATATGTTGTCATGGGCATGTCACTTACTGTGAGACAGGACAATTTATGCAATACATTATTGAGCAAAGGTTTGCTGGCTACATCAGAATTGAAGATGTCCCTCTCTGGAGTATCTTCTTTGATATACACAATCATATTGGACCATCAGTGATACTACATAAGAGTTAACTGACTTTTATGGTTAATGAGTGCCTTTGACTGCTTAAAATCCTTTTTCCTTCCAGGTCTCATCCTCATGCCTTCCTCAAGTGGACATTTCTGAATTGTGTCATTGGCAGGTGGAAGTGGCTATTCTGATATGTGAAAGAAGAGCCATTAAATGGATCCAGGTACTGTTTATTACAAATTTGGTTTGTGTGGGTACCATGCCCATGCTGCTTGGGCAGTGGGGGGTGGGGGGAAGTTTCCAGAGCTGGAGAATGTACCTGTTTGGCTTGGTATGTTTTTCCAATGGTCTCATGGGTGTGGTCATGTGCCCTTGTGACATGTTCTTGTGGCCAATCCTTGCATTTTCCCTTCACATTGTGTTGACAATGTTATTATATACCCTGCACGTAGCTGTCAATGTGTTTCCTCATTGCAGGCCACAGTGGCTGTGCCATTACACTGACATAGGTGTGTGACATGGCAGTGGATGGCTAACCAATGTAATAGGATGGGCCTCAGACTAGGGACCGTTATACTATCCTCTGTCTGTGTCATGGGGTATGTCAAGTTGGATAGACATGGTTTTGGTATGAGATAAGGGTCAAGCTGGGGACTATGTCTACCTATCTGTTTGCCTATCCTATGGTACAGGGTCTGACATAGCCCTTTTTTCCTATGGTCAGGTGGACAGTACTTTGGGATATCTCTACAAGTGAATCAGTGTTCAGTCATTCTTGGCTATTATAGTCCAGACATATTTGCAGCCCATAGGCTGTACATTGCAAATAAATAGTTTTTGGGTAACAGGCCACTTGTGTTTTTGTGTTGGTAGTGATACTCCGTTTGACCCAGCCTGTTTTCTGTCCCTCCTTATATTGACATTCTCACATGTACCTCATTAACATCACATTCTTTTCACATTGTACATCCCAGAATATTCAGAAAACAATCACTATTGGACATAAATAGAGTGTGCATTGTGTTTATTTACATGTGTTCTTGACTGAAAGGTGCAAATTAATGAGAAATAACAAACGCAAACAGTGAAAAGATCAGTCCTGGCGGATATTGTCATTAGAGTAGCTGCCACAACATTTGAAGATGAACTCCAGTGTCCTGCTATCCTGGAAAATTGAACATGTATGTAGAACAGTCAACAGAGTCATTCTGTGGCACAAAAGAGTTCCATTAGAATTACATTACTTTGTGGCAGTGGTTGAGGTCTTGGCATCCACACCTCCTGGATGTTTGGCTGTACGTCCCCGCTTGCGGGGGACCGCTCTTCGGCTACAGAGGCAGGGATGTCTGAGGTGGGTTCTCCCCCTGGCTGGGTCTACCTTCCACTGGCTGCCCCAGATGCTGAAGGGGCTGATGGTAGGGGGCCAGTGGAGATAGTGTATTGTCCCCTATCCCTGTTCAGGTCGGTGTTGATGTTCCTCAGCACCCCTGTTAGGGAGGCCAAGGTGGCATTGTGGGCCTCCCACTGTTGTAAGGATTCATGGTGGTAATCCCTCCACAGCTGCTCGATCTCCCTGAGTTCGAAAAGTACCTGGCCCATCATGTCTTGGGCCTGTTGGTAGGCTCCCGAGAGTTAAGTGATGGTATCCTGGCCAGCCAAATCTGCAGCACCCTTATGACGGTGGCCCACACCATCCCTCCTTGGCACAGTTTGCACCCTACCCCTGGGTCTAGGTCCATCATTGTCCGAGGTGTCCAGATGAGACTCAGGTACCTGGACTGGGGAGCACACAAAGATGGACTCTGTCCTCAGGACACAGGCTTGGTGGCAAATGGTTGCCTGCGATGTTGATGCAACAGGGCTGGGAAGAGTTGTTGTGGTCAGGGTGAGGCTGACTGTTATCATCTGACCAGGTTTCCCAGACGGGCCAGTGCCTTTCCTCAATGTTCGCACATCCAGGAGTTGTATCCTTACTGAGGGCTTCATCCAGAGTGGCAGTCTCTGGAGGGATCTCCATGTTCCCAATCGCAGATAGACCTGTTGAAGTGATAGATAGTATGTTACAAGTTGTATTGTGACATGTACCTCCAACAGTTTACAGTGGCATTTGTTACCTGGCAAATACACATTGGCTTTGCATTTCTCCCTTTATGTGAGAGGCACACCTGCTATTAACTGTATGGCACGTCACTTTGCTACAGGTTGTGTGAGCATCTTGGTACTTGGGTAACTGTCCATGGACTCCTATTATTCCAGCAGTGCAGTGTAATCAGAGGCTGTGCATGATGTGGCTTAGCTCATCTTGGGACCTAGTAGACTGTCATGCTTGCAGACCCAGGACCATGTAGTTGAATGTGTTACTTGACAACAAGTGGTCAGTGCATTGTGTATTTGAATACTGCCACATGCATTTCGATGAGGCATCTTGATACCTTTGTTTCTCTGTAAGTGATTTTGTTCACAGGTTGAGCTGTCCTTATTGTCCACACTATTTTCAACTTGACTTATCCATTCACGATGGATCTACTTGGTTTGTCACATCACAGGGTGTACCATGATCTGTAGGTTGGTCCCTCCCAGGTAGGTAACCTCACTAGTGATTTGACAGACAGCAACACAATGTCATTGTGGACTCTGGCCTGGTGTATGGAATTTCAGCAAATGGCCCTCCTGGGCTTTCAGTTTATGTTACACCAAATACTACAAACTGCATACATAAGTCATCCTCTCAAGTGTGTTAATTTTAATTGTGAGTGGATGTGGAAGGATGTTTGTAGAGATGCACATTGGGCAGGTATTTTACTTTGGTTAGACAGTGCCTTCTTGCCTTAGCATTGCTGTCTTTGCCTGTCCTACCCACCCAGTATACAGATGGGATCCCCTCAGGTGAGTACAGTTCAATAGCCGAATAGAGGGAGGAGGGTCATAGTAGGTGAGTACACATTTGTGGCTGAGTGGACTGACATTCCCAGTGCCTTCTGGCCTTAGCATTGACGTCTTTGCCTGTCCTACCCACTCAGTATGCATTTAAAAGCCCCTCAGCTTGCTACACTCCAATGTGGAGTTGTTAAATGTGGGAATGTTTTCAAAGGGTACTGTGTTCTGGTATTGGTGATAGTAGCACGGTGCCTGTTGGGAGTTGTGGTGTTGTTAAACCCTGAGGTACACCCGGTTTACTGGGATGTTACCCCATCAGGTGGGTCTCATTAAAATGTTAGAGGCCAGACTAGGGTCTATAGACAGGTGGACACTGGGCTTTTAAGAGGGGTGACAATGTAGGTGGGTAAAGGTGAACAGTGGACATGCATAACAATACATTTGGGGGACACATTATGCAGTTGTGGCTTACCCGACTCGACTCCTCCAGGTATTCCTGTCAAGCCCTCAGGATACAGAATGGCCAAGACCTTCTACTCCCATGATGTGAACTGTGGGGGAGGAGGTGTAGGGTCACCGCCAGATTTGTGTACATCTTGCTGGTGCCTGGATGCCATGGAACAGACCTTGCCCCTGAGGTTGTTCCATCTCTTCCTTATGTCGTCCCTTGTGCACGGATAGCTGCCTACATAATTTACTCTGTCGACTAATCTTTACCACATTTCCATTTTCCAGGCGATAGTGGTCTACTGGACTTGGGCTCAAAATATATGTGGCTCTACTCTAATGATTTCATTCACCATGACCCCTAACTCCTCGATCAGTGAATTGTGGGTGTTTTTGTGGTGACATGGTGATGTATATAAAGTAAGAGAATGGGTAGAAATAAATTTGTAGGTGCTGTGTAATGAGTGGGTAGCATAAGGTGAAATCTGTGATAGTATGCAAATATATGTTTGGGGGCGCAGTTCAGATATGTGGCTTATGTGAGATGGAGTGGTGCCTATCCTATTGTTTGCACTGCATTGTGGAGGCAAAGGATTGTAGTGTGTGAAGGGGTGTCTTTTATAGTGTGGTTGGTTGTGTGTCGAGTGTGTGTATGTGTGTCAGCTGTGTTGTGTTCAAATCTATCCAATGGGGTGTTTTGTTTGTAGGGACTGGAGAGCACCGCAGTTCTCACCGCCATTGGAAGACCCCCATGGCAAGGCTTCCATGGAGATTTTTTAGTTGTATAAGGTTCAGTGGTTGGTTGTTGGGTTGGCGATCCCAGGGATCGGACCACCTCTTTCCCGCCTTCCAGTGTCCTGGCAGAGTCTGGATTTTGGATGTCTTTTGGCAGGCTTGGCTGGGTAACTCATAATATTGTGGTCTGAATGACTGCCAACATGGCAATCTTTTGGCGCCCGCTACCGCGTCGGTCTTGCAGTCAGACTGCCAAACTCGTAATCAGTCCCTAAGATTACGACTATTCACTGTCATGTGGGTCACAGGTTTAAATCTAGGCAGGGAGAATCCAACGGTTTGTCTTTCTCGATGGCATAAAACATACAATCTTTATTTGCTTAGTGTTACCACTATTCAATTACATCCAAATTTGAAACATTTTAAATATGAATCATGGTTAGCGCTTCCGTAGTATAACCTACCCTAAGAACATGTAATAGATTGTGATTTATAAATATCTTATTGGTCCTTGAAGAGCATACACTGAGGCAAGAGCAGCAAGAGACTAAATTCAAAGCCCTGTGAGTATAATGACCTAGGTGTGCTCTTTGAAGCTGTGACTTTTCATTTAGCCATCGACAAATTAGATGCCAAGGTAATCCTTTGTTAGTCATAAATACGATGCACACTCAAATCAAGCATTGATAAAGCACACCTGGGGACCTGCTCTTATTCCACTCCATGGAATACAAACCTCTGCATCCTTTTAGATTTCAGTCTATTATTTCACTTGATAACTACAGCAGCTCAGCTTCGACATTTTGCTTTTAGCGGGATGAAATTGACTGCAAGACGCAGGAAACAATTTTTCCCTAAGGCAGAGGAATACACGGAGGAATAAGGGTGTGAGCAATGAATGGTTCATCAGTAAATCGGCTTGAAAGGATTGGACTAGGGGTAATATCTTAGTGCAGAAAGTTCAGTTAACAGCCTGCAGGTAAGCAGGATTCAACTATGGACAACAACGAACTCTACTCGCTGCATCTCCTTAGTATAAGAAACCCTATTTATAATGTACTATGTAGTATGTGAAAAGATGGCAGCTGTTTGTATGTATGTAATATTTAGATATTGCAAACTTAGCCACAAGGCGGAGGAGCAATGTATACAAAGACATAGTCAACATGTAACTACAAGGGCAGCTGGTTTGTAAGAGCGACAATGAACTAGCATGTCATTGCTATCACTGCATTATGACTTTTGGGGCCAATAAGGGAGCTTCTGACCGCAACAGAGGTAAGGGGTCTGCTTGACAAGGATTTTACTGTGACTGTCTCTTGCATCTTATCTTACTTGTATTTTTTAAGTAAGGCAGGGGTACTCCTGTAACAAACATTCCCTTCTATGAGAGTTAGAGATAACATAAATAGAAAAATAGAGAAATAAATTATTTTGGGAAAAGCAGACGAGTAGCCAGAAAATAATTCATTTTTTCTCCAGGCTCTTTTGCTGAAATGAATACATCTCATTTGCTTCTTATGCATTCTCTGTTGTTTTCAACCAGACATTGAGCCACATAATAACCCAGTCCCTTTTCGGTGAAAAGTCCTGTATTCCCTCCAGAGTTTCCATTATAGAATGTTGGAATTTCACTCCTAAGATGATCTATTCACAAAGGTTAATGCGTGCGTCGGTTTTAACAGTACCTGACTCCATTTCCATGGATACAGGATCCTTGCGATCCTGCAGAGTATCCAGTAAATAAGACTGAAATATTGCGCGAATGGACATAAACCCGTATACTTTTTAGCATTTCAGGAATCTCTGATTCACTGTGGCACAATTTTAACCCTCAATTTTGCTGCTGTGTTCTGTATGAGATATTTAAAAGAATGGATACTGACTACTTTCCACATGAGAGTTACTTGCAATATCGAACCAAGACCAATATGTACTAACACATTTTACCATTGACACAGAATGGGAAAAACCCTTTGCTACATCTGGCCCCAAGTGTTTGATGAGATAATATTGTCAAGATAGATAGATGTGGAGTTAGTAGGAGTAAACCTATACTTACCTCTATTAACTTACCTTGTTGATATTTCAGCCATGATATTTTGGTCAGACACAATGCTTTTCCCAATATTCTGGTAGAAAAACAAACTGGGACCTTAAACTGTTTTCCCATGAGAGTTATTGAAGAAGAGCCCTGTTGAAAATTGGGTTACTGGTTGAAGGGGGTGGGGAACCCTACTCAAGCAGCAACCGCAATCCTTGTCAGGGTGAAGTCACAAGCAAACCCTAAATTAACCTGTGCTCTGCCCCCAGGTAGCTTGGCATAGAGGAGTCAGGCTTAATTCAGAACAAATGAGAAAGCATTTGTGCAACATTTCAAACAGTTCACAAGAATAATCTTACACCAAATTAGAAAAATAAATAAAACAACCAAAATGACAAATTTCCTATCAGTAGAACCAGAGATATGCAGGTTTAATTATTTCATCGAAAATAGCACCAAAAACTCAAAGAGCCAACTGTGGCTATCTGATTGCTCTGGGATGGGACAAAGTTACAAGTTCAGGCCATCAGTGATGGAGCACGGGCTGGCTACAGGGACCCAGTTAGGCCTGCTCAAGAAGAGTACCTTTTATCTTGGTTGCAGAGTCTTGTGAGCTCTTGCATTGAGTATGAGTCACACAGCTGAGGCAATGAGAGGTCCACAACCGAGATGCATCATGTAACTTAGGTTCCCAGGAGCTGCGAGGCTGCTATGCAATGTCCTGTGTCATTGTCAATCAGGTTGTCAACAAGAGGAGCTTGTGATGCAAACTCCTAGGATGTGTAATGAACCGGCTTGTTCTGATTCAATGTGATCCTGCGTAGTCATTGAGGGGCTTGTAATGCAAGGCCTATGTCAAGGATGTGCCACACAGCAGTGGTTTTGATGAGGCTGCCGTGGCGATGCAAAGTGCTTGTGATGGGAAAGTCCACATAGCAGAGATGATGACTTGGTTCTGCTCAGGGTTGCGCAGCAGAGGAGATAGGTCAGTTCTACTGGCTCCACAGATGGGCTCACAGAGCCCTTCCAGGCTCACTTCCAAGGGTCTAGGATTGGGGTGGCACCACTTGGCATGATAAGACTTACAGATGCAGAGTCCAGGTGCTGATTACAAAAGACCAGACCTTACAGTCACTCTGGTGGTCCTGAGTTCAGGTTGCAGGTCCAGTCCTTCTTACCCAGGCAAGATGGCAGCAGAGCAGCAGTTCAGCACAGCAGGACAGCAGTCTTTCAGGTCAGCAGTCCAGTAGAGTCACAGTACTTTTAGCAGCACAGCAGTCCTTCTTGCTGGAAGGGTCTTCCACAGGTCCAGAAGTGTACTTAAGAGTTGGTGCCTGAGGCCCAATATTTATGCCTGGTGCCTCCTTTGAAGGTAGAGAAGCTTCTAGAGGATTCCCTTTGAAGTGCATAGGTTTCCTGCCTCAACTGTCCTGGCTCCAGACTAACTATAGGGGGTATGCAGCTCTTTGTGTGAAGGCAGGACACAGCATGTTCAGGCGTAAGTGGGACTGTGCCCAACTCCACCCACCCATCCTTACAGTTATCCCCTATCCAGACACACCTAACCTCTTTATTGTGTATGGCTACCTGGGAGGAATACACAAAGATCAACTGCCAGCGACACCTATTCATGTGACCCAGAGACAGGCTGCAGGCACTTAATGACTAAGGCAGGAAATAAACAACTTTCTAAAAGTGCCATTTTCAAAGTTGTAATTGTAAAGTTGAATTTACCATAAAAGAGGATTTCTCATTACATATCTAAAGACACCAAACAGGAACGGGTCACCTGTTGCCATTTGTAAGTGATCATTATTAAATGTAATAAGGTAATCCCAATGTTAACTTATTAGAGAGTTATGCTCTGCAACAGTGAGAAACAAATGTAATAGTTTTTCACTATCGGCTCATATAAAACTTAAAATTGCATGGCTTACTTTTTAAATATATTACACCCTCTCTAGTTGACTGTTTAGGGTCTGCCCTAGGCGTGACTTATATGTGTTAAAAAGGAAGGTTTGGGCCTGGCTCGACATGAAGTTGAAAAGGCTTCAATCACGCGCCTGAGACATGTTTAAAGGGCTACTTAAGTGGATGGCAACATCAGTTCTGTAGGCACAATCAGTGCAAGTAGAATTAAATTTACAGGGTCTGGGAACATGTAGTGCCATTTTACTAGGGACTTACAAGTAAAGTAGATATACCAAATGGAGAGAAACTAACGCTACCATATTTTTAGGATTGAGGAAATGCACTTTAGCACAGGTTATCAGTGGTAAAATGCAATAAGTCCTAAGCCTTACAAAAATGAGATCAGAAAAATATGCAGGAATAAGGCAAAATGTTTGGAGGAAGGCCTCTCTATGTTTGAGAGGCCTAATAAGCCCAATTCAATACAATGGACTACTGAACTGAAACTGATATTTTGTTTAGCTGAAGTAGTCGATATTTGTAGGAAAGTACCATCTTGCCTGGAATGTTGCCACCATTTTTACTTGTGTGTCAGTTTGTTTTTGCCTGTGTCACTGGGATCCTGCTAGCCAGGACCCCAGTGCTCATAGTTTGTGGCCTATATGTGTTCCCTGCGTGGTGCTTAACTGTATCACTGAGGCTCTGCTAACCAGAACCTCAGTGTTTATGCTCTCTCTGCTTTTAAAATTGTCACTGCAGGCTAGTGACTATTTTCACCAATTCTGATTGGCACACTGGAACATCCTTATTATTCTCTAGTATATGGTACCTAGGTACCCAGGGTATTGGGGTTCCAGGAGATCCCTATGGGCTGCAGCATTTCTTTTGCCACCCATAGGGAGCTCAGACAATTCTTACACAGGACTGCCACTGCAGCCTGAGTGAAATAACGTCCACATTATTTCACAGCCATTTTACCCTGCACTTAAGTAACTTATAAGTCACCTATATGTCTAACCCTCACTTGGCGAAGGTTAGGTGCAAAGTTACTTAGTGTGAGGGCACCCTGGCACTAGCGAAGGTGCCCCCACATTGTTCAGGGCAACTTCCCCGGACTTTGTGAGTGCGGGGACACCATTACACATGTGAACTACATATAGGTCAACACCTATATGTAGCTTCACAATGGTAACTCCGAACATGGCCATGTAACATGTCTAAGATCATGGAATTGTCCCCCTAAGCCAAATCTGGTATTGGGGTGCCAATCCAATGCATCCCCGGGGCTCCAGCATGGACCCCGGGTACTGCCAAACTAGCTCTCTGGGGTTTTCTCTTCAGCTACCGCTGCTGCCAACCCTCAGACAGGTTTCTGCCCTCCTGGGGTCTGGGCGGCCCAGTTCCAGGAAGGCAGAACAAAGGATTTCCTCTAAGAGAGGGTGTTACACCCTCTCTCTTTGGAAATAGGTGTTAAGGACTGGGGAGGAGTAGCCTCCCCCAGCCTCTGGAAATGCTTTGAAGGGCACAGATGGTGCCCTCCTTGAATAAGCCAGTCTACACCGGTTCAGGGATCCCCCAGCCCCTGCTCTGGTGCGAAACTGGACAAAGGAAAGTGGAGTGACCACTCCCCTGTCCATCACCACCCCAGGGGTGGTGCCCAGAGCTCCTCCAGTGTGTCCCAGACCCCTGCCATCTTAAATGCAGAGATGTGAGGGCACAATGGAGACCTCTGAGTGACCAGTGCCAGCAGGTGATGACAGCGACCCCTCCTGATAGGCTCTTACCTGGTTAGGTAGCCAATCCTCCTCTGAGGGCTATTTCTTGTCAGATAATGATTGCAAGAGCTCACCAGAGTTCCTCTGCATCTCTCTCCTCACCTCGTGCCAAGGATCGACCGCTGACTGCTCCAGGACGCCTGCAAAACTGCAACAAAGTAGCAAGACGACTACCAACAACATTGTAGCGCCTAATCGTGCTGGCTTTCTCAACTGTTTCCTGGTGGTGCATGCTCTGAGGGCTGTCTGCCTTCACCCTGCACTGGAAGCCAAGAAGAAATCTCCTGTGGGTCGACGGAATCTTCCCCCTGCTAACGCAGGCACCAAACTTCTGCATCACCGGTCCTCTGGGTCCCCTCTCATCTTGACGAGCGTAGTCCCTGGAACACAGGAGCTGGATCCAAGTGACCCCGACAGTCCAGTGGTCCTTCTGTCTAAATTTGGTGGAGGTAAGTCCTTTCCTCCCCACGTCAGACAGTAATCCTGTGTACTGCGTGATCTGCAAGTGCTAAGGCTTCTGTGTACTTTTGCAAGGATTCCTTCGTGCACAGCACAGCCCAGGTCCCCAGCACTCCGTCCTGCATTGCTCAACTCGCTGAGTTGACCACCGGCTTCGTGGGACCCTCTTTTGTTGTGTTGAGATGACCGCTGTGCTCAGATTTCTTGAACACATGTTCAAGTACTTCTGCGGGTGCTGCCTGCTTCTGCATGGGCTCCCTCTATTGCTGAGTGCCCCTTCTGTCCCCTCCTCCAAAGGGCGACCTCCTAGTCCTTCCTGGGCCCGGACAGCACTCATTATCTTTAACCGCGACTCTTGCAGCTAGCAAGGCTTGTTTGCAGTCTTTCTGTGTGGAAACAACTCTGCATCCTCCAGGACGCCGTTGGACATCTTCTGACCAAAGGAGAAGTTCCTGGCACCTTCCGTTGTTGCAGAATCTTTGGCTTCTTCCACCCAGAGGCAGCCCTTTTACACCTTCACCCAGGGTTTAGTGGGCTCCTGCCCCCCGGACACTTGGGTGACTCTTGGACTTAGTCCCCTTCCTTTGCAGGTCCTCAGGTCCAGGAATCCATCTTCAGTGCTTTGCAGTCAGTTGTTGCCTTTGCAGAATTCCCTATCTCGACTTTACTGTCTTTCTGGGGTAGTAGCGTAACTTTACTCCTACCTTTCAGGGTCTTGGGCTGGGGTATCTTGGACACCCTTAGTGTTTTCTTACACTCCCAGTCACCCTCTACACACTACACTGGAGAAGTGTGGCTCAATGGTTAGAGCGGCAGACCCTGAAGCAGAGATCTGGCTCAAGACCAGGGTTCAAGTCCTGCTTCGGCAGGTCTTGGGCTCAATTCCCCTTGACCAGATAATTCTCGCCTCGGTGCCTAATCTAATTCATGGGTCCCACTCTGCAACTCTGGGCAATAGCTTGCTTAATCTCCACAACGGCCCCAACAGCGCTTGGATGCCTGGCTTCACCCTGGGGGTGCTCAGGAGTGGGTGCCTCACAGGGAAAAGCCAGGAGGGGTTCCATAGCGGTATGAGTACAGCGCCTTGAGACCCTAACGGGTGAGTAGTGCGCTATACAAGTGCTAATTTACATTTACACTAGGCCTGGGGTCCATTTGTGGTTCGTATTCCACTTTTGGAGTATATGGTTTGTGTTGCCCCTAGGCCTATTGTGTCCTATTGCATTCTATTGTGTTCTACAGTGTTTGCACTACTTTTCTGTTTACTTACCTGATTTTGGTTTGTGTGTAAATTTGTGTATTTTACATACCTCCTAAGGGAGTTTATCCTCTGAGATACTTTTGGCATATTATCACTAAAATAAAGTACCTTTATTTTTAGTAACTCTGAGTATTGTGTTTCTTATGATATAGTGCTATATGATATAAGTGGTATAGTAGGAGCTTTGCATGTCTCCTAGTTCAGCCTAAGCTGCTCTGCTATAGCTACCTCTATCAGCCTAAGCTGCTAGAACACCACTAATCTACTTATAAGGGATAACTGGACCTGGCACAAGGTGTAAGTACCACAAGGTACCCACTATAAGCCAGGCCAGCCTCTTACATTGGTGGTTCAGCGGTGGGATAAGTACTTGTAACTGCTTTACCACTTTGTCATTGGTGCTTTTCATAAGAAAAACATATACCAAATACTTCAGAATATACACAGTTAACCTAAACAGTTTAACTTTCCTTCTTTAAACTTTCTAAAAAGTTTTAGAAAAGTTTTGAAAAGTTTTGAAAAGTTTTCAAACGTTTTGAAAAGTTTAAAAAAGTTTTTCTCTTTTCTTAAAAAGTTTCTAAACTTTTTTTCTCTCTGCCCTATACCCTTTCTATCATGTCTGCAGTAATACTTACTCCCACAGTTGTCCAGGCAATAAATGGGAATCTAAACTTTAAAAGTTTGAGGGGCCTCTGCATTGAAAGAGGTTTAGCCATTGATCTTCTCCTTAGCCTTCTCCTAGAAAGTGACCAGAACCAGTTTGACCCATCCCAGGATCAGGAGGTAGAGGAGGGGGGTACCCAGCAAGACTCAGAGGAGTCCCCTGAGGATGCTGGGGAGGGTTCTTCCAAGGAACAGTCAGCTAACAGGCCATCTAGTGACATTGGTAGTGGGAGGGGGTCACACACTAGTGGGGCACCTTTCACTCCTAAAGGCCAGGTTACTAGGGTCCAGTCAGTTAGGGGCAGGTCTAACTCTGCCGATTCCCACATTTCTTCTGTGTCTCACAATTCCCAAGCCTCCCACCCTGAGGATACCTTAAAGGAAAGGGAACTCAGAAAGCTGAGGTTGGAAGAGGCCAGGCTGAAACGTAAACAGCAGCAGCTGGCTTTAGACAGGGAATCTCTGGATGCAGAAAGGGAAAGGCAGAGGTTGGGGTTAGTTCCCCATGGTGGCAGCAGCAGTGTTTTTGATAGCAATCCTGTAAGAGAGCAAGATTCCAGAAACCTGCATAAGATAGTCCCCCCTTACAATGAGGGGGATGACATTAACAAGTGGTTTGCTGCACTTGAGAGGGCCTGTATGGTACAGTTGGTCCCTCAAAGGCAGTGGGCTGCTATCTTGTGGCTATCTTTCACTGGTAAGGGTAGGGATAGGCTCCTTACAGTCAGATAAGGTGATGCTAATAACTGCAAAGTTTTGAAGGATGCACTCTTGGATGGATTAGGCTTAACCACTGAACAATACAGGCTAGAGCTCAGAGACCCCAAACTCCACATGTCCATCCGCTCCCAAAGGGAATCTACACTTTAATCATATTTAAAGGTAGTCCCCATGTTAACCTATGAGAGGGACAGGCCTTGCAACAGTGAAAAACACATTTAGCAATATTTCACTGTCAGGACATATAAAACACATTACTATATGACCTACCTTAACCTTACACTGCACCCTGCTACCTAGGGCCTACCTTAGGGGTGCCTTACAGGTAAGAAAAGGGAAGGTTTAGGCCTGGCAAATGGGTACGCTTTAGAAGTCGAATTTACAGTTTAAAACTGCACACACAGACACTGCAGTGGCAGGTCTGAGCCACATTTACAGAGCTACTAATGTGGGTGGCACAACCAGTGCTGCAGGCCCACTAGTAGCATTTGATTTACAGGCCAGGGCACCTCTAGTGCACTGTACAAGGAACTTACCAGTAAATCAAATATGCCAATCATGGATGAATCAATTACATACATATTTTGCATAGGAGCACTTGCAGTTTAGCACTGGTTAGCAGTGGTAAAGTGCCCAGAGTAACAAAAACAGCAAAAACAGAGTCCAGCACACATCCACAACATGGGAAACAGAGGCAAAAAGTTAAGGGAGACTACGCCAAGGATGAAAAGTCTAATAAATCACAATAGGAAGAAATGGGCCTAGTGGGAGCACAAACCCTATACTAAGAAAGTGGAATGCGAAAGTCAGTCTCCCACCTAGGTAAGTGTAGTGTGTAGAGGGGAGCTGGGAGCACTAGGAAAGTCCAAAGGTGAGTACCACAACCCACCCCAGCGACCAGGAAAACAGGAGTAAATCACAGTATGTTTCCCAGAACACACACAGAGAAGTAATGTCCCAAGCTGGAAGGAGGACTGCAGTGGGGTTTGCATCTTAGGATTCCACCAACAAGTGTTGTGTGTGGAGGAGTTGATGCAATCTTGGAGTGCGTCCTTCTTTGCGTTCTTGATGTTTCGGTGGTGGGTGGCGGATGTGGCTGTGAAGGAGGCGAGGTCTTCGCTGGTTTGGCTGTTCCTCCATTTTTTCTCTAAACGTCTTCAGGTGTGCTTTGATTCCTATTGTTCGGTGGTGAACAGGTTGACTTTCTTGGGTACTTGTTTGGCCGGTGTCAGCAAGAGGGGGGTGGAGAGTCCGCGCATTCGGTGATCCATGCGTGGAGATTGCATGCTGCTGTGTTGGCATCATTGGAGGGAGGAGGAGCGATTTGCAGAGAGTTGAGGTGAGTTGTTCATTGGTGATTTTGTTCCATTACCTGTGGGTGATCCTGGGGGTGTGGGTGCGACTGCAAGGTGCGATGATAGTGAAATGTATGCAGCAGTGGTCGGTCCAGTCTGGGATGGAGATAGTCTTGATGGTGATCCGGTTGCCTGAGGTGAAAGTGGGGTCCAGTGTGTGTCCTGCGATGTGTGTTTGGTGCGGACACCAGCTGCTGAGGCCTAGGGTGGTGAAGGTGGTTAGTAGAGTGGTGGTGTTTGGGTTGGCATGGTCCTCAAGGTGGAAATTCAGGTTGCTGAGGAGGAGGTGGTCGTCTGACGCCAGGGCGAGGGGGGCTTGCGAAGATTACGATGTAGTCTAGGAATGCTGTGTGGGGACCGGGTGGCCTGTATACCAGAGTGCTGTGGATGGAGGAGTTGTGGTTGGGGTGGACCAGAAAGTGCAGGTGTTCCATGGTGGTGCACTGTTCTTCTCGGACAGTCTTGACACATAGTGAGGACTTGTGTACAATGGCGATCTCAATTGGATCAATTGGATCTCAAAATATTCTTTCCAGGATATTTTATCATAACAACAGTAATTAGGTTGCCTGGTATTGTTTTATGATCAACCTGTGTCTATATATTTTTAGAATATCCACTCGAAAACAATTCTTCTCTTCCTGCTTGTTTTTTCAGGTGTACTTTTGAGACACCAACTCTGGGCTGGTCTGTCCTTGTGTGGTCCTGATGATATAACCATAAACTGCAATGGGAATGAAACAGTTCTCCCTTCATCACTACAGCTTACAAAATGTGCTATTTTCTCACATATACTGGGGATGCAACACATACTAAAGTAGTTAAGCATGACCATGAAATGTTTTTGACATAAGGTTAAACACATCATTACCCGACTATATATTTAGTAAGAGGGTTGATCAGGAGGAGGAATGCTATTAAGAAAATTGTAACCAGTACCCTTCTCAGACATTCCACCAGGATTCTGATATCTATGGTGCTGAATTTATTAACAGTACTAGTAGTACCAGTAGGACCACTGAGACTTTATTGGTTACTCATTTTTTCTGACATCCAACCATGCAACCTCAGTGCCCCAGCCAATCCTAAATGCATTGTGTTACAGCTTTCTCAATATGACCCCTATTCTTGGAATCATAGGTACCTAGAGAATGCATCTTCAGCAAAGGTGTCACACTAGCTTGTTTTAGGGAGCTTCATATGCAGTTCTTCTGAAAAAATCTAATAATATTGAACATAATAATCAGGGCCAGTTCCTAGTGATGTTCTTGTATGAAGTTAGAGAGGCAAAAATGTCCTACACAGAATGGTGTATTGAAAGGTCTAGTAGTCCGATAAATCTGCTTTTCGGAGTCTGATCTCAAAAGTAAAATCAGCAGGTGTGCTGACTGATTTGTACTAATGGGAGGAGAAGATAAAAATTCAAGCTCATTTTAGTTGATGGCAGTACTACTTATGGAAGAATACTTCTTAGCTCTGACTTCCTCTATCACTTTGTCAAAGACGCTCTGATGGATAGATGGGGATAAAATCTTTTTGACTTTCACCATGGATATAGATCTATCTTTAGTGGTATCAAATACCACCTTAAAATCCCCTTTTGACTAGCTGTTTGCCATGCCTAGTTTTCCAAATAATATCTGTGTTTACCAACTATTATTTCCATGTTATAGTTTTCCAGACACACTGCAGAGACTTTGCATTCTGAAACTCATTTTTGATCTTGTTATTCCTCAACTGAATTTCCGACCAGGATTGAGGACCCATCTGTTCCATCTGTTCCAATGTTTCTGTGGATTCTAGACTTTAGGCCCATAATTCAATTATAGATTAAAAGGTCTCCCATTCTCCTTACAGATCCTAGACTGTTTTGCTAATATCCCAATTTTTCTCATAATCAGACTTCCCACTTAATCTTGGACTTAGAAGCATCCCTAGCAGACCTTACTAGTTTGTACACTCTATAGAAACTTAACTGAAAAGATGAAATAAATAACAATATTGATTACTAGGAACAAGAGATGTAGGCATACTGGGGCATTATGGAAGTTGGTAATGTGTCATATTGTTTCTTTAAGGAATGGTATTTTGATATAGTGTAGAAATAGGATAATTGCATAAGTGGGCCTACTGGGCCAATATGGAAACTGTCTATGGTAGCATAGTGCAATACCATGAAAACAGGTAATGTGGGTATAATGGGTGCCTCCTTGGCATGTTTCCACCTACATTTTTGCTTTCAAACCTCCTGTTTTTGCTGACGTCGTTTTAATGATGTTAGGATTCTGCACACTTTACCACTGCTAACCAGTGCTAACGTGCTTGTGCTCTTTCCCTAAAACACTGTAACATTGGCTTACACCCAATTGGCATATTTAATTTACTTATAAGTCCCTAGTAAAGTGAACTATATATGCCAAGGGTCTTAAAATTAAATGCTACTAGTGGACCTGCAGCACTAGTTGTGCCACTCACTTAAGTAGCCCTTTAAACATGTCTCAGGCCTGCCAATGCAGATCCTGTGGGTGCAGTTTTGAACTGCCATTTCAACTTGGCAAAGAAATCCATTGCCAGATGCTGTTGAGACAGGGCCACTCACCTGAAAAGCAGGATGTCTGCAGGGGTGATGGTATGCCCCGACCTCCTGGAACACCTCTCAGCACTTCCTGGTGGACACAGAAACCCCAGCAGGTGTTCCAAAAGGAAAGGGGGAGTGGAAGAGAAAGAGAAAGAGACAAAACACTGCCACGTCTTGCCGGTCCAGCCAGGCACCCTGTATCTTCAAGGGGGGCAGGTCGTTATTGACAGAGCGATAGTAATGTTAGTGGACTCAACTTCCTTGAAACTGAATCTCTCTTTCTGATATGGGCACAGGAGCGGTAGAAGAAGACCGGGATGCTCCAGCACTTTTCTTGGATAATAATAACTGTTGGCACAATTACTAACACTGCATTACCAAAAACCCAAACTGAGTACCATAACAATAAGTACTGCAACACTATGGCTGGCTTCACAGAGATTCACTGTTGCACACTATAATTAGAACTGGGGTTGCACTTATCATTAATTATATCACATATAACTTTCCTGCATGCATAGGGTTAAACTAAAAGGAACAAAAACAATCCAAGAAATACAAATGTCCACTCTGGGTTCAAACAGTTAGAGTGGCACAGTTTGGTTTGGTTTTACTCTGTGTGTGAAAAACCGTTGAAAAAGCAAATTCCTCAAACCTGAAACACATGAATGACACAATTTAAATCCAAGAGTCATGCTATTAGAGAAAGAAAAGTAATGTAAATGCTCTTTTAAAATTGCACTGTCACTTTTTGTAGTACTTGAGCTCAAGCAGATTTCCTGAAGCACATTTAGGCAAGTAAATACAATAAAAATGTAGAATGTTCAGAAATGCATTTGTCTCTTCAAGATAAGCACTCTGGCAAAATACGAGGTCTGAAATACACCAGTTGTTCTAGGAAAGTGCGGTGCTCAAAGAACAATACCAGTCACTTAGCTGCAGTCTTTTCCGGTGTGCTGGAGGAATGCCTGGTGTCAGCTGGCACAGGAACGAAGAAAAGAATTGCCTCAAAAGTCCTCAGTAGGAGGATCACAGCAGGGGCTGGACTGCCAAGTCAGATGCTGAGATCAGGAAGCAAAACAAAGCCAAGCAGGGAGGCATGCTTCACTCTGCTATTTATAGCCATTCAGGAAAGCAGTTGAGATGAGTCACCACGCCCAATTAGAAGCACATGTCTACACCTGCTCACATTAGCAAACAAGCATTGGTAAAACAACCATTGATAAAACCAATTGTGTAACACAGCACATTATGTTTACTTAGAAACATGAAGGTTTAACCAAGAACAGAGATATGATTTAACCCTAATCCCTGGGGATGCTGACAGATAACGCAGGAGGCACCTTGGGGATTCCTGACAGGCGCAAACCTTCTACTGTAACACATACATGTCACCCCTAAGGTTGGCCATGTAATTCTAAGTGTTATGCACCCTGGTAGTGAAAAACTCTTAAATTCATTTTTCTGTGTGGCTTGCCAGTCAAGAAGGTGGCAGCAGTCTAACCAGGAACCTGTGGCTCCACACTGATCCGAGACCATCCTTACCCAACAGTGATCAATGACGGCTCCTTCTGTGGAGTGAGATGTCCGGGTGCCGAGGGAAGCCTAATTTGGCTGCACTGCTGCTCCTGGACACTCACTTTGCACTCTCGTACATCACACACAAGATGGCGGCCGAGCCCTACACCTAGAGCAGCCATGACTCATCGCACCTCGGGTGGTCTGAACATCACATCCAAGATGGCGGCCACACCCTAGACATAGAGCAGCAGTGACTCATCGCAGCCTGGCTGGTGTGTCCTGCACAGGCCTTCCACCCCACCTTCTGTGCCTCCATGGCAGGCGATGGAGGATGGGTGGACCAGTGTCGATGTTTCTTCTTGCCCTTGAACCTGGCAGCCATGAACCCAGCCTTAACCCAACTGCATCAGAGGCTGGTGTGACACTGCTGCACCTATGACAGCTGCACCATATCATTCTGGGGCCTGGGTGGGCCCCCTCTGTGCCAACGATGGGGACGAGGTGAGCAGCTGATGCCTGCAAGTGGAGGAGGGTCCAACATTTATTTTCCCTATGGCCTACGTGTGGCATTTTTGGTGGCACCGTACAGCCAAGCAAGGTGGCACCTTGTCGCCAGCGTACTCCAGCCCCAAAAGACACCCTCTCTTGCTCTCCTCCTACCCACTTCTTGGCCTTTGACCTATATTACAGATACAGGGGGAATTGCTTTTGAGGGCCCATTGGGTGGTGCTGCTAACTGCTAACTGTATTGAAGGCGCCTACCCTCTGTGACACCACCTGGGGGACCTCCGGCTCTCAGTGGGCAACACCACTCACCTGCTGCATGGTACCAAATATGGCCCTCTGAGGCCTGTGAACAGCTTCACCCCGTGTTAGACCCCATTAATTTGCTGCATATCAAAGACTGGGCCCTGCCAATTCGAAAGGAGGCTGTGGAGGATGGGGGACAAGCTGTGCAGCCCCTTTTGGCTCTTTACATTTTCTGCCTGCACATCTAGGCCAGTGTTCTGGTGTCCCACTAGTGGTGGTGGCTCCTTGTGCTGCCCTGGTCACCTTTGTTCTCCTCTGACACACTCTTTGAGATGTGATGGGACAGTCATCAGAGGCGCAAACTAAAATGGAACACGCAAAACTGCTGAGGTGCCTCCTCCAGGGACTGACCCCTCGGCGCAGGCAGCCTGAGATGTCATCCTTACGGCAAGCTAGGACTCCAGTGCAGCCGATGAGGTCAAAGTAGGTGAAGTCCAAATAAATGTCTCCCTTTTGAGCGAAGATCTCTGCAATGTGGCTGGTCGCGTTACGGAGGCAAAAACCAGAGTCTCTAGGAAGGAAGACAAAGTAGCAACCCTTAAACTTCAGGTCTCCAAGCTGCTCTTGGTGACAGTGTCCCTGGAAGAATGGGCTGAAGATGTCAAAAACTGCTCACAAAGGAATAACTTGTGATTTATTGGCTACCCTGAAGGGACTGAAGCATCCTGCACAGATGATATGTTGGAGGATTGGCTCTGGTCCTGGGTTCCAACTGACAAACTCTCTCGATGATTTGTGGTGGCGAGGGCACACCTATCATTGGCCAATAGGCCACTCACAGGGGGCCTCCCTTGTAATATCATTGCCTGCATCCTTAGCCATCAAGACAGTGATGCCATTCTATGTGAAGCCAGACTAAACCAATACCGGCCCTTTTAAAATACAAAGATCATGATCTTTCTGGATTACAGAAGTACAGTCTAGCAACACAGACACTTCTATGAGGGTGTCAAACGGAAGCTGTAGGCTCTTAACCTACACCTCTTTCCTGCTTGATTGAAAGTGATCTTTAACTCTACAACCTATTTCTTTGATAGAATGGAGCAGTCCTGGGAGTGGATGACATAGCGACAGGACTTATGACACCCATATATCTCTGAGAACATGGCTACCCAGGTGAGGGTGGTCCCCTCCAGCCCTGTGCCTAAACCCCCTTGTAGGTAGAGATGCTATTCCTGGAAGGTGTGACACTCAGCCCACGGAGGGACCAAGACTCGCCGAGTGTTCCCCAGGATGCTGTCACGGCTGAAGTCCATGACCCTGAGGCCTTGTTTTCTGCCACACTGGACCTTTTCAATTCCAGAGATGATGACCTTGAGCCAACTCCATGATGTCTGAAGCCTTGTGCGGCTCTGAACCATGCTGATTTCACCTTTCAAACTGTACTGCAAATGGCGTACTGCCCAATAAATACAAATATCTAGGGTGCTGTGGAGGGGCGGGGAGTTGGGGGTAAGATTATTTTGTTTTATTTTAACATGGTACATTGAAATTGCTGTCAGGCACCAGTATTCTTCTGTGGGGCAATCAGGGACCTCAGGAAGGCCCCATCCCTACTTGATTGTTGATGTATTTTGGTTAGGGGTGAAAGATACTTCAGGATTGGAAGTGTGGGGTGGGAGGAGTTGGGGGAAGTTATTGTTCTAGTTGTTTTCTCTGTTTTATTCATACACACATTTACCACGGTCTTCGCCCACAACACAAGCAGGCTGCACTCCTCTACTCCTTCTGGTCCCGTAGTCACCACCTTACACCTGGTGTCTGGGCCACTCTTTCACGGGGTGGCAACCTTGACCAGCTCCCCTCCTGTCTCTAGTAGTTATGGTCTTATTGTGGAATGTTAATGGTTTACTGGACCACATTAAATGCTCCACTGTTCTACAATATGCGAAATGCATCTAGCTGGAAGTGGTTATGCTCCTAGTTGGCCCCTAACGCTCCTTTCTTAGCTGATTCAGCTATGACCAGGAGTTTCACTCCATCTTTTCTGAGGGCCCTGGGAAGTGGCTTTTCTGCTAGAAAGGGGTTCCCTCTGGTGGTTTCTACCTCCCACGGTGACCCCCAGGGACGCTATGTGGGAAGTGAGGGCCACCTTGAGGGCCAACACTACAATCTTCTCTCGCCCTATCTTCCCCAACAGTGACTTCAACCAACATTGCAGTTGCTCCGTGACCTCCTACTAGCAATTACCTCCGGCACTACACTGATAGGAGTTCACTTTACCTTAGTCCCTGATCCTGCTTCGCACACTTCCGAAGTCTCCAGCCAGGACAATGTACCCGTTCCTTACAGCTTTCTCTCTGGGAGCATTGATGGGTCTTTGCAGTGCATGTAGGACTTTGCAACCCTGCATGCTCATGTACACCGACACATCCCAAGCACACAAAGTGTTGTTGTGTACTGATATGATTTGGCTCCTGCCTCTGATGTTTTTCATCTGACTTGTATCTAAATCATCCCTTGTGGCATTTCAGATCACACCCCTTGTCCTTGAGATGGAGCCTCTCCGGGGGCACTTGCATCCTATATGGCATCTTAACACCTGGCACCTGGTAGATCAAGAATGCACAGACTACGTTGAAGAGGAGATGCAGGACTTCTTCACACTAAATTCTGGCACAGTGACTTCTGCTGGGCCGGTTTGGCCATCTAACAAACCTGCCCTCCAAGGCAAAGAAACACAGAAACTGGTGTAGGTCACCAACCTGGAGGCTCAGATCCTTTCCTTGGAATGGTGGACTCACCTCTAACCCGCAGCTGATTTAGCCCATGATTGATACTGGCAAGATCCAGACTGAAACAAATCTCCTTGGTGGAGGCCAGACAGTATTGGAGGGTGTCGACTTAGCGTGTGTAGAGACACAGAGTTAAATCTGTCAAAACCCTCTACTGGCTGGTAACCAGAGAAGCAAGATCCTTAATTGTACTTTCCATTTGAAAGTCTTTGGGCTGCTGCCATGAGCATGTCACAGAGGTGGTGCAGGTCTACTACCACACGCACTATGTGGTGACTCACACCCCAGTGCAGGAACTCAAATCACCAACACTGGAGAGATCCTGCATCTATGATCCCCTCGTTCTTGATTTATGACCTCAATCAACAAGCCACAGCTAAGGAGATTGATAGAGCACTGTCAGAACTGGCCTCGAGTAGGATTCCAGGCCAAGATGGGTTACTGGTCAATTCCTTAAGCTCTACAGATCCCTCCTGTTTCCTCATCTCCTTGAACTGTATACAGAGGTGGCAGACCGAGGGTAATTTCCACCTAACTTGGACATGGCTACCGTTGTTGTGATGCCCAAAGCAGGGCAGCCCTCTGATGAATGCTTCTCGTATAGGCCTATCTCTCTCATTAATGCAGACATCAAGGTCTTCACCAAAGTCTTGGCTACCTGCCTGAGTAGGGCCCTTCCGCACCGGATCCACACCTACCAATGATTATTCATGCCACACAGGAGCACTCACCACTGTATCCACAGGGTCCAACTGGCTCTGACCCATGCACACTTCCTCAGTGGCCCCATGGCCTTGTTCTTAACTGATTTTAAAAAGGTATTTGATACTGTTGCATAGACCTTTTTGTGGGGTTGTTGCAAACAGCAGGCTTTGGGCCCTCTTCTGTAAACTTATCAGCCTCCTTTATGCTATATCTACCCTCCCGTCTGGGTTAAAAGTATCCTTTTGCCACCTGGTCTGATCTGCAGAGGCACATGTCAGATTTACCCTCTTCCCCCTTCTATTCTTGTTGGTAATTGAACCACTAGCATGTCTTATTAGATGGAATGCTCGGAAATGGGGGTGTTCCTAGGGAGGAGGACCAAAGGAGTGTATAGCCTTGTGTGGATGACCTATTACTGTTCCTGGTAGACCAGCTATTGTCGGGCCCCAGATGTTTGGAGATTCTCTACTTATATGAGGGAGCCTCTGGGATTTTGAATAATGAATCTAAATATCTACTGGTGCTTGTGACAGGCAAGGTGGGGGATCTCCTGGTGCCCTAGGATCCTGATGTGCTGTCTTTACTTTAAGTACCTCAACATACACATTTGCTTTCTCCCAGTGCTGGTGTGGAGGTCTTAACCTGTGACTACTTATTACAGGGCTGACCAGAGACTTGCAAATGTGGTGCAGATTCCCCCTGATTCCCCTGGGGTGATTAGCATTGTTCAAAATGATGTGTCTTCTGTGTCTTCTGTATGTTCTCACAAATTTCTCCTATCTAATTACCAGGCCATGGTTCCAATCACTGACGTCCAAGATCACCACCTTTATATGGGTGGGAGGCCATCACAGGGTAGCCTTTGTTAATACGAGACACTTCTTACAATTAGAGAATGCGGATGTTGGATGTATATGGTTACTAACTAACCACCCAAATCATGGCCATCAGTGGCTGGTTTAACGTGGAATGGATGACTTTGCCTATCAGACAGAATTACACCTCCTAAGCGTCAACGGTCTCATGGGCCTATTCTAGTGGATCCCATTCCCCCAAGCCAGCCCTGACTAGACTCCACTTCATCAAATGGGATTGTAAACTTGTGGAAATGACCCTGGTGTGGTAGAGGATGTGGTCAAACCACACAGCTGGCCTGCATGCATCACGCAATGGGACAATATAGGGATTACCCTTCTGGGGGAGGTCTGTCAAAGGGATGGTATGATGTCATTTTGGGAAATGCAGAACAATATCAGCTTTCTTGTACCCCTCTTATTGCTACCTGCAGCTGCAGCTCCCCTTGTCGGAACACCTACCTACCAGCATGCGCATCCGAGAATTCAATACTCTTGAAGCCAAGTTCCAGATGGTGAAATTGTGTAAAGGTGCTTTCTCCCAAACATACCACTCCTCAATTATTAAGGCTCAAGACCATGGCAGAGGTAGGAGAAGTGAGTGGGAGGGGGACCTTGATGATGATGACTGGTGTGAGACCCACCAGGCCCCCGGGATCTAACCATTCCTGCTTGCCTCCACATGATCCAACTGAATTATTTATATCTCACCTACCTGACCCCTCAGTGACTATTTCAAGCAGGCAGGGACCCTCAGGCGCATTGGTCCTCACCTAAGCTTATTTCACATGGTCTGGGCTTGTCTGGCTCTGACCCAGTTCTGGGCAACTCTCTGTAGTCTTGGAGGATCCAATTGCCCTTATCCTTAGGGTTGCACTACTGGGTTTACTGGAGGAGGTTGGGATGGGGTGGTCCTTTGTTGGAGTGACCACATTGGTGGCCAAATGAGATAGTACATGTTAGACTTTTCATCCTTGGCGTGGTCTCCCTTAATGTTTTGCCTCTGTTCCCCAGGTTATTGATGTGTGCTGGACTCTGATTCTGCTGTTTCTGTTACTCTGGGCACTTTACCACTGCTAACCAGTGCTAAAGTGCAAGTGCTCCTTTACAAAATGTGTATTTAATTAGCTTATCCATGATTGGCATATTTGGGCCCGTATTTATACTTTTTTAGCGCCGCATTTGCGCCGCTTTTTGACGCAAAAGCGGCGCAAACTAACAAAATACAATTGGATTTTGTAAGTTTGCGTTGCTTTTGCGTCAAAAAGCGGCGCAAATGCGGCGCTAAAAAAGTATAAATACGGGCCTTGATTTATTAGTAAGTCCCTAGTACAGTGCACTAGAGGTGCCCAAGGCCTGTAAATCAAATGCTAATAGTGGGCCTGCAGCACTGGTTGTGCCACCCACATACGTAGCTCTGTTATCCTGTCTCAGACCTGCCACCACAGTGTCTCTGTGTGCAGTTTTGACTGTAAATTTGACTTGTGTCCCCACTTGCCAGGCCTAAACCTTCCCTTTTCTTACATGTAAGGCACCCCTAAGGTAGGCCCTAGGTAGCCCCATTGGCAGGGTGCAGTGTATGGTTAAGGTAGGACACATAGTAATGTGTTTTATATGTTCTGACAGTGAAATATTGCTAAATTAGTTTTCACTGTTACAAGGCCTGTCCCTCTCGTAGGTTAACATGGGGGCTACCTTTAAATCTGATTAAAGTGTAGATTCCCTTTGGGAGCGGATGAACATGTGGAGTTTGGGGTCTCTGAGTTCACAATTTAAAAATGCCACTTTTAGAAAGTGAGCATTTTCTTGCTCATACCATTTCTGTGACTCTGCCTGTTTGTGGATTTCCTGTCTGGGTCAGTTTGACAGTTGGGCTGGTTGCACCACACACTAGACAGTGGCCTGATGAGCCATCTGTGCTTGGAGGGAGGGGAGGAGTGGTCACTTACACCTGAGAGGGCTTTGCCTGTCCTCACGCAATGCAGTCTCCAACCCCCTGGTGAGTGTCTGGGGCCTGGCATGGGCAAAGCAGGATTTCACATTCAAAAGAGACTTTACTTTGAAGTAGGCCTACTTCAAAAGAGAAATTGGGTATAAGAAGGGCACCCAAAACCACAGACTTTAGAACACTTCTGGAAACAAGAGGGACCTCTGCCTGGAGAAGAGCTGAAGAGCTAAGGAAGAAGAGATGCCCTGCCTGTTACTGTGCTTTGGTAAGCTATCCTGCAGTTGCTGCTTCTGCAAGAGTATGAGGGCAAAGACTGGACTTTGTGTACCTTCCATCTTGAGAAGAAATCTCCAAGGGCTTAACTTAGAGCTTGCCTCCTGTTGTTTGAAGTCTCAGGGACAGCAAAGACTTCTCTCTGCCAGCACCTGGAATCTCTGGAGAGAATCCTGCTCTGACAAGTGGTGCCCTATCCAGTCCCTGGGCCCTTGAAAGGAAAGCTGGTGAAAATTCAAGGAAATCGACTTCGGACGACTCCGGACTGACGCCGCTGCTGAATCCGATTACGCCACCTGCAACCGACTCCGTGATCTTCGCTGGAATGCGACGACCTTTGCAGGAAAGACATCACTGCAGCCCCGCCGAAGTCCGCGATTTCATGGAAGTTGCCACATCACGTCGTGACTGACGCCGCTCGAAGTGCGCAGATTCAACTTTTCGCACAGACGCCGCGATCCCCGACTTCGTGCATCGGCTTGTTTTCATTTCTTCACAAAGGTACTGTACCTGGGGGTCTACGCAACTCCGTGTCCGGCACCGCTGGTGGTGGATTGTTGGGAACGACTCCGTCATGACACCGTGTTAACACCTCATCAAAGCATTTTGTGTTTCTAAGCGCTATTTTTGAATTTAATCTTTAAAAATTCATGACTTGTGTATGGTGGATTTTTGTCGTTTTGGTCTTGTTTTGTTTAGATAAATATTTACTATTTTTCTAAACTGGTGTTGTTTGTAGTGTTTTCATTAAGTTACTATGCGTGTTGGTACAAATACTTTACACCTAGCACTCTGAAGTTAAGCCTACTGCTCTGCCAAGCTACCAAGGGGGTAAGCAGGGATTAGCTGAGGGTGATTCTTTTTTACCCTGACTAGAGTGAGGGTCCTTGCTTGAACAGGGGGTAACCTGACTGTCAACCAAAGACCCCATTTCTAACAGTGCACATCACTGGCAGTCTCTGCCCCCCCTTTTCTGAGAGAGTGGAGGAGGGGTGTGGACTGGTGTGCTCACCAGCATTGACCTAATTATGAGGCACGAGGAAGCCTACAGAAGCATGACAAGATCTTGGTCAGACAGTGGGAACATGTAGAAAAGTACCCTCTTTTTAGCATGTTACCCCAATTTCTGACTGTGTCACTGGGATCCTGCTAGCCAGGACCCTAGTGCTTATGGTTTTTGGCCTGCTTGTCAGTAAGTTTCACTGTTTTGAAAGTATGCTTGACGGTGTCACTGTAGTCCTGCTAACCAGGAGCCCAGTGCTTATGCTCTCTCTGTACGCAAATTTGTCACTACATAATGGTAACCCAGAATTTAATTCCAAATTGGCGTTCAGGTGCCCCCTTATAAGTCCCTAGTACATGGTACTTAGGTACCCAGGGCATTGGGGTTCCAGGGGATCCCTATGGGCTGCAGCATTACTTTTGCCACCCATAGGGAGCCCATGCAAAGGCTTCTGCAGAACTGCCATTGCAGCCTGCACGAAATGGTGCATGCACCCTTTCACAGCCATTTTCACTGCACTAGGTCACTTATAAGTCACCTATATGTCATGCCTCCCAACCTTGAAGGCTGGGTGCAAAGTACCTGTGTGTGACAACCGCCCTGCACCAGCAGAGGTGCCCCCATATCACCCAGGACCATTTTCCCAGACTTCGTGAGTGTGGGGACACCATTTTACGTGTGCACTGGACATAGGTCAATACCCATGTCCAGCTTCACAATGGCAAGTGGGAATTATATCCCAATACTGATTCTAGTATTGGTTTCCAATCCCATGTGTTCTGGGGGCTCCACTGATGACCCCCAGTACTGCCATACCAGCCTTCTGAGGTTTTCCAGGCAGCCCCAGCTGCTGCCACCTCACAAACAGGTTTCTGCCCTACTGTTGCTTGAGCAGCTCAAGCCCAGGAAGGCAGAACAAAGCATTTCCTTTGGGAGATGAGTGTTAAACCCTCTCCCTTTAGAAATAGGTGTTACAGGCTTGGGAGGGGTAGCCTCTTTAAGCCACTGTAAATGCTTTGAAGGGCACATTTGGTGCCCTCTTTGCATAGACCAGTCTACACTGATACAGGGTTCTCCAGTCCCTGCTCTGATGCAAAAGTGGACAAAGGAAAGTGGAGTGACCACTCCCCTGTCCATCACCACCCCAGGGGAAGTGCTAAGAGCTCCTCCTGAGGGTCCCTAGGTTTTGCCATCTTGGATTCAAGGTTGGCAGGGAACACTGGGAGCAGCTGAGTGGCCAGTGCCAGCAGGGGACGTCAGAGCCCCCTCCTGATAGCTGGTCACCCAGCTAGGTGACCAATCCCCCTTTCAGGGCTATTTAGGGTCTCTCTCTTGGGTGGTTCCTCAGATTCAGATTGCAAGACTTCAGCAGGAATCCTCTGCATCCTTTACGTCATATCCTACCGACGGAACCGCAGCTGAACCCTCCCGGAACTCTACAAACTGCAACAAAGAAGCAAAGACGACTTCTGCAACATTGTATCTTCAGCTACTGCCAGCAACTGCAACAGTTTCCAGGCCATGCATCCTCCGAGGACTGCCTGCCTTCAGCCTGCACCAGAAGAACTAAAGGAATCTCCAGTGGAGTCACTTCCCTGCTTCAGCAAGCCCCTCTCTGCAGCGACGACCGGTGGGGTGGGTACCCTCTTAAGATGACGAGCATGGATCCAGCAACACAGTTGGTAGACTAAAGTGACCCGACAGTCCCTAGGTCCAGCTTCCGTCTTTGGTGGAGATAAGAGCATGCCTTCCCACGCAAGTCAGTACCCCCGTGCACCGCATGACTTGCAGTTTCCAAGGCTCGTGTGCAACCTTCCAAGAAGTTCTTCATGCACACACCAGCTTAGGCCCCCAGCACTCCATCCTATGGCACACAGCTTCCTGAGTGGTTCTCCAGTTGCATGGGATTCCTTTGTGTCATGCTGCATCAGCTTCCATTTGCACTTTCTTTGTCCCCGTGCTGTGGGACACCTGTGTGTGCTGCCTGGTCTTCTGAGAGCCCATTCTGTCTCCCCCTCCTGGGCAGAGGCCACCAGGTCCCTCCTGGTCCCGGGCAGCGCCATTTTCCGCTAACTGAGAACTTTGCCTGTGCCAAGGCTTGTTGGCAGAATCCAGTGACGCAAACGAGACTACAATCATACATCCAGTGTGGGACATCTTTTGCACCAACCAAGAACCTGCATCTGTCTTCTTGGGTGAATAACTGGCTTTGTCTTCTCACCGGTGGTTCTTCTTTAGCACCTTCATCCGAGTTAGCAGGGGCTCCTGTTCTCCATGGACTCTTCAGTGCTTCTTGGACTTGGTCCCCTACTTCCACAGGTCTTCAGGTCCAGGAATCCAGCGTTGGTGTCTTGCAGTCTCTTCTGGTTCTTGAATAATCTTCTGTCACAACTTCTTGTGTGTTTGATGAAATTTACTGTGACTTACTCCTCTTTTCCTGAGCTCTGGAGTGGGTGCTACTACTTGTCTTTGGTGTTTTCTTACACTCCTAGCGGCCCTCTACACACTACACTTGCCTAGGTGAGAAACCGACTTTCGCATTCCACTATTTTACTATATGGTTTGTGTTCCCCCTAGGCCCATTTTAACCTATTGTGATTTTCACTATTTGCACTGTTTTCTTACTGTTTACTTACCTGTTTTTGGATTCTAGTGTATATATTGTGTATATTACTTACCTCCTAAGGGGGTGTATAGTCTCTAAGGTATTTTTGGCATTTGTGTCACCAAAATAAAGTACCTTTAGTTTTGTAACACTGAGGCCCTCATTATGACATTGGTGGTAAATCCCACTTACCGCCACACTGACTTCCCCCAACATACCTCCACTGCGGTGGATCTCTGTTTACCATATTATGACACACATACACCAATCCGTCACTATTCAGCCACATACACAAATCCGCCAGTCCAAAGGTCAGTGATAAAGTGGCAGTATCTAAACCCACACTGTTACGCCAACAGAACAACGCCCACCACATTATGACCCACGAATCACCACAGTAGACATTCAATGGTGGTAAACCATTGGTGGTACATACCGTTGCGCTCAAAATACACACACACATACAAAACAACACTACATTGGACAATTCAAACAACACACACCTGACACCCATATACACACCACACCCACACACCCACAGCACTATAAAACACACACACATTACCCACAACCCTTTACAACTACAAAGCATTGGCACAAGACAGACACCAAGATAACAGACAAAACCAGAGCCACACACTACTTACACCCATACACCACTCACACACCCCACACCACACACCCCAACACATCACCCTACACACCTCACCTACACACCTCACACAACACTCATGGCACCACAAAGACACCCCAAATTCACAGAGGAGGAGCTAAGGGTCATGGTGGAGGAAATCATCAGGGTAGAGCCACAGCCATTTGGAGCACAGGTGCAGCAGATATTGATAGCTAGGAAGATGGAGCTATGGCGGAGAATCTTGGACAGGGTCAATGCCATGCGACAGCACCCAAGAACTAGGGATGACATCAGGAAGAGGTGGAACGACCTACGGGGGAAGGTACTTTCTATTGCAGCAAGACACCAACTCACTGTATAGAGGACTGGCGTTCGACCCCCACCTCCTCCCCTACAACTAACAACATGGGAGGAGCAAGTCTTGGCAATCATTCATTCTGAGGGCCTGGCCGGAGTAGGAAGAGGACTGGACTCTGGTACTGCTACCTCCCTACCTGCATGTCATCACATACCTTCACCCTCACTCCCATCACTCTACCACTTCCCACACACCCCACCATCACATCTCACTTATCCCAATGCCAAGCCCTGCATGCCATACCAATGCATGGACACCACTCACAGACCTGCATGATCACCTATCACTAAAGCATGCACACTAGAGAGAATCAGCTAACCCACCATATACCAACTTACACAACTGAAAGCTGCCAGGGCAAATACAGCCAAAGAGGGCAAGCCATGGATGCACAATATGTCAGACACAGAAACAATAACACAGCATTTACATCCCCACAGGTACCCCAGCCAATGTCAGCGGAAAGGAGGTGCCAGCAATATCCAGTCTCCCAACAGAAAAGGCCAAAAATGATGACAGCAACTCTGGTCTTCTGGATCTGGATCACCAACATGGCCCATCAGGGACCTCTGGACAGCCGGTTACCCAGGCCCAGTCACACACCACCACAGAGCTTCCTCCATCAGGAAAAACCACCACAGCACCCACCCAGCATACCCACACCTCTGTCCCCACAGCACGTCAATCAGCAGTGTGTCCACCACTACAGGGACCTCAGGCCCCCCTCATACCCAAGACAATCAGGGACCTGGCGTCAGTGGGCACACGGTTCAGGGGACAGAGGCACAGGCCAACAGGGAAACTGGGAGGAGTGCTGTGCACAAGGGGGAGGACAGGCCCAGGGAACGAGCTCTCCAGGAGGCACTTGCAGAGATCTTGGGAGCATGTCAACATTCCCAGGACACGATGGGCCAGATCCTGGACAATGTGCAGTAGAACAGGCGGCTGCAGGAGGGACAGTACCATCAGGGAGGACTTGCAGGCCATTAACAACACCCTGATCTCCATTACAGGGGTGATGGCAGACATGGACAACATTATGAGTCTCACACCAGCGGGCCCCTGCCACTAGCCAGATATCTGAACTGCCTTCCACCTCCGCTGCCGCTAATGGCCAGGAGGCCCCGCCACAGGACCAACAGGCCACCAGCACCCCTCCCTCTGCAGAAGGTGAACCATCCCACAAACATTCCCTGCGATCCAGACAGAAGCCAGAGACACTTGCCAAGACCTCCGCCAGGAAATGAGACTCTCCTCATTGTCACCCTTGTGTCCCACTCTGTCAGCCTGTCCACCTTAAACTGCCATTGCTCTCCTTCCTATGTCCCCTTGGACAATGCACCTGTGCTACAAATAGACTGGAACTATACCCTGGACTTTCCTCCATCATCCCCTCATCCCATTGCACTTGTCCCTCCATATTTTACCACTTCAATAAACACCCTTGGAAAATAAATATTTTTTGAGTATGTCAGGCATCATGCACCGACCCAGGATACTTAGCACTGATGTGAGAGTTGTACTGGTCCGCCAAGCACACCATCTGTACATTCATAGAGTGAAAACTCTTACGATTTCTAAACACCTGTTCATTTTGACACGAGGGACAAATGCAATATTTGTTCCATGAACCGCCCCAATTTTGTTGGGGATATGTCCCATTGCATAGAACTCGGCCTTCCCTGTGGCCAAATCTTTAACCTGGGGAAAAACATTGTAGCTGCACATGTGTTTAATCAGGGCAGACTACATTCTGGTCAGCACTATTGAGAAAATTGTCTGTGACATTCCTGCCGCCAAGCCCACTGTCACTTGGAAAGAACCAGTTGCCAGGAAAGGGAGCACTGATAGAAATTGCACAAGAGGGGGGGATCCCAGTAGGGTGACGGATAGCAGATAACAGGTCAGGCTCCGATTTGGCTCACAGCTCTGTGATTATGGCCCTGTCAGGTCTATAGGTGAGGATGATGTGCATGTCCTCTATTGTTGCCAAGCCCACCAGGGGTCTGTACAAAGGGGTATGTCTCCATCTCCTATCTATTCATCCACAGCGGTAGCAATCTATGGAGCAAAAGAGTGAGGAGCCGGTCACAAAATGAACAATGGGGCTCCAACAGAACTTTGCATGCTGTTAACTTGCAATGGGTAAGTGTGACTAGTCTAGTATGTCCAATTTTCAACAGTGACGCAGCAAATATCCAGGGCCTTCACCCAACTCCCCCTGAAATAGCATGTGCCTGTCCTATGTGGAGGGACAGGTGGAAGTGAGGTAATTCCGCTGATGTTGTGCGTAGTTGCGGGAGGTGGTTGGGAACTGCCATGCAACTCCTCATTGGGTAACATTGGGCCCTATTGAGTACAGTGGCCAATGGGAATCTACGCCGGCGTTGACGGTATGCACTGCCGCGGACGTGACCGCCATTTTCTATCATATTCCTCACTTACTATCTGATCATCCACAGGAGAGGACCTACACTGCATGTGCTGCTGTGACCTGTGTCTGGAACCTACCATGGCCCGTGTGACTGGGGAAAGGGCCTCAGCCTTCACTTCGGCGGAGTTGGAGAGACTGGTGGATGGGGTCCTACCCCAGTACGGACTGCTGCAAGGGCCTCCACACCAATAGGTGAGTACACATTGGGCACGATGCATGTGGCATGAATGTATGGAGTTGTGTGTGAAGGCCTCAGGTAAGGGGGTGGGTGGAAGTCCTCTGGGTGGCGTATTGGTTGTGTGCTGGGTCATGTGTGTGAAAATGGTGATGTGAAGGGGTATTGTGGGCAATAAGTGTAACAGGCAGGACTGTTTGACTAATACTATTTTCCTATGTGTATTTCCTCTGCAGGTCAGCGCCCATCAAAAGAAGGGTATATGGCGTTCCATCGCCAAGGACGTGCGAACCTTGGGGGTCTATGGCAGGTGAAGCACCCACCGTTGGAAACGGTGGGAGGACCAGAGACACTGTGCACAGAAGACGGTGGGGGCCCAGCTGGGGATGGCCTCCCAACAAGGAAGGGGTGCCCATCGAACCCTGACCCCCCCTGATGGCCTGCATACTGGCGGTGGCCTATACTGAGCATGATGGGCGCTTGAGGGCATCACAGCAGCCACAAGGGGTGAGTATAGTGCCCATCATTACAACTTACACATGGTAGGGTGGTATCCAGGTGGGGGATGTGTGCCAGTGGGTGCCCCTAGGCCAGGCCTGTCATTGCAGCATAGGTCACCTGGTGGCTAGGGTTCTGAGGGGATAATCCTGCTACCTAGCTTGTGAGCATCCACTACTGGTCAGGGCTGCGTGGATCCCAGGTGTGCTGCATTTGGCGGTGTGTGCCCTTCCCCATGCCTTTTTTTCTAACTTTTTCTCTGGTAGTGCTATGGCATATTGCGTAGGCCTGTTCCCTGTGTGTGAGGGTGCTGTGTATGCCAAAGGTGGTGTCGGTGCAGCCATTGACCAAGTGTATCCTTTGTCTCTCCCCCCATTTTTGTTTTGTCATCCTGTCCTTATGTGTATTAGCATCATCTGGCGATGGAGGGAGCTGCATCCCACAGGAGCCAAGAGGCAGAGTCCACCGACGCTGAGGGCACCAGTGGGACGGAGGGCGAGGGGAGCACCACGGCGCAGAATGGAGGGGACAGTTCAGACACAGATACCTCCTCTGATGGAAGCTCCCTGGTCGTGGTGGACACCTCTGTGACCACCCCAGCTACAGGTACAGCCGCCACCCCATACCAGCACCACCCTCCCAGAAGCCCCTCATCGAGTTTCCCATGCCTGCTCACCCAGGAGGATTGGCATCTCCTTCACCCCAGGCACCTCAGGCCCTGCCCCAGTTACCCCTGCTGCCCTGGGTGAGGAGGCTTTTGACCTCCTGAGATCCATCTATGTAAGGCAGTGAACCATTGTGAATGCCATCCATGGGCTGGCAGCCCAAATGCAACAGACTAATGCATTCCTGGATGGCATTCACACTGGATTGGCAGCCCAACAGAGATCGATCCAGGCTCTGGCCTCCTTTCTGATGGCAGCCATTTTCCCTGTTTCTACCCTCCCCCCTCCAACTTCCACTTCTCAGTCCCATTCTCCTCAACCCCAACCCATCCCAAGCACACAGGCAGACAAGAATGCGCACAAGACAACACACAAGAGTGGTTCAGGCAAACGCAAGCACCACACTTCATCCCACTGGCACTCACACAAACACCATCCAGATGCAGTCATACCAACACCCACTATTTCCACTGTCTCCCCCTCCACCTCCTCCTCCTCACTCAGGGCATCAGGGATAACTGGGGTAGGGCTGGAGGTACCTCGGGCGAAGGAGATGCCCATCCTCCTGGATGAGCAGGCACAGGCAACTCGATGAGGGCCTCCCAGTTCTTCCACACTCACACCTGCATGCACTGCATCATCATCCACTACCAGCATCTCCACCACACCAAGCAGAACACACACCTCACTGGCAGACACCTCCACAACAGCCATGCACATGTCCCCTGTGTTCTCCCCCACTGTGTCTGTCCCCCCCTTCCTAAGGCACACAAACGCAAACACTCAGGCATCCATCAGCCATCCACCTCACAACAGCATCCATCCCATGCACCTGCACACAAAATCAGCAGACAGAAACCTCCAACAACCACTCCCTCTTCCTCCACTACCAAACCTTCTCCCTCTTCCCCCCAGTGTCCATACAGAACTGTTCTGTTCCTATCCACCATTGACCTCTTGCCTACCCTTCCCCCCCGTCGTGCACGTCTGGCCAGGGTGGGAAGAACCCAGCCAAGCCACCCAGTCCACGGGCCCAGTCGTGGTGGAAAAGGATCCAGGTCACACGTCCTGAGGGTAAAGGAGCCTGCCTAAGCTGCTGCCAAGAAGGGAAAGGAGTCTGCCCAAGCTGCTGCCAAGAAGGGAAAAGAGCCTGCCAAAGCTGCTGCCAAGAAGGGAAAGGAGCCTGCACTAGCAGGCAGGAAGAGCTAGGGGCCTAGGGCAGGAACTTTGATGGAGCCCCCACCACCAACCATGGTTGTGCAGCCATCCGAGGTTGCAGGGGATGGGCAGGAACCTCCTCCCACCAGCAGCACCACCGCCACATGAGCAGCCGTCTGATGTTGCAGGGGATGGGCAGGAGCTTTCCCCCACCAGCAGCACCACCACCACCACCTTCAGTGAGCAGCAGTCTAGGGTTGCAGGGTATGGGCAGGAGCATCCCCCACCAGCAGCACCACCATCACCACCTCCACTGGGCAGCCGTCTGAGGTTGCAGGGGATGGGCAGGAGCCTCCCCCCACAAGCAGCAGCACCACTACTGAGCAGCCGTCACTGCCGGTGGACTGTATGTAATCCTGCCTCCATGGGCTGCTGTGCAGCATGCCCCCTGCAAATCCAGTGGCTATGACACCCACCTGAGAGACTGTGACCTTGCACTCCCTAGGATCAAGAGCACAGGGCATGATGCCCCTCCAGAACCAGTGGGTAACACGCCCACCTACCCCAGACTCGCCAGGATCAAGAGTACAGGGCACGATGCCCCCTCCAGAACCAGTGGGGTATTCACCCACTCGAGAGACTGTGGCTTTGCACAACCCAGGACTAAGCGCAGGGCATGTTGCCCCCTCCAGAGCAACTGGGCAAGTCACCCACTCGAGAGACTGTGGCCTTGCACTCCCCAGGACCAAGCACATGGCACGATGCCCCCTCCAGAACCAGTGGGCAAGTCACCCACTTGAGAGACTGTGGCCTTGCACTCCCCAGGACCAAGTACAGGGAATGTTCCCCCCTCCAGAACCAGTGGTGTTTTTCCATCTCCCGGCTGAGGTGCCCCCCCGTCCCCCGTCCCCCTGACGTGCCTGCCTATTTACCAACAGATGCCCCTGCAGTGTTCTCTCCGTGTTGAGGCAGTTGCCATGTTTGGCCTTGGGCTTTGGCTTATGGCCATGTGGACTACGTACATTGTGGACTGGGCTGTGTCTCTTTTTGTGTACATATGTATACATCTCTTGTCTTGCCTCACTTATTTATCTTGATCTGTGTCTCTCATAACATTCACTTTCTCAAAATTGTTTTGTCCTTGCATTATTCATACGAGGTACGGGCTACAAATGTTTTGGTAATGCAGGTGGTTGTGTGTATGGTGTTGGGGGGGTGTTAGTGTTGCATGTGTGTGTGTCACTCCCTTTCCCCCCCTCCTTTGTGTGCTAGGCGGCTGTACTGACCATCGTCGTCTTTGCCGGCGTTGATGTTCGTGGTGGAGCAGCACGTAGAAAATCATGGGGAAGACATGCAGCTCGGGCTCCATGGCAGCGTGGTTCTTCTCTGTCCCTCCAATGGTGAGTCCTTTCACTTCTGTGCAGTGTTTCCGCCAGGCTTTTGATGTAGTTGGTACCTCCCTGGAAAAGATGGCAGAATAGTGTGTCTTAATATGGTGGGCGGAACATTGACTTCCGCCTGGCTGTAGGTGGCTACTACCATGGTGGCTGTTGTTTCCGCCCTGGCGGTCAGTGTGGTACAATGGCTGTCTATCGGAGATTACACCGCCATGGTCATAATTTAGCAGTAAATACCGCCGGCCTGTTGGCAGTATTACCGCCACTTTAACACCAACCGCCAGGGTTGTAATGACGGCCTGAGTATTTTCTTTCATGTGTGTGAGTACTGTGTGACTACAGTGGTATTGTAAGAGCTTTGCATGCCTCCCAGTTCAGCCTTGGCTGCTCAGCTACTGCTACCCCTAGATAGCCTGGCTTCTAGACACTGACTACATTTCACTTAGAAGAGATAACTGAACCTGGTATAAGGTGTAAGTACCTTTTGTACCCACTACAAACCAGGCCAGCCTCCTACAGAGCATCATGGGCTGGATGCATATTCCAGGTGTGTCTCGTCTGATGCTGCATTTACCTCATAGACATGTGGAATTGTTTATTGTGTGTTTTTAAGTTTTTTCCCAGAAAACAATAAAAAGTTTGCTATTGAAAAATGTATTTCCACTACTGCAAGGCCGGTCTCTCCCATAGAATAAAATTGGAGCTGCCTTGTTACATTTTGTAAGTGAAATTCCAAAATGGGAAGAGATAAGCTTGGTGTCTCTGTGATAAAATCCTATTTTATGGTGAAGTTGGATTTTAAATTACAATTCTGAACAAGCCACTTTTAGAAGTCATTTTCTTGCCTTCACCACTTGGTGCCTTCAGCCTGTCTCTGGTCCCATGACTGGGTGTAGCTGACAGATAAGCTTTGTGTATTCCTCCTAGACAATGGGAACTTAGGTGTGAGTTAATGTTCCATCACTAGCAGAGTAGGAGGAAGAAGCTGGGCCTAGCCTCACTTACATCTGAATAGGCTGTGTCTTGTCCCCACACAAAGCACTGTATATCTCCTGTAGTTAGTCTGGAGCCAGGGCAGGGAAGGCCCAGCATCTGTGCACTTTGAAGGCATGCCCCTGCAAGCTTCTCCCCATTTCAAAGGCACAATTGTGTCTAAAGGGAGAACCTCAGACATCACCACTTCAGTACACTTTTGGACCTGTGGATACTCTGCCAGGAAGGAGGACTGCTGTGCTGCTACAGGTGCAGCCACGCTGCTGGACTGCTGCTCTGAAGGAACTGCTGCCCTGCTGTACTGACCTGCTGCCTGCTGCTGTCTTGCCTGGTTGAGAAGGACTGGACCTGCATCTCCTGAAACCAGAACTCAGCGTGACTGCAAGGGCTAGTTGGCTGGCCTCCTGATCTGAAGCCTCTGGGACATAACAGGCTTCCAACAACCTCACACCTGCATCTGGACTCTGCCATTAGTGAGTGTACCCTGCCAAGTGCTGCTACCCCAGTCAAGGATGTTTCAAAGTGGGCCTAAGGTGCATGTCAGTGGAACCGATGTATTGCCTCTGCTGAGCAGTGCATCCCTGAGAAGAACTGAAACATCTCCTCAACGGAACAGTGCATCCCAAGCAGAACTGATGCATTGCTTTGCTGCATGGATTGGGCCCAACGCGAACACCAGCATCACCTCCGCAGTCATCAGAACCAATCCATCACTGTGAAGGTGTACTATATCCACAGCCCAGTTCCTCACATCTCTTATCAACGCACCCTCGACGACAACACCAGACTCTCCATTACAATCTCGCAGCTCCTCAGAACCAACGCATCAACAGCTGCACACTGCATCCTCAACATTGGACTTTGCATTGTAAGCCCCATCAATTAGATACTCAACGATGGCGCAAAAGAGCCTCAGCCTCATAGCATTTCAGAAACTGTGCATCACTTTGGCTGCACTGTGCATCTTCGATAAGACTGAAGCAAGGCTCCACAACCAGGATTTAAGGTACTTTGTTCGTCAGCCTAGCTGGGTCCCTGTTGTCAGCCCAACCTCCATGGCAGCCGGCCTGAACTTGTGACCAGCTATCACTGGTTCGTGCTTAATGCTTCAAAGCATTATTCTAAGGGTTATTCTTTAAAAATTCATATCTCGAGTTCTACTTATTGGATTTTTGTCACTTTGGTCTTGGTTTAATATTAAATTAGGTTTTATTTTTCTAACCTGGTTGGGTGCTCTACTGTTTACGGTTTGAAGTGTTGAACAAATACTTTACACAATGCCTTCAAATGAAGCCTGGCTGCTCTGTGCCAAGCTACAAGGGGGTGAGCACAGGTTAATTTTGGGTTTGCTTTTGATTTACCCTGGCAAGATTTGTGGTTGCTGGGTTTGTTGGGTTCACATCCCAGTCAACCCAACAACCCAATTTCTCATAATGGGCAAATGTGAAAAGTTATAGTACACAGACATACTGGTTGATAGCATAAATTGTAATTGTGAACAGATAATAACAGACGTACAATGAGTATTAATCCATGTATTTGAGCGTAGCTGCAAGCATGTTAGTGATTAATGTACATAGTTTTAACACAAGTTGTTACTCTGAATTGCTGATAACAGGTGATTAACAAGGGGCAGAAAACGGATGAGATCAGTGACTACATCTAAGAAAGGGTACAAGTGAGTTTATAATTCATAATACTAATGCAAAGCTGCTGCAACCTCCTCCTCCCTCTGCCTCCACCGTCTCTCCTACTGACCACAGAATCAGATGGATGTGCTTGTACCATCCTGTACGCACCATTGCTGCCAGCATCTGGTCATCAGTCCTCTCCTCTTCCCTTCAGCGAGCTCAGCGTGACAGAAGTTGGCAGGAAATCGAGGTCGGAACAGCAGGTGCAGCAGGAGGTGATGGTGGCATTCATTGCTGATTGAAGCCATGTTACTCAGTACTAAGCTTTGAAGAGAGTTCCTTGAAGCTCCAGAAGCCCATAGGAGACACAGAAGCAAGGATCATCTTGTCCTTGAGGTGAGAGGTGGGGGAGTTAGTGAGTGAGTTTGCAGAAAAGCTGAAAGCTGACTGCAGTTAAAGGCCTTGTGATGCCCCACCAGAGAGTTTGAAGGCCCAAAGATGCAGATGATGTCCTTGAAAACCTGGAAGTTACTCACCTTCAACTATTTTGGCTTCCCTTTTTTTGGCTTTACCTTTCTGGGGCACAGAAAGCCTAATGAATACACCATTACTGGTTTCTCTAGGTGTTCCTCGGTTGAGAATTGGTTGCTCCTTTGGTGAGTGAAACTGGCTCAATTTATTTGTGGTTTCTAACAGTGTGTTCCTCGGTCTTTGACTAATGAGCTTCATCAGGTTTTTATGCAGCACAGTGTTTAAGACCCAGGGCCGCCCTGAAGCACACACTGGTATTATCACACTTTCTATGTGGCTTCATTTATGTTCGTTGGCCATGTAAAGGGGATGATTGAGTTCTCTGGTGTATAGAAACTGCATTTAACTACTCACTCCATGAAACAATTGAGATAAAGGACATAGTATTTGCAATGATCTTGTATGCTGGATTTATTATTGGTGCTTGCATTTATTTTGTATTTTGGACTTATTATTGGCTCTTTATTGGCATTATTCCACAGCCCACACACACTTTTCATAGGAAAGTATGTAGCACTTGGACTAGGACTACATAGCAGACATCTCTATATTACTATAAGAAGTATACCTAAGATTATATAATTGGGGTTGGTCAGATGCAGTCATCTTAATCCAAGTATTGCTTTGACCAAGATCTTGACCCCCAATTCACTGATTTGTTTCCTAACATTCTCCTCTACCATTCAATGAATTGATTACCCATCGTGAATACTTTGCATTCGACATTAAATCTCAAACTTTTAGCAGCAAGGGGCATGAGGCCAGAAATTCTCTTTAGAGAGCCTGGTAAGTCGTCAGATTGTGTGCAAGCCAGGACATATTTCTACTCCTATTAACTACAAAGCTAATATGGCAATATTTTTGGTGAACCTGTGATTGTAGTTGTAGATAAATGAGTAATAAATAAGAATTTCTTTAAGCCAACCACATGTGTGGCAGGAAATAGACTCACACTGTAAGAGAAATACAATTTTAGCTCATAGCAGTTCTACTTGTATTATAAAATCTCTGGAGTGATTCTGAGCTCTGAAACCATAGTGTCAGTGTGCCTGGCACGGATCTCGGCCCATGTCAATGGGTAGCTGCTGCTTTACATACGTCATCTTGGAAAAGTAAGTTCGCCTGATGATAATTTGCCTTCATTTAGCAAACAGCCTCATTTAATGATCATGGTCATTTTGCAATCTTGAGCTGAAATTGTTGTGGGTTTACAGTCTGACGTAGGTGACATTTACTTCCAGGAATTCAGGTTTTTTAAGTGGGTAATCTGCTGTTCCAACCGCGGTGGGGTGAAGGCAAACCAAACTGGAGTAAATCAGGAGTAATCCAGAAGTATCTCTGATTTACTCCTAGAATTCAGTAGCGAGTCTGAAGTAGGACAAGAGTAAGAGTCACTTATTTGGAAAAAGTGTTTTTGAACTGGCCGCAAAGCCTGTTTTTTATACACAGAAGTCACCATGGGATCAGAACACCTTATTCACTAGGTAAGAATTGAATTAGAAAATACCGATGTACTGAGAAATAATAACGTTTTTTCTCATTTGAGAGAAAATTAATACCCTTTACAGCTAAGACATTTAATGTAGTTGTCCGAGTTGCATTTTGGGTGTTGCACAGCAGATTTGTTACTGAATCTACGCCTTTGTTCGCGTTTTTGCGCCAACCTCAGTTCTCCGTTGAAAAGCTCTTTACTATGTAGATTGGTAGCAGTCAGGTAGATACTTATTACTTTCAGAAACTTATCAAACGAGCACATTCAATACAGTCAATCTTAGTGGCTCAATGTTAACCCTTATGGAACTTGTGGGGAGATGTAGTGCGTTTTGCTGGCAGAATAAAATGCTGGCCTAGTAAAATGCTAACTTCAGCCTGTGAATAAGATGCTGGTCGAATGAGAAGCTAACTTCAGCCTCATTCTTACATGCTCCTGTGCAAGGTCGTCTTTCATAACCAAATGATCTCAAATGAACTGTCTCTGCTCCCTTGTGAGCAGAAGCGACAATGTGTACATGTAAACGATCTTTTTCTAAATCCAATGTGCCCTGAAAACCAATGCATAAAGATTTATCACAGCCTAAACAAGCAATGTTCTGTGCCTGCAATTCTACAGGCAACCAAGGCAGTCACAACCAATCATTGGTAAGAGATGACATTCTGGCATACTATAATGAGAAGCGCGTGATGAAAACATTCCCTCTAAACATATTCCTGGGGTTTGCTTTGCGCTTATAAAGTGTATTTCCTTAATATTAGGCAGACGTTTTTTTACATTTCTGATGAGGCAACTTTGTTTTGCTGCATTTGCTCCATGAAACTCTATAGTCCTTGTAGTAAGAGTCTCTCAACATTACTGTGGCACATCCTTTGACACAGTCGACAGGAAAACCAAGGGGACGGTGAGCATTTTTTCTAGAGTACCTTTTTCTTAGTTACTTGTGGTGACCTCGGTAGACAAGCATTTGCAATGCAACAGGTCTCGTATTTGCTCGAGTTAGAGCTATTAGCGTTGTAAACTCCTAACCGGACTTTTCTTGCCACACAAATGACAAGAAAAAAAACACAGCACAATTGCGCTATGTAAAATGCAGTGCGATTGCGCTGACACTGAAAACGGAAAAACCGAATTCGATTGAGCTATGTAAACTCCAGCGTGATCGCGCTGCGTGGAAAATAAAAAAATAAGGCAGTCCAGAAACCATGCTGAAAACAACGAGCCTCAAATGGTTTCAGTAGTTTACCGGTGCTGTGTAGGTGGGCTAAACACCGGAAAAGGCATGACGTATGCATCCCTTTCACAAATGAAAGCAAGCGGATTTTTAAAGAAAGCCCAAGAACCAATTAAAGTGACTGACGTGACATGGGTGTGGTTAGAAGCCCAAATAGAGATTACAGCATGGGACGGAGCGCTTTGCGCTCGCCCATAAAAAGGTGGGAGTGTGCCACAATATGAGAAGACACTGTCCATTGGTGAAGGAGCTCAAAGTTCCTACATATTAAATTAGACTTTATCTACAAAATCCCATTGTGCATGCCACCACTGAGCTCAGTTGAATCTCACATAATTTCTCCTGCTGAAATTACATGAAAGCCCCAAAAAGAAATGAAATTATACCAAATGCAGGTTTAGCACCTTACATCCAAAAGGGATACAGGGAGATATTTTTTGCTGAAAATAACACATTATTGTGTGGAACATTAACAGCAGCCCCTCATGGTTAATTTATTTGAGTTGTTCTTGTGTCCCCCCAATAGGATTATTACCTGGCCCAAATCTCGTTTTTGTGCTGTGGTATGATAGTGTAATGTAGAACATTACACAAAACAATTGTATTGCGAATGGCAGAAATTATGTTAGATTATGCCTGTGTCATGGTTTGTTCTCTCCACTGTTGTGCCCACCACTAAGGGGCCTGTGGCACTTACCTGTCTTCAACTAAGCTCCCTGACCTTCTGCTGTATACATTTACTGACTTCCAGCCTCTTGAACAATATTCAAAATGTCACTTCCATCTCAGAACCATGCCAGATTTTGAGGAAGTCAGTTTGCTTTTCCTTTCAAAGCACAGCTGAGCTGACCATTTACTTCATCCAGCATTTAACCAGAGGACTGGAGTCATTGGAGTTCAGTGTTTGAAAGCTAAGGACACTACAGGCAGCACTGTCAGTTTCTCCGACTCCAGATAATTACAACAGGAAGCTCTTTTTCGACTCACTCCTCCTGTCATTGCCAGAGCCCCTGACAGGGCTCACCTACTACCATGAACATCTTTGTCTGAGTTAGCTAAACAATCAGAAGAACTGTTATGGCAGTCTGAGTGGCTGCTGGACTGATGATTATTTTCACAGACCATCTACCATTCCTGTTAGGCCACCCCTTGAGAAGAAGGGTCACCTTTTGTTAATGAAGTTCCAGGAATATCTTCTTGTTTTAGCCTCAGTGCCTAGAACATCAATAGGCATGGTTGTGAAACTGTTGTAGCCACTTCTTATAGGAAATGTGAACAGAATAACATTCCAGGTCATCCAATATTATGTGGCTTAGAGACAAGCAGAAAAACTATCTTCAGTTCTAAGGTTTCTGCTTGGAGGTGTGGTATGGAGCACATAATAAGAGCCAGAGTTGAAAAAAAAGAGAGAATATTGATAAGAGGTAATGATTTGGCAGCAACGCCTGAGGAAAGTCCAAAGAAGTAAGTTAAAGTTGAGTGGCTCAGGAACCAAATAGCTCTGCTATGGGAGGAGCCACATGCACCACTGAAAGCATAGCAGATTCGTCAAACTTAGAATGTGCCACATGGCTGGCATTCTTTATTCCTTGAGGTGACTCCCATGCACCTACCTCTTGGCTTCCCCACCTTATTTAGTGGTCAGGCAAATGTGTTGCTTCCAAATGAAAGAGCTGTGACAGGCTCTGCCATCAGGAAAACTAATGTCTGGACAGACTGCCAGTGGAGACAACATTTAAAGCATTGCATTATTTAGTGCAACACACGCTGACATGTTTCCTGCCCAGGACCACCATGTCAGCCACAGCACTCCTGGGCCAGAAAAGTCCACAAATGTGAAGCATGCTGTGAAAAAACTCCCTCTTTCATTGAGGGGTAAGGGACTAGTGAATTGGAAAAAATGGTGGCTGCTGATGTAATTAAGCTTAATGAGACATCAGCATGAATAAGTCAAGCTTGTGTGTTGAATGCCATTTACATGGTAACCTTACTGTGTATCACTTTCTGTTACCTAGAATTCAGGTGATGTCTTTATTGAAAGGTGCTAAGTGATTCCAAACTATTGATTTGTCAGCAGTGTACCTCAAATTTCATTTTCAAAGAATTCTAAAGAATTGGCTGATTTTATCACACCAATTGGCTGCTTCCAGTTTAAACGGATACCATTTGGTTTAGCATCTGCTGCAACATTTTTTCAATGATTGATGCACCAACATTTGTTAAATATTAAATGTGTAAAATTATTTAAGGATGACATACTTATCTCTAGGAAAAACAAATGAGAACATGACCAAAACGTGGAGGAAGTGCTGAGCATTTTGAAATTGTGGGATTTGACAATATGATAATTGTTCTGAGAATAGTGTTACTTATTTGGGCATGTAGTTTGATGGAAAGGTAAAAAAAAAAACTAAAACATCTTTGTTAGTTGCTATACAGAATGCACCAGTTACACAGTGTAAGGAAGAATTAAGATAATGTTTTAGGCTTGCAGAATCTGCTCTCTTAAATGCAGAATTTTGTTTCCAGGACGTTTCATACTAGACAACTCCTAAAGAACAGGTGTAAATTTGAGTGGATGAAGCAATGTGATTTGGATATGCGTTGAATAAAGGAGTGACTAGCGAGTGTTGCTTCAATAAAATGTTTTTACCCTAAAACACCTAGTGTTACTACCACTGATGCCAGTTGTTAAGGATTAGCTGCTGTACTGCCTCAGATAGAGAATGATGGGGGAGAATGTTTCATAGCATGTGCTTCAAGGTCATTATCTCCTGTGGAGGAAAATAACTCCATTATTAAAGTGGAGACACTTCCCTGTACATGAGCTATGGACCATTTTTGATGATTTGTGTTGCCAAAATGTTCACTTAAAGGTGTGATCTTAAGCCTTTAGTCAAAATTCTTATGAATGAATGAACTATCAATGCATCTATGAGGGTTGCTAGAATATTTTTAAGGTCGCATGATTATAAATATAAGTCTGACTATGTGTCTGGTAATGAAAATATTATTGCAGGTTTTCTTTCCTGAATGCCAAAACAGTTTGAAATGTATGAGGATGAAGTCTAAAATGATATTCAGATTGCATATCTGCAGGACAGTGGAGCTTTGTGTGTAAAGAAAACTCAGTGGGTACAGGAATATATGAAGGGTACACTGCAGGTACAAGTTGTGGTTCATATTTGTGATGGGTGACCAAATAAGCAATGGTTGAATGCTAATTAAAGATCGTTTAGGGAAATAAGATTGGAGCTTTTCGAGCAATATTTAGTCATTTTTGGAGAGTTAAAAGACAGGTTGCTCCAAATAATTTTTATGCATTGATTATGAATTTGTGTAATTGATGGTCATTGTGGAATTGTAACAATGAAACAAATGGTGAAAGCTTCATTTTGATGTCCAAGCATAGATATTAGAATTGAGCGATTTGTGTGTGATTGTTCTATTTTTACAGGAGGGTATTCCACAAAATTTGAAAGTGACAGTGGAGCACAGTTGCTTCCAAGAAAGCTAAAGAATATTTTAAGAGGTTGGGAATCATATACAGATCTCTTTCCTTGGATAATCCTAACAGCAATGGCATGCCTGAGCATTTCAACAGAGTTATTAGGAACACCATCCCGTTGAACAGTTATTGTCAGTGGGAAGTCCAACTGAAGAAAACTGTGTGGGCATAAAGTGTGCCTGACTCTGAAGCAATGGGGTATTCCCCATTTGTACTGATGATGGGGAAGAAACCTGAGGTCTAAATATATTCCTGGATTGTTGTTTGACTAGTGTGGTTAATCGGTCTAAAAATGAAGTTTGTGGCCACATGGAATCTACTTGGGTCAAAGGAAAGGCTTGGCATGATCATAAACACAGTATCAAGAATTGTCTGATTACAGTTGGTCAGTGGGCTTTTGTAAAAAAAACAAAAAAAACAACAAAAAAAACTTGGATATATCCAAAAGGAGAAATTCAGTTTGATGAATTTATGGAAGTGATTGAGGAATTACATAACGCAGTACATGTGATAGATGGAAAGGTATGAAACTTGAAAAGAATAGCTAAATGTTCAGCACTTGATGTATTTGTTACTCCTTTTCTATGGACAGTTTGGATGATGATGCTGTAAATAAGGAAAACAGAAATATTACGACTGGATTTACTATGAATGGGTTGTTACCATTTTCAGATTGTGATAATGACAAAATTGTCAGTAATAAAATTGCAGTACCTGTGGCTTTGGAAAGCATAATGTCAGAAAATGTGGTGTTATATGGTTCCTACGAATTAAACATCAGGACAACATAAGCTTCAGGATATAGGGACTTACTCTGTTGATAACCTCAGGAAATGTTAACACAATCCCTAGCTAGCTCTCAGTGCCCCATCTGAACCCCTGAGCTTTCCAAGGTACCAGATGGTATCAGCAAACTAGGATTCCCAAGGAAATAGTGGAAACAGATCTACCCTTTCGTTGTCACTTTTCATGCGCCTTTAGACATGAGAAAGATACAGAATGTATTTTCAAATTTTAATTGAAACAACCATATTTGTGTATAGAAAGCATGAACTGTGATCATTAGACAGATGAAACAAAGCATAGTAACCAGCATTATAAGAATGGTAAAAAAGATAAACAGTTCAACCATGATAATGGCACTACATTGATACACTCAGATCTGTTACTTCCTACACTACGAAGAGCGTAGTGTGAGTACCTTCAGCCAGATCAATTAGGATAACCTAACCTAACCCCCATACCTGCATAAGATGTATCAGGAAGCCAGGAAGCTGGTCTGGTGCAGTGGGGGCTATCATCCTTTGCAGGATGGAGGTCAGCAGGGCTGCATCTCATTCACAGTGCACCACATTCCGGGATAATCTCAGTAGAAGTGCTCCTATGCTGAATGTAGCACAGAGGCAGTTTATACAATGAAAGCACTGTTCATAGCTCACGGTGTCAGAGATGTGGAGCTGATGTGATGATTTGTCCACAACTTTGGAGCTGTCTCCAACAGACAAATATGATACAAATGCATTGTGTTTTGTGTTCCTAGCCTTGGACAGAATGTATGGACTGCATGGCAGTAGCTCTTACAAGGAATAGGCTGCATGTACAGCACCTTATCAGTAAATTATTGCATTAGTGTAAAACCATGTAGAATACTCACCATCAGAAAAAGATGCCAAGCTGTACTGTGCACTCTAAAATAGAGGCTCTGTGCGGGCCCTAACTTGCTTCACCACAGTGGATGATCCAGTGCAGAAGAAGATTGATTCTAGAACAGCCAATATTGATGGATGGAATGAGGAATTGGCCATTGAGAGTTCTGATCATGGTGGATCCACTAGAGAGGTGGAGGTGCCATCTATGGTGACTAATCTTCCTAGAAAGAGGAAGAGTTGATTTGTGATAAGTTTGCTTTATAATAGTATTTTTCTTTTCCTCTTGTGTCCGTCGCTTCTTCCCTTGCTTTTTTCTTTAGATAGAGTTAAGTTGTTTTTTCTGTTGGAAAAAAGAGGGGTTATTATGTTGATTTATTCTTAAGTGTTTTTAAAAAAGGGAATGTGTTATTTGCTGGAAATGTGGGTTTTATTCGTATGTTGTTTAGAGAAAGGAAGATGTGTTATATGTAAGAATGTTAGATAGGTCATTTGGACTGTTTAGGATAAATTGGAATCTTGGGGGACAGATGAGATGGGGCGGGCTGTGAGGTGACCTTGGATGTCTGATCCCTGTGTCCAGATCCATCAAAAACATGTTTTCACCTCACTTGTTGTGGAGGGTGCTTTAATCAACAAATGCCTTCTGAAGCATGCTTTTGATGGGCTGCAGCGTGTACAGAATGGGATGGTGAAGCTGTCGGCCAAAGTGAATGGTAGACTTCGTGATGAATGAGATGCAGAAAAACCTTAGCTGCCTGCCCGTAACTAACATGATATAATTTAAGGGCCAATTTGAGGGACCATACCAGTCTACCTTGCAGGCACAGCCTTCCTCAAGGAGAAATAAACATCCCAAATATACACTGACTTACAAAAGTGCTACAATCAACTGACACAGGCTTGTTAGTGGTACATCTAGCCTCCCAGGTCTATATAGAAGCAGAACTCTCTTGAGCCAGGTAGCAGTGCTATGGATAAACATCCCTCAGAACTCAAATTCTAGCCACTATATTTACTGACTGCCTTTAGGAATGTAAATATGGAGAACACCCGGATGCCTGACTAGAAGAGGGAATGCTTAAAATGAAAACATAACAGATTCTAACAGATAACAAAGTATAACAAAATGAAACATGCTGCATCATGCTATGCAGTGAACCAATAACCTAGGTTAACATATACCATACTAAAATATAATATTTCAAGTACAGCGTGGCATCTGCTGACAAGGCAAGAATGAAACATATCTCACCACAGTCTAGCCTGTCAACTCCTACAGCAAGAGATCCAATTCCCCACTGATCATTGTCTAGGAAGATGTCTAAAAGAGCTGGCAATCACGGTCTGCCTGATTATACACTACTGATAAATAGCAGCAGCATCGTGAGGGAAGTCCTACGTGAACCAAAGCATATGGTCACCTCATCGCCATTAAAAACACCTCCACATAACCATTCAAAGTTAAGAAATTATTGTCCCATCCCAAAGTTGTATTTTTTTGGCATTTTACTGGAAAACCCATCGCCCAGCGTCTTTCGACCCTCACGGATAAGTAGTCGCACTTTACAAAAACTGATTGATTGATCCAGTATCAGACTTCAGTGCATTACAGAAGATCATGCTAGTACTTTTGGCAGAACTTGATAACCTTTGCTTAACAGTGAACAATAAAGCTACCAGTGCACTGCTGTTGCTTTACATTACAGCAGCATTTGAAACTGTGAATGCCATGTTCCTGCTAATGAAAATGCAAAGATTGGAGATTGGGGCTATAGTCCCTGCCTTTTTACATTCCTTCCTTTTGGGTAGAATCAGCCTTCAGGCTAGCCCTCCCCATTCCTGTGATGCTTGTCCAATTATCTCTGGACTGCCCTAAAGGGTCATCCCTAAGCCCTCTACTACTTAACATCATTCAAGCCTGTGGATGGCAGCTATTTGTTTGCCTTGCTAATGTTCAAATTCTGTTATGCTTAGATGACTTTAGTGGTACAGGCTCCATTTTAACTAGTTTCTAAAAGAGGCTCATACCTGGTTTCAAGCCCATTACCTCAAAGGGGAAGTGGCCATGCTTCTCCATTGATGCATGTGGATGGATGAGAGTATGGATGGATGAATGGATTAGTGAGTTGTTGAATGGGCGAGTAAATATTTGGATGGATGGTCACATGAATCACTAAGTTTATGTATTAATGAATGACCAATTGAGAGCATGGGTGGAAGCATAAAAGAGTGTTTAATGAGAGTACGCAAAAGGATGAATGAGGAAAATGATGAGTGAGTGAATGGATGAATGGAAGAGGCTAGGGTACTCGATGTGGCTGCAGTCATCTGTCCATTTGTGCCCACTGTTGTTAACCCATTCATCGATCCATGCACTCACTCATACACTCATTTATTAGTTTTCACATTTATTCTCTAACCCATACCCACAGACTCTCCAATAAATCAAGGATCAATAACGGATATTACAAAATACCTATTGGCTTTGCAAGCTCTCGTTCACCAAAGCTGTGCAACCAACCACTTATAATGTCTGATATTTCTCTTAATCTCTTTTTTACTTCCCTCCTTTCTCGCTTTTTCGATTTTTCTCTCACTGTGTCTCTCAATCCATCTCTGTTTCATCTCATTTTCATGGTGCAAGGGGGCCTGTGTTGCATGCAGAATGTTTTTCTGCAGGAAGGGGTACCTTCCTGCAGAAAAACAATATCCTGAGGCGTTTTCCTCTTTTTATGTTTGCTGCAGAATGCAGAATATGTAAAAAGAGGAAAACCAAGGAGAACTAAAGGTATTTCTTCTTGTTACAACTCAGCTGGGGTGGTATATCTTTTTGGCGTAAGCCCAGATTTACCTGTTCCTGTAAATCTGGGAATGTGGCAAAATCCATGGATGTAGCATGGGAACACTCACGCAACACCCATGTAAACCTTCCCTGGTGCAGAGATTTACTCTGCGTTACATTACTTGAGATTTAAGAAGCCATGTAGGGCCACAGACGTTGGCCTTGCATGGCTTCATAAATCTCATTTTTCATTTCCATTGCTCTTGCACTGCAATGCGTGGTGCAAGAGAGATGCAAAAGGGATCATAATTATGCCCTGTACTTTGTGAAAACCTAAAACAATAGTAAACTTACACAAAAGTGTAATTTTACCTTTGTGAATCAGGCCCTTTATTCTTTTCCTAAATTAACCAACGTCAATTTTCATTTCATTTTCGACGCTGGGATTGCATTTGACTCGTGGTAAGATTTGTAACTTACACCACTGATACACTGGCCAGACCATCCTCTAAACATGATGCTAGGATTCTATTTGCCATAACAAAATGCAATACCCCCCTCCCAAGTCTAATACCATCATGCAACAATTCTGTGTAGTATCACATAAAGTGAACATGGCAAATCCTAATTTAAGACATGGTCTTTGCCACTGTTTTCAGCTGTTTTGTGCCTGAAACAGATGAAGAGTTGGAGTAGTGATATTTTATCACTTTAGACAGTGTTGAATGTTGGCTGGCCATAGGAGCTTTAAAGGTATGTACCACTTTTGGCTGGAATTGTTGCAGGATTTATTGAGCTCTGTAAATTAAACAACAAAACATAATACAATAACACAATATCACATGATTGAAATATATTAGGACAACACAAAAAACTGTAAACATACAACACAACACAAAAGCCACAGTATAGCACAACATTACATTGCAATAGTTCATCACAAAAACCCAAGTGATTTAAAAACTACATATCACCACCACAACAAACTGGCACACAACAAATATACACAAACGTTATTGTCATGCATTACCAATTCCAGAAATCTATTTTCATGGTATAGTGGTAAAAGGTGTTTGCACCAAGTGCTGCCTTAACGTACCAGAAAGGAGATAGCACCAGTCAATATTTTTATGAGCCAGACCTATGGCCAAATGTACTAAAAGACAGGTTGCAACAAGAAGTTGTACATTGCACACCAACTTTCTGCACTCGGTCTCTGGTTTTGCAATACAACCTATACATTATTAGGGTGCATCACAAAATGTCAAGTTCAAGGAGGATGCAGAAAGACTTGTCAAATGACTTAGGAGGGTTGCTATTTGTAAACCTGTGATTGGCAACAGTGGAATTGGTCACAAAAGGATGGTGTCTGAAGGATGGTGGCCTGCAAGGAATAGCAGACCACCATCTCTGCGTTTGCATTCCCAAAAGGGATTTTTTAACCGAAACATCTTTTCGGACCACTGCCTGCTCCACTGACATCACCTGCTACCAGTCACAGATGTGAAGGTGTCTTAAGGGGAAACATCCCCATTTACAAATCAGTTATCACCTTCTTCAACCTATGGTTTCCGACCTCAGTTGTGGTCTCCAACCATTGATGCATGCAATACCGAATCGCAATTAGGAGAGGACACTCGATCCTAATTGCGATTCAGTGTGGGTCGCTAAACTCATTTTGAAAATCATAATGGCTTCTCCATATCTCCATATGGTTCAATATTTACCTAAAACCTATTTTTGTATCAGAAACCTTGTGATTTTATGAATCGCAGGGGGTGTGATAGAAAAATGTCTTTGTACATCTGACGCCTGGTGCTTTATAATTTTGAAAAACCTACTTCTCCCAACCACATTCTCATTCTCAATCCCATCAACTCACTAACTGTCTTAAAAATCACTGTTAGATCTGCCATTCTCTTTTTTTATGGCAACGTAGTCATTCAGCACAGTTATTTGTTGGGCTAGAAAGAAAAGGCATAAGGGAACCTGATTTATTAGACCTAGCAACCTGTGAGATTGGTTCTATTTGTTCACTTCTAAATCTACTGGGCACATTATTAAAATGTCTTTTAAAAAAGATTTATGTTTCCTCATTCTAAACATTTGAAGTAGTTTATCTTGGAGAGGCAGGAATTTTCAAAGCACATTTCACATTAATGGTACTTTTCTATTACCTATGATTACAACAACATCTGGTTATTTTTCCATTTCACAGAAATGATGGTTGGGCATTTAAACGCAGAACCAATAATATGGGAATGGTATGTTGAATAGTAACCTCACTGTTCTCTTGTGCATGTCCTCCCATGCAAATGATGATTACATTAGGTACAAATGATCTAGTGCATGTTTTGTAATATAATCATAATACTCTCCTTTTGAGCACTTGTCTTTGCCTTGTGAGGTGCTGTAAACAGTAGATACCTGTAAGGAAATGCCTTCTTGGCATGGTTGCCCCCTGACTTTTTGCCTTTGCTGATGCTATGTTTACAATTGAAAGTGTGCTGAGGCCTGCTAACCAGGCCCCAGCACCAGTGTTCTTTCCCTAACCTGTACTTTTGTATCCACAATTGGCAGACCCTGGCATCCAGATAAGTCCCTTGTAACTGGTACTTCTAGTACCAAGGGCCCTGATGCCAAGGAAGGTCTCTAAGGGCTGCAGCATGTCTTATGCCACCCTGGAGACCTCTCACTCAGCACAGACACACTGCTTGCCAGCTTGTGTGTGCTAGTGAGGACAAAACGAGTAAGTCGACATGGCACTCCCCTCAGGGTGCCATGCCAGCCTCTCACTGCCTATGCAGTATAGGTAAGACACCCCTCTAGCAGGCCTTACAGCCCTAAGGCAGGGTGCACTATACCATAGGTGAGGGTACCAGTGCATGAGCATGGTACCCCTACAGTGTCTAAACAAAACCTTAGACATTGTAAGTGCAGGGTAGCCATAAGAGTATATGGTCTGGGAGTCTGTCAAACACGAACTCCACAGCACCATAATGGCTACACTGAAAACTGGGAAGTTTGGTATCAAACTTCTCAGCACAATAAATGCACACTGATGCCAGTGTACATTTTATTGTAAAATACACCACAGAGGGCACCTTAGAGGTGCCCCCTGAAACTTAACCGACTGTCTGTGTAGGCTGACTAGTTCCAGCAGCCTGCCACACCAGAGACATGTTGCTGGCCCCATGGGGAGAGTGCCTTTGTCACTCTGAGGCCAGTAACAAAGCCTGCACTGGGTGGAGATGCTAACACCTCCCCCAGGCAGGAGCTGTGACACCTGGCGGTGAGCCTCAAAGGCTCACCCCTTTGTCACAGCCCAGCAGGGCACTCCAGCTTAGTGGAGTTGCCCGCCCCCTCCGGCCACGGCCCCCACTTTTGGCGGCAAGGCTGGAGGGAACAAAGAAAGCAACAAGGAGGAGTCACTGGCCAGTCAGGACAGCCCCTAAGGTGTCCTGAGCTGAGGTGACTCTGACTTTTAGAAATCCTCCATCTTGCAGATGGAGGATTCCCCCAATAGGGTTAGGATTGTGACCCCCTCCCCTTGGGAGGAGGCACAAAGAGGGTGTACCCACCCTCAGGGCTAGTAGCCATTGGCTACTAACCCCCCAGACCTAAACACGCCCTTAAATTTAGTATTTAAGGGCTACCCTGAACCCTAGAAAATTAGATTCCTGCAACTACAAGAAGAAGGACTGCCTAGCTGAAAAACCCCTGCAGAGGAAGACCAGAAGACGACAACTGCCTTGGCTCCAGAAACTCACCGGCCTGTCTCCTGCCTTCCAAAGATCCTGCTCCAGCGACGCCTTCCAAAGGGACCAGCGACCTCGACATCCTCTGAGGACTGCCCCTACTTCGAAAAGACAAGAAACTCCCGAGGACAGCGGACCTGCTCCAAGAAAAGCTGCAACTTTGTTTCCAGCAGCTTTAAAGAACCCTGCAAGCTCCCCGCAAGAAGCGTGAGACTTGCAACACTGCACCCGGCGACCCCGACTCGGCTGGTGGAGATCCAACACCTCAGGAGGGACCCCAGGACTACTCTGATACTGTGAGTACCAAAACCTGTCCCCCCTGAGCCCCCACAGCGCCGCCTGCAGAGGGAATCCCGAGGCTTCCCCTGACCGCGACTCTTTGAATCCTAAGTCCCGACACCTGGGAGAGACCCTGCACCCGCAGCCCCCAGGACCTGAAGGACCGGACTTTCACTGGAGGAGTGACCCCCAGGAGTCCCTCTCCCTTGACCAAGTGGAGGTTTCCCCGAGGAACCCCCCCCTTGCCTGCCTGCAGCGCTGAAGAGATCCCTAGATCTCCCATTGACTTCCATTACAAACCCGACGCTTGTTTCTACACTGCACCCGGCCGCCCCCGCGCTGCTGAGGGTGAAATTTCTGTGTGGGCTTGTGTCCCCCCCGGTGCCCTACAAAACCCCCCTGGTCTGCCCTCCGAAGACGCGGGTACTTACCTGCAAGCAGACCGGAACCGGGGCACCCCCTTCTCTCCATTCTAGCCTATGTGTTTTGGGCACCACTTTGAACTCTGCACCTGACCGGCCCTGAGCTGCTGGTGTGGTGACTTTGGGGTTGCTCTGAACCCCCAACGGTGGGCTACCTTGGACCAAGAACTAAGCCCTGTAAGTGTCTTACTTACCTGGTTAACCTAACAAATACTTACCTCCCCTAGGAACTGTGAAAATTGCACTGTGTCCACTTTTAAAACAGCTATTTGTGAATAACTTGAAAAGTATACATGCAATGTTGATGATTTGAAGTTCCTAAAGTACTTACCTGCAATACATTTCGAATGAGATATTACATGTAGAATTTGAACCTGTGGTTCTTAAAATAAACTAAGAAAAGATATTTTTCTATACAAAAACCTATTGGCTGGATTTGTCTCTGAGTGTGTGTACCTCATTTATTGTCTATGTGTATGTACAACAAATGCTTAACACTACTCCTTGGATAAGCCTACTGCTCGACCACACTACCACAAAATAGAGCATTAGTATTATCTCTTTTTGCCACTATCTTACCTCTAAGGGGAACCCTTGGACTCTGTGCATGCTATTCCTTACTTTGAAATAGCACATACAGAGCCAACTTCCTACATTGGTGGATCAGCGGTGGGATACAAGACTTTGCATTTGCTGGACTACTCAGCCAATACCTGATCACACGACAAATTCCAAAATTGTCATTAGAAATTCATTTTTGCAATTTGAAATTTTTCTAAATTCTTAAAAGTCCTGCTAGGGCCTTGTGTGTTAAGTCCCTGTTTAGCATTGTCTTTTAGAGTTTAAAAGTTTGTTAAAAGTTTGAAATTAGATTCTAGAAACAGTTTTAGATTCTTTAAAAAGTATTCCAACTCTTAGCAGAATAATGTCTGATACAGAGATGCAGGTGGTGGAACTCGACACCACACCTTACCTCCATCTTAAGATGAGGGAGCTAAGGTCTCTCTGTAATATAAAGAAAATAACCATTGGCTCCAGACCTACCAAAATTCAGCTCCAGGAGCTGTTGGCAGAGTTTGAAAAAGCCAACCCCTCTGGTGATGACATCACAGAGGAAGAAATTAGTGACTTGGAGGCCAATGTCCCTCCTCCAGTCCTAAATAGGGAGAACAGGACCCCTCAAGTCCTGTCTCCAACTGTGTTAGTCAGAAATAGTGAGTCCCTCACAGGAGGGTCCCACATTTCTGAAATCACTGAGGATGCTCTCAGTGAAGATGACCTCCTGTTAGCCAGGATGGCCAAAAGATTGGCTTTAGAGAGACAGCTCCTAGCCATAGAAAGGGAAAGACAAGAGATGGGCCTAGGACCCATCAATGGTGGCAGCAATATAAATAGGGTCAGAGATTCTCCTGACATGTTAAAAATCCCCAAAGGGATTGTGACAAAATATGAAGATGGTGATGACATCACCAAATGGTTCACAGCTTTTGAGAGGGCTTGTGTAACCAGAAAAGTGAACAGATCTCACTGGGGTGCTCTCCTTTGGGAAATGTTCACTGGAAAGTGTAGGGATAGACTCCTCACACTCTCTGGAAAAGATGCAGAATCTTATGACCTCATGAAGGGTACCCTGATTGAGGGCTTTGGATTCTCCACTGAGGAGTACAGGATTAGGTTCAGGGGGGCTCAAAAATCCTCGAGCCAGACCTGGGTTGACTTTGTTGACTACTCAGTGAAAACACTAGATGGTTGGATTCAAGGCAGTGGTGTAAGTAATTATGATGGGCTGTACAATTTATTTGTGAAAGAACACCTGTTAAGTAATTGTTTCAATGATAAACTGCATCAGCATCTGGTAGACCTAGGACCAATTTCTCCCCAAGAATTGGGAAAGAAGGCGGGCCATTGGGTCAAGACAAGGGTGTCCAAGACTTCAACAGGGGGTGACCAAAAGAAAGGGGTCACAAAGACTCCCCGGGGGAAGGGTGATGAGACAACCAAAACTAAAAATAGTAAAGAGTGTTCTACAGGCCCCCAAAAACCTGCACAGGAGGGTGGGCCCAGAGCCTCTTCACAAAACAATGGGTACAAGGGTAAAAACTTTGATCCCAAAAAGGCCTGGTGTCATAGCTGTAAACAGCATGGACACCAAACTGGAGACAAGGCCTGTCCCAAGAAAGGTTCCACTCCAAACTCCCATCCAGGTAACACTGGTATGGCTAGTCTCCAAGTGGGATCAACAGTGTACCCAGAGCAAATCAGGGTCCACACTGAAGCTACTCTAGTTTCTGAGGGTGGGGTGGATTTAGCCACACTAGCTGTCTGGCCGCCTAACATGCAAAAATACAGACAGCAACTCTTAATTAATGGGACTAGAATAGAGGGCCTGAGGGATACAGGTGCCAGTGTCACCATGGTGACAGAGAAACTGGTTTCCCCTGGCCAATACCTGACTGGAAAAACTTACACAGTCACCAACGCTGACAATCAGAGAAAAGTACATCCCATGGCAATGGTTACTTTAGAATGGGGAGGGGTCAATGGCCTGAAACAGGTGGTGGTCTCCTCAAATATCCCAGTGGACTGTCTGCTTGGAAATGACCTGGAGTCCTCAGCATGGGCTGAGGTAGAACTAAAAACCCATGCAGCAATGCTGGGTATCCCTGAACTGGTGTGTGTGAAAACAAGAGCACAATGCAAGGCACAGGGTGAACAAGTAGAGCTGGAGTCTGGAAAAATGGCCCAGCCTACCAAGAGAACAGGAAAGTCAGTTGGGAAACCAACTGCAACACAGCAAAAGAAAGGGAACCTCTCTTCTCAGGAAGAAGTTCTGCCCTCTGAGGGAACTGAGCCTTTGGAGCTTGAACCTTATCAGGTTGAGCTCTTAGGCCCAGGGGGACCCTCAAGGGAGGAGCTGTGTAAGGGACAAGAAACCTGTCCCTCTCTTGAAGGCCTTAGGCAGCAAGCTGCTGAAGAGTCCAAAGGCAAGAAAAATGGAACGCATAGGGTCTATTGGGAAGATGGACTCCTGTACACTGAGGCCAGAGACCCCAAACCTGGTGCCACTAGGAGAGTGGTAGTGCCTCAGCTGTTCAGGAAGTTCATCCTAACATTGGCCCATGACATTCCCCTTGCTGGACATTTGGGACAAACCAAGACGTGGGAGAGGTTAGTCAACCACTTCTACTGGCCCAATATGTCCAACATGGTTAAGGAGTTTTGCCTCTCCTGCCCCACCTGTCAAGCCAGTGGTAAGACAGGTGGGCATCCAAAGGCCCCCCTCATTCCACTTCCAGTGGTGGGGGTTCCCTTTGAAAGAGTGGGTGTGGACATAGTTGGTCCACTGGAACCTCCCACAGCCTCAGGAAATATGTATATCCTGGTAGTAGTGGATCATGCTACCAGGTATCCTGAAGCTATTCCCCTTAGGTCGACTACTGCCCCTGCAGTAGCCAAGGCCCTCATTGGTATCTTTACCAGAGTGGGTTTCCCTAAGGAGGTGGTGTCTGACAGAGGTACCAACTTCATGTCAGCATACCTAAAGCACATGTGGAATGAGTGTGGAGTGACTTATAAATTCACTACACCATACCATCCACAAACTAATGGCTTGGTTGAGAGATTCAACAAGACATTAAAAGGCATGATCATGGGGCTCCCAGAAAAGCTCAAAAGGAGATGGGATGTCCTCTTGCCATGTCTGCTTTTCGCTTACAGAGAGGTGCCACAGAAGGGAGTAGGATTCTCACCCTTTGAACTTCTGTTTGGTCATCCTGTAAGGGGACCACTTGCCCTTGTTAAAGAAGGCTGGGAGAGACCTCTCCATGAGCCTAAACAGGACATAGTGGACTATGTACTTGGCCTTCGCTCTAGAATGGCAGAGTACATGGAAAAGGCAACCAAAAACCTTGAGGCCAGCCAACAGCTCCAGAAGTTTTGGTATGACCAAAAGGCTGCACTGGTTGAGTTCCAACCAGGGCAGAAAGTCTGGGTTCTGGAGCCTGTGGCTCCCAGGGCACTCCAGGACAAATGGAGTGGCCCTTACCCAGTACTAGAAAGGAAGAGTCAGGTCACCTACCTGGTGGACCTGGGCACAAGCAGGAGCCCCAAGAGGGTGATCCATGTGAACCGCCTTAAGCTCTTCCATGACAGGGCTGATGTGAATCTGTTGATGGTAACAGATGAGGATCAGGAGGCAGAGAGTGAACCTCTCCCTGATCTTCTGTCATCAGACCCAAAAGATGGCACAGTAGATGGAGTGATCTACTCAGACACCCTCTCTGGCCAACAGCAAGCTGATTGTAGGAGAGTCCTACAACAGTTTCCTGAACTCTTCTCCTTAACCCCTGGTCAGACACACCTGTGTACCCATGATGTGGACACAGGAGACAGCATGCCTGTCAAAAACAAAATCTTTAGACAGTCTGACCATGTTAAGGAAAGCATCAAGGTGGAAGTCCACAAGATGCTGGAATTGGGAGTAATTGAGCGCTCTGACAGCCCCTGGGCTAGCCCAGTGGTCTTAGTCCCCAAACCTCACACCAAAAGATGGAAAGAAAGAGATGAGGTTTTGTGTGGACTACAGAGGGCTCAATTCTGTCACCAAGACAGATGCTCATCCAATTCCAAGAGCTGATGAGCTCATAGACAAATTAGGTGCTGCCAAATTCTTAAGTACCTTTGACTTGACAGCAGGGTACTGGCAAATAAAAATGGCACCTGGAGCAAAAGAGAAAACAGCATTCTCCACACCTGATGGGCATTATCAGTTTACTGTTATGCCCTTTGGTTTAAAGAATGCCCCTGCCACCTTCCAAAGGTTGGTGAATCAAGTCCTTGCTGGCTTGGAGTCCTTTAGCACAGCTTATCTTGATGATATTGCTGTCTTTAGCTCCACCTGGCAGGATCACCTGGTCCACCTGAAGAAGGTTTTGAAGGCTCTGCAATCTGCAGGCCTCTCTATCAAGGCATCCAAATGCCAGATAGGGCAGGGAACTGTGGTTTACTTGGGACACCTTGTAGGTGGAGGCCAAGTTCAGCCACTCCAACCCAAGATCCAGACCATTCTGGACTGGGTAGCTCCAAAAACCCAGACTCAAGTCAGGGCATTCCTTGGCTTGACTGGGTATTACAGGAGGTTTGTGAAGGGATATGGATCCATTGTGACAGCCCTCACTGAACTCACCTCCAAGAAAATGCCCAAGAAAGTGAACTGGACTGTGGAATGCCAACAGGCCTTTGACACCCTGAAACAAGCAATGTGCTCAGCACCAGTTCTAAAAGCTCCAGATTATTCTAAGCAGTTCATTGTGCAGACTGATGCCTCTGAACATGGGATAGGGGCAGTTTTGTCCCAAACAAATGATGATGGCCTTGACCAGCCTGTTGCTTTCATTAGCAGGAGGTTACTCCCCAGGGAGCAGCGTTGGAGTGCCATTGAGATGGAGGCCTTTGCTGTGGTTTGGTCCCTGAAGAAGCTGAGACCATACCTCTTTGGGACTCACTTCCTAGTTCAAACTGACCACAGACCTCTCAAATGGCTGATGCAAATGAAAGGTGAAAATCCTAAACTGTTGAGGTGGTCCATCTCCCTACAGGGAATGGACTTTATAGTGGAACACAGACCTGGGACTGCCCATGCCAATGCAGATGGCCTTTCCAGGTTCTTCCACTTAGAAAATGAAGACTCTCTTGGGAAAGGTTAGTCTCATCCTCTTTCGTTTGGGGGGGGGGTTGTGTAAGGAAATGCCTCCTTGGCATGGTTGCCCCCTGACTTTTTGCCTTTGCTGATGCTATGTTTACAATTGAAAGTGTGCTGAGGCCTGCTAACCAGGCCCCAGCACCAGTGTTCTTTCCCTAACCTGTACTTTTGTATCCACAATTGGCAGACCCTGGCATCCAGATAAGTCCCTTGTAACTGGTACTTCTAGTACCAAGGGCCCTGATGCCAAGGAAGGTCTCTAAGGGCTGCAGCATGTCTTATGCCACCCTGGAGACCTCTCACTCAGCACAGACACACTGCTTGCCAGCTTGTGTGTGCTAGTGAGGACAAAACGAGTAAGTCGACATGGCACTCCCCTCAGGGTGCCATGCCAGCCTCTCACTGCCTATGCAGTATAGGTAAGACACCCCTCTAGCAGGCCTTACAGCCCTAAGGCAGGGTGCACTATACCATAGGTGAGGGTACCAGTGCATGAGCATGGTACCCCTACAGTGTCTAAACAAAACCTTAGACATTGTAAGTGCAGGGTAGCCATAAGAGTATATGGTCTGGGAGTCTGTCAAACACGAACTCCACAGCACCATAATGGCTACACTGAAAACTGGGAAGTTTGGTATCAAACTTCTCAGCACAATAAATGCACACTGATGCCAGTGTACATTTTATTGTAAAATACACCACAGAGGGCACCTTAGAGGTGCCCCCTGAAACTTAACCGACTGTCTGTGTAGGCTGACTAGTTCCAGCAGCCTGCCACACCAGAGACATGTTGCTGGCCCCATGGGGAGAGTGCCTTTGTCACTCTGAGGCCAGTAACAAAGCCTGCACTGGGTGGAGATGCTAACACCTCCCCCAGGCAGGAGCTGTGACACCTGGCGGTGAGCCTCAAAGGCTCACCCCTTTGTCACAGCCCAGCAGGGCACTCCAGCTTAGTGGAGTTGCCCGCCCCCTCCGGCCACGGCCCCCACTTTTGGCGGCAAGGCTGGAGGGAACAAAGAAAGCAACAAGGAGGAGTCACTGGCCAGTCAGGACAGCCCCTAAGGTGTCCTGAGCTGAGGTGACTCTGACTTTTAGAAATCCTCCATCTTGCAGATGGAGGATTCCCCCAATAGGGTTAGGATTGTGACCCCCTCCCCTTGGGAGGAGGCACAAAGAGGGTGTACCCACCCTCAGGGCTAGTAGCCATTGGCTACTAACCCCCCAGACCTAAACACGCCCTTAAATTTAGTATTTAAGGGCTACCCTGAACCCTAGAAAATTAGATTCCTGCAACTACAAGAAGAAGGACTGCCTAGCTGAAAAACCCCTGCAGAGGAAGACCAGAAGACGACAACTGCCTTGGCTCCAGAAACTCACCGGCCTGTCTCCTGCCTTCCAAAGATCCTGCTCCAGCGACGCCTTCCAAAGGGACCAGCGACCTCGACATCCTCTGAGGACTGCCCCTACTTCGAAAAGACAAGAAACTCCCGAGGACAGCGGACCTGCTCCAAGAAAAGCTGCAACTTTGTTTCCAGCAGCTTTAAAGAACCCTGCAAGCTCCCCGCAAGAAGCGTGAGACTTGCAACACTGCACCCGGCGACCCCGACTCGGCTGGTGGAGATCCAACACCTCAGGAGGGACCCCAGGACTACTCTGATACTGTGAGTACCAAAACCTGTCCCCCCTGAGCCCCCACAGCGCCGCCTGCAGAGGGAATCCCGAGGCTTCCCCTGACCGCGACTCTTTGAATCCTAAGTCCCGACACCTGGGAGAGACCCTGCACCCGCAGCCCCCAGGACCTGAAGGACCGGACTTTCACTGGAGGAGTGACCCCCAGGAGTCCCTCTCCCTTGACCAAGTGGAGGTTTCCCCGAGGAACCCCCCCCCTTGCCTGCCTGCAGCGCTGAAGAGATCCCTAGATCTCCCATTGACTTCCATTACAAACCCAACGCTTGTTTCTACAGTGCACCCGGCCGCCCCCGCGCTGCTGAGGGTGAAATTTCTGTGTGGGCTTGTGTCCCCCCCGGTGCCCTACAAAACCCCCCTGGTCTGCCCTCCGAAGACGCGGGTACTTACCTGCAAGCAGACCGGAACCGGGGCACCCCCTTCTCTCCATTCTAGCCTATGTGTTTTGGGCACCACTTTGAACTCTGCACCTGACCGGCCCTGAGCTGCTGGTGTGGTGACTTTGGGGTTGCTCTGAACCCCCAACGGTGGGCTACCTTGGACCAAGAACTAAGCCCTGTAAGTGTCTTACTTACCTGGTTAACCTAACAAATACTTACCTCCCCTAGGAACTGTGAAAATTGCACTGTGTCCACTTTTAAAACAGCTATTTGTGAATACCTTGAAAAGTATACATGCAATTTTGATGATTTGAAGTTCCTAAAGTACTTACCTGCAATACCTTTCGAATGAGATATTACATGTAGAATTTGAACCTGTGGTTCTTAAAATAAACTAAGAAAAGATATTTTTCTATACAAAAACCTATTGGCTGGATTTGTCTCTGAGTGTGTGTACCTCATTTATTGTCTATGTGTATGTACAACAAATGCTTAACACTACTCCTTGGATAAGCCTACTGCTCGACCACACTACCACAAAATAGAGCATTAGTATTATCTCTTTTTGCCACTATCTTACCTCTAAGGGGAACCCTTGGACTCTGTGCATGCTATTCCTTACTTTGAAATAGCACATACAGAGCCAACTTCCTACATTGGTGGATCAGCGGTGGGATACAAGACTTTGCATTTGCTGGACTACTCAGCCAATACCTGATCACACGACAAATTCCAAAATTGTCATTAGAAATTCATTTTTGCAATTTGAAATTTTTCTAAATTCTTAAAAGTCCTGCTAGGGCCTTGTGTGTTAAGTCCCTGTTTAGCATTGTCTTTTAGAGTTTAAAAGTTTGTTAAAAGTTTGAAATTAGATTCTAGAAACAGTTTTAGATTCTTTAAAAAGTATTCCAACTCTTAGCAGAATAATGTCTGATACAGAGATGCAGGTGGTGGAACTCGACACCACACCTTACCTCCATCTTAAGATGAGGGAGCTAAGGTCTCTCTGTAATATAAAGAAAATAACCATTGGCTCCAGACCTACCAAAATTCAGCTCCAGGAGCTGTTGGCAGAGTTTGAAAAAGCCAACCCCTCTGATGATGACATCACAGAGGAAGAAATTAGTGACTTGGAGGCCAATGTCCCTCCTCCAGTCCTAAATAGGGAGAACAGGACCCCTCAAGTCCTGTCTCCAACTGTGTTAGTCAGAAATAGTGAGTCCCTCACAGGAGGGTCCCACATTTCTGAAATCACTGAGGATGCTCTCAGTGAAGATGACCTCCTGTTAGCCAGGATGGCCAAAAGATTGGCTTTAGAGAGACAGCTCCTAGCCATAGAAAGGGAAAGACAAGAGATGGGCCTAGGACCCATCAATGGTGGCAGCAATATAAATAGGGTCAGAGATTCTCCTGACATGTTAAAAATCCCCAAAGGGATTGTGACAAAATATGAAGATGGTGATGACATCACCAAATGGTTCACAGCTTTTGAGAGGGCTTGTGTAACCAGAAAAGTGAACAGATCTCACTGGGGTGCTCTCCTTTGGGAAATGTTCACTGGAAAGTGTAGGGATAGACTCCTCACACTCTCTGGAAAAGATGCAGAATCTTATGACCTCATGAAGGGTACCCTGATTGAGGGCTTTGGATTCTCCACTGAGGAGTACAGGATTAGGTTCAGGGGGGCTCAAAAATCCTCGAGCCAGACCTGGGTTGACTTTGTTGACTACTCAGTGAAAACACTAGATGGTTGGATTCAAGGCAGTGGTGTAAGTAATTATGATGGGCTGTACAATTTATTTGTGAAAGAACACCTGTTAAGTAATTGTTTCAATGATAAACTGCATCAGCATCTGGTAGACCTAGGACCAATTTCTCCCCAAGAATTGGGAAAGAAGGCGGACCATTGGGTCAAGACAAGGGTGTCCAAGACTTCAACAGGGGGTGACCAAAAGAAAGGGGTCACAAAGACTCCCCAGGGGAAGGGTGATGAGACAACCAAAACTAAAAATAGTAAAGAGTCTTCTACAGGCCCCCAAAAACCTGCACAGGAGGGTGGGCCCAGAGCCTCTTCACAAAACAATGGGTACAAGGGTAAAAACTTTGATCCCAAAAAGGCCTGGTGTCATAGCTGTAAACAGCATGGACACCAAACTGGAGACAAGGCCTGTCCCAAGAAAGGTTCCACTCCAAACTCCCATCCAGGTAACACTGGTATGGCTAGTCTCCAAGTGGGATCAACAGTGTACCCAGAGCAAATCAGGGTCCACACTGAAGCTACTCTAGTTTCTGAGGGTGGGGTGGATTTAGCCACACTAGCTGTCTGGCCGCCTAACATGCAAAAATACAGACAGCAACTCTTAATTAATGGGACTAGAATAGAGGGCCTGAGGGATACAGGTGCCAGTGTCACCATGGTGACAGAGAAACTGGTTTCCCCTGGCCAATACCTGACTGGAAAAACTTACACAGTCACCAACGCTGACAATCAGAGAAAAGTACATCCCATGGCAATGGTTACTTTAGAATGGGGAGGGGTCAATGGCCTGAAACAGGTGGTGGTCTCCTCAAATATCCCAGTGGACTGTCTGCTTGGAAATGACCTGGAGTCCTCAGCATGGGCTGAGGTAGAACTAAAAACCCATGCAGCAATGCTGGGTATCCCTGAACTGGTGTGTGTGAAAACAAGAGCACAATGCAAGGCACAGGGTGAAAAAGTAGAGCTGGAGTCTGGAAAAATGGCCCAGCCTACCAAGAGAACAGGAAAGTCAGTTGGGAAACCAACTGCAACACAGCAAAAGAAAGGGAACCTCTCTTCTCAGGAAGAAGTTCGGCCCTCTGAGGGAACTGAGCCTTTGGAGCTTGAACCTTATCAGGTTGAGCTCTTAGGCCCAGGGGGACCCTCAAGGGAGGAGCTGTGTAAGGGACAAGAAACCTGTCCCTCTCTTGAAGGCCTTAGGCAGCAAGCTGCTGAAGAGTCCAAAGGCAAGAAAAATGGAACGCATAGGGTCTATTGGGAAGATGGACTCCTGTACACTGAGGCCAGAGACCCCAAACCTGGTGCCACTAGGAGAGTGGTAGTGCCTCAGCTGTTCAGGAAGTTCATCCTAACATTGGCCCATGAAATTCCCCTTGCTGGACATTTGGGACAAACCAAGACGTGGGAGAGGTTAGTCAACCACTTCTACTGGCCCAATATGTCCAACATGGTTAAGGAGTTTTGCCTCTCCTGCCCCACCTGTCAAGCCAGTGGTAAGACAGGTGGGCATCCAAAGGCCCCCCTCATTCCACTTCCAGTGGTGGGGGTTCCCTTTGAAAGAGTGGGTGTGGACATAGTTGGTCCACTGGAACCTCCCACAGCCTCAGGAAATATGTATATCCTGGTAGTAGTGGATCATGCTACCAGGTATCCTGAAGCTATTCCCCTTAGGTCGACTACTGCCCCTGCAGTAGCCAAGGCCCTCATTGGTATCTTTACCAGAGTGGGTTTCCCTAAGGAGGTGGTGTCTGACAGAGGTACCAACTTCATGTCAGCATACCTAAAGCACATGTGGAATGAGTGTGGAGTGACTTATAAATTCACTACACCATACCATCCACAAACTAATGGCTTGGTTGAGAGATTCAACAAGACATTAAAAGGCATGATCATGGGGCTCCCAGAAAAGCTCAAAAGGAGATGGGATGTCCTCTTGCCATGTCTGCTTTTCGCTTACAGAGAGGTGCCACAGAAGGGAGTAGGATTCTCACCCTTTGAACTTCTGTTTGGTCATCCTGTAAGGGGACCACTTGCCCTTGTTAAAGAAGGCTGGGAGAGACCTCTCCATGAGCCTAAACAGGACATAGTGGACTATGTACTTGGCCTTCGCTCTAGAATGGCAGAGTACATGGAAAAGGCAACCAAAAACCTTGAGGCCAGCCAACAGCTCCAGAAGTTTTGGTATGACCAAAAGGCTGCACTGGTTGAGTTCCAACCAGGGCAGAAAGTCTGGGTTCTGGAGCCTGTGGCTCCCAGGGCACTCCAGGACAAATGGAGTGGCCCTTACCCAGTACTAGAAAGGAAGAGTCAGGTCACCTACCTGGTGGACCTGGGCACAAGCAGGAGCCCCAAGAGGGTGATCCATGTGAACCGCCTTAAGCTCTTCCATGACAGGGCTGATGTGAATCTGTTGATGGTAACAGATGAGGATCAGGAGGCAGAGAGTGAACCTCTCCCTGATCTTCTGTCATCAGACCCAAAAGATGGCACAGTAGATGGAGTGATCTACTCAGACACCCTCTCTGGCCAACAGCAAGCTGATTGTAGGAGAGTCCTACAACAGTTTCCTGAACTCTTCTCCTTAACCCCTGGTCAGACACACCTGTGTACCCATGATGTGGACACAGGAGACAGCATGCCTGTCAAAAACAAAATCTTTAGACAGTCTGACCATGTTAAGGAAAGCATCAAGGTGGAAGTCCACAAGATGCTGGAATTGGGAGTAATTGAGCGCTCTGACAGCCCCTGGGCTAGCCCAGTGGTCTTAGTCCCCAAACCTCACACCAAAGATGGAAAGAAAGAGATGAGGTTTTGTGTGGACTACAGAGGGCTCAATTCTGTCACCAAGACAGATGCTCATCCAATTCCAAGAGCTGATGAGCTCATAGACAAATTAGGTGCTGCCAAATTCTTAAGTACCTTTGACTTGACAGCAGGGTACTGGCAAATAAAAATGGCACCTGGAGCAAAAGAGAAAACAGCATTCTCCACACCTGATGGGCATTATCAGTTTACTGTTATGCCCTTTGGTTTAAAGAATGCCCCTGCCACCTTCCAAAGGTTGGTGAATCAAGTCCTTGCTGGCTTGGAGTCCTTTAGCACAGCTTATCTTGATGATATTGCTGTCTTTAGCTCCACCTGGCAGGATCACCTGGTCCACCTGAAGAAGGTTTTGAAGGCTCTGCAATCTGCAGGCCTCTCTATCAAGGCATCCAAATGCCAGATAGGGCAGGGAACTGTGGTTTACTTGGGACACCTTGTAGGTGGAGGCCAAGTTCAGCCACTCCAACCCAAGATCCAGACCATTCTGGACTGGGTAGCTCCAAAAACCCAGACTCAAGTCAGGGCATTCCTTGGCTTGACTGGGTATTACAGGAGGTTTGTGAAGGGATATGGATCCATTGTGACAGCCCTCACTGAACTCACCTCCAAGAAAATGCCCAAGAAAGTGAACTGGACTGTGGAATGCCAACAGGCCTTTGACACCCTGAAACAAGCAATGTGCTCAGCACCAGTTCTAAAAGCTCCAGATTATTCTAAGCAGTTCATTGTGCAGACTGATGCCTCTGAACATGGGATAGGGGCAGTTTTGTCCCAAACAAATGATGATGGCCTTGACCAGCCTGTTGCTTTCATTAGCAGGAGGTTACTCCCCAGGGAGCAGCGTTGGAGTGCCATTGAGAGGGAGGCCTTTGCTGTGGTTTGGTCCCTGAAGAAGCTGAGACCATACCTCTTTGGGACTCACTTCCTAGTTCAAACTGACCACAGACCTCTCAAATGGCTGATGCAAATGAAAGGTGAAAATCCTAAACTGTTGAGGTGGTCCATCTCCCTACAGGGAATGGACTTTATAGTGGAACACAGACCTGGGACTGCCCATGCCAATGCAGATGGCCTTTCCAGGTTCTTCCACTTAGAAAATGAAGACTCTCTTGGGAAAGGTTAGTCTCATCCTCTTTCGTTTGGGGGGGGGGTTGTGTAAGGAAATGCCTCCTTGGCATGGTTGCCCCCTGACTTTTTGCCTTTGCTGATGCTATGTTTACAATTGAAAGTGTGCTGAGGCCTGCTAACCAGGCCCCAGCACCAGTGTTCTTTCCCTAACCTGTACTTTTGTATCCACAATTGGCAGACCCTGGCATCCAGATAAGTCCCTTGTAACTGGTACTTCTAGTACCAAGGGCCCTGATGCCAAGGAAGGTCTCTAAGGGCTGCAGCATGTCTTATGCCACCCTGGAGACCTCTCACTCAGCACAGACACACTGCTTGCCAGCTTGTGTGTGCTAGTGAGGACAAAACGAGTAAGTCGACATGGCACTCCCCTCAGGGTGCCATGCCAGCCTCTCACTGCCTATGCAGTATAGGTAAGACACCCCTCTAGCAGGCCTTACAGCCCTAAGGCAGGGTGCACTATACCATAGGTGAGGGTACCAGTGCATGAGCATGGTACCCCTACAGTGTCTAAACAAAACCTTAGACATTGTAAGTGCAGGGTAGCCATAAGAGTATATGGTCTGGGAGTCTGTCAAACACGAACTCCACAGCACCATAATGGCTACACTGAAAACTGGGAAGTTTGGTATCAAACTTCTCAGCACAATAAATGCACACTGATGCCAGTGTACATTTTATTGTAAAATACACCACAGAGGGCACCTTAGAGGTGCCCCCTGAAACTTAACCGACTGTCTGTGTAGGCTGACTAGTTCCAGCAGCCTGCCACACCAGAGACATGTTGCTGGCCCCATGGGGAGAGTGCCTTTGTCACTCTGAGGCCAGTAACAAAGCCTGCACTGGGTGGAGATGCTAACACCTCCCCCAGGCAGGAGCTGTGACACCTGGCGGTGAGCCTCAAAGGCTCACCCCTTTGTCACAGCCCAGCAGGGCACTCCAGCTTAGTGGAGTTGCCCGCCCCCTCCGGCCACGGCCCCCACTTTTGGCGGCAAGGCTGGAGGGAACAAAGAAAGCAAAAAGGAGGAGTCACTGGCCAGTCAGGACAGCCCCTAAGGTGTCCTGAGCTGAGGTGACTCTGACTTTTAGAAATCCTCCATCTTGCAGATGGAGGATTCCCCCAATAGGGTTAGGATTGTGACCCCCTCCCCTTGGGAGGAGGCACAAAGAGGGTGTACCCACCCTCAGGGCTAGTAGCCATTGGCTACTAACCCCCCAGACCTAAACACGCCCTTAAATTTAGTATTTAAGGGCTACCCTGAACCCTAGAAAATTAGATTCCTGCAACTACAAGAAGAAGGACTGCCTAGCTGAAAAACCCCTGCAGAGGAAGACCAGAAGACGACAACTGCCTTGGCTCCAGAAACTCACCGGCCTGTCTCCTGCCTTCCAAAGATCCTGCTCCAGCGACGCCTTCCAAAGGGACCAGCGACCTCGACATCCTCTGAGGACTGCCCCTACTTCGAAAAGACAAGAAACTCCTGAGGACAGCGGACCTGCTCCAAGAAAAGCTGCAACTTTGTTTCCAGCAGCTTTAAAGAACCCTGCAAGCTCCCCGCAAGAAGCGTGAGACTTGCAACACTGCACCCGGCGACCCCGACTCGGCTGGTGGAGATCCAACACCTCAGGAGGGACCCCAGGACTACTCTGATACTGTGAGTACCAAAACCTGTCCCCCCTGAGCCCCCACAGCGCCGCCTGCAGAGGGAATCCCGAGGCTTCCCCTGACCGCGACTCTTTGAATCCTAAGTCCCGACACCTGGGAGAGACCCTGCACCCGCAGCCCCCAGGACCTGAAGGACCGGACTTTCACTGGAGGAGTGACCCCCAGGAGTCCCTCTCCCTTGACCAAGTGGAGGTTTCCCCGAGGAACCCCCCCCTTGCCTGCCTGCAGCGCTGAAGAGATCCCTAGATCTCCCATTGACTTCCATTACAAACCCGACGCTTGTTTCTACACTGCACCCGGCCGCCCCCGCGCTGCTGAGGGTGAAATTTCTGTGTGGGCTTGTGTCCCCCCCGGTGCCCTACAAAACCCCCCTGGTCTGCCCTCCGAAGACGCGGGTACTTACCTGCAAGCAGACCGGAACCGGGGCACCCCCTTCTCTCCATTCTAGCCTATGTGTTTTGGGCACCACTTTGAACTCTGCACCTGACCGGCCCTGAGCTGCTGGTGTGGTGACTTTGGGGTTGCTCTGAACCCCCAACGGTGGGCTACCTTGGACCAAGAACTAAGCCCTGTAAGTGTCTTACTTACCTGGTTAACCTAACAAATACTTACCTCCCCTAGGAACTGTGAAAATTGCACTGTGTCCACTTTTAAAACAGCTATTTGTGAATAACTTGAAAAGTATACATGCAATTTTGATGATTTGAAGTTCCTAAAGTACTTACCTGCAATACCTTTCGAATGAGATATTACATGTAGAATTTGAACCTGTGGTTCTTAAAATAAACTAAGAAAAGATATTTTTCTATACAAAAACCTATTGGCTGGATTTGTCTCTGAGTGTGTGTACCTCATTTATTGTCTATGTGTATGTACAACAAATGCTTAACACTACTCCTTGGATAAGCCTACTGCTCGACCACACTACCACAAAATAGAGCATTAGTATTATCTCTTTTTGCCACTATCTTACCTCTAAGGGGAACCCTTGGACTCTGTGCATGCTATTCCTTACTTTGAAATAGCACATACAGAGCCAACTTCCTACAATACCTAAATGCAATTTCTCTTTTTTCAAAATGAAAGCCTGAGCTGGCTTTTACACTATTTGAACTGGTCACCTATAGATTAGACAGATGTCTATATAAGAAGTTAGCTCACTGTACAGTCTTGGAGGGCGAGTACAGCCCCTACAAAATGTATCAAGACTTAGGGGGTCATTACAGCATTGGCGGTAAAAGCCGCTTACCGCCGTGCAGAAGACCGCCAATACAACGCCGCGTCCGTGGAATTCCACCACAGCTATTATGACCCACATCTTGGAATCTGCCGAAATTCAGACACCCACACAAGTCCGCCACAACAAAGGTCAGTGATAAACTGGCGAAAACAATTCCTCCACCATCACGCCAACAGAAACACACCCATGGTATTACGACCCACGAATCCACGCGGTGGTCTTTCAACTGCAGTATTCCATTGGCGGTACACACCGCCGCGCTCAAAATATACACACATCTCCAAAACACTGCCACATTGGACAATTCAAAATACACACACCTGATACACATACAAACACCACTCCCACACACCCAACACAATATAAAACACACACCCACATCACCCACAAACCCCTACGACCAAAAATTCGGGACGAAGGCGACAGAGAGAGCACAGCAATAGACAACCCCACCACACAGAGGCACACAACACCATCACCCACACAACATCCACGCACAAAACACCCCACACCACTACACGTCACCACACTCATCACCACATACACCACCCCACACATCACCAACACCACCCCATGGCACGCCAAAGACACCCCAGGTTTTCGGAGGAGGAGCTCAGGGTTATGGTGGAGGAAATCGTATGGGTAGAGCCACAGCTATTTGGATCACAGGTGCAGCACACCTCTATAGCTAGGAAGATGGAGCTATGGCGAAGAATCGTGGACAGGGTCAACGCAGTGGGACAGCACCCAAGAAATCGGGACGACATCAGGAAGAGGTGGAATGACCTACGGGGGAAGGTGCGTTCCGTGGTCTCAAGGCACAACATCGCGGTTCAGCGGACTGGCGGCGGACCCCAACCTCCTCCCCCACAACTAACAAAATGGGAGGAGCAGGTCTTGACCATTATGCATCCTGAGGGCCTCGGAGGAGTCGGTGGAGGAATGGACACTGATAAGTCAAATCTTAACTATCATATCCCCCACCCTACCTGCATGCTATCACACACCCCCACCCTCACCCCCTCCCCTATCACTCCAACTCCTCACTAATGCACTAATAACACAAACCACACATCCCAACACCAAGCCCTGCATGACACAACAAAGCATGGACACCCATCACTAAAGCATGCCCACTGCACATACCCATAACAACCCCTAACCATCACCACACAAGCCCCCACACAGTAATGCTAGCACTGGGGTACATGTTCACCCACCCATTGCACACCATGACACACACAGATGCAATAATCATGCTTTTATACCCCTGCAGAACCACTATGTAACGTCACCAGACAGGAGGGTCCAGACATCTCTACCCAACCCACAGAAGAGGCCCACAGTGATGACAGCAGCTCTGGCCAACTGGATCCAGATGACCAGCCCGGACCATCGAGGGCCTCGGGACAGTCGGTTCACCTCGCACAGGCACAGCCCAACACTGACCTTCCACCCTCTGGTAACACCAGCACAGCACCCACCCAGTGGGCCCATACATCCGTCCCCAGGACACGGCAATCAGCTGTGTGTCCACCACTACAGGGAACCCAGGATAACCCACCACCCCAACAACAACAGGGACCTGGGGGCAGTGGTAGTGGGCACACGGTCCAGGGGACGGAGGCCCAGGAACACAGGGGAACTGGGAGGGCTGCTGTGCGACAGGGGGCGGACAGGCCAGTGGAACCCACTCTCCACGAGGCCCTCTCCTCCATCATGGGAGCATACCACCACTCCCAAGAGACGATGGCTACGGTCCTGGCCAAGATTCAGGAGACCCAGCGCATGCAGGAGGAACAATATTTGAGGTTCAGGGAGGAGCTCAGAACCATCAGCTCCGCCCTGGGCACCATCGTAGGGGTGCTGAAGGACATACAGAACACCATGAGGGACACAGTGGCACTCCAAGGGGCCCCTGACACTAGCCTGGACGATGAACTGCCCACCACCTCCGCCGGCGCTAGAGGACAGGACGCCCCGCCACAGGACCACCACACCAGCACCCCACCCCCTGCAGACGGAGAACCACCCCGCAAGCGGTCCCTGAGATCCAGGAACAGGACAGAGCACGATGGCAAGACCCTCGCCAAGAAATGAGACCACCCAGATTGTCATCCCACTGTCCCACTTTGTAACCCTGTCCATATTCGAACTGCCCCAGCTCCACTTCCTATGCCCATATTGGCAGTGCACCTGTGAGACTAATAGACTGGACTCTGCCATGGACATTCCTCCACCATCACCCATCACCATTTTGCCACCCCTCCAATAATTAGCACTTCAATAAACACCCATGAACCACAAAACAATCTGGAGTCAGTCTGTGATTTCGAAAATGTGTATTATCTATGACTGACAAAATCCGTTCGAAAATGTAATGTCAACATACCTATGTCACACATCACAAGTCCATGAAGGATGCAAGCAGATGACACACGTTGGTAACCACACCTGTGAAACCGTAATGGAAATGTACAACTCAGATACCAAATACTGCTTGAAATTGATAGACAGGATAGAGGTAGAAGTGTGAAAGTAAATGTACTAGTAAAGAAAGTGTTCTCACCTGTGTGTCACTGGAAATATTGCTGTATGACTGAGTCCCTGTTGTCAATGTCTTCTTCCTCTGCTTCCTCCTCATCACTGTCCACAGGTTCCACAGCTGCCACAACACCGTCATCTGGACCATCCTCCTGCAGAAAAGTCACCTGGCGTCGCAAAGCAAGATTGTGAAGCATAGAGCAGGCGATGATGATCTGGCATACCTTCTTTGGTGAGTAGAATAGGGATCCACCTGTCATATGGAGGCACCTGAACCTGGCCTTCAGGAGGCCGAAGGTGCGTTCGATCACTCTCCTAGTCCGCCCATGGGCCTCATTGTAGCGTTCCTCTGCCCTGGTCCTGGGATTCCTCACTGGAGTCAATAGCCATGATAGGTTGGGGTAACCAGATTCCCCTAATAGCCACAACTGGTGCCTCTGGAGTTGACCCATCACATAAGGGATGCTGCTATTCTGCAGGATGTAGGCGTCATGCACTGAGCCAGGGAACATAGCATTTACCTGCGAGATGTACTGGTCTGCCAAACATACCATCTGTACATTCATTGAATGATAACTCTTCCGGTTTCTGTACACCTGTTCACTCCTGTGGGGGGGGGGGACCAGAGCTACATGGGTCCCATCAATGGCACCTATGATGTTAGGGATATGTCCAAGGGCATAGAAGTCACCTTTAACTGTAGACAAATCCTCCACCTGAGGGAAAACTATGTAGCTCCTCATGTGTTTCAGCAGGGCAGACAACACTCTGGACAACACGTTGGAAAACATAGGCTGGAACATCCCTGATGCCATGGTGGATTGGTGACATAAGGTCTGGCTCCAACTGGGTACACAGTACCTGGATTGTGGCACAGTCAAACCTGTAGGTGATGATTAAATGTCGCTCCTCCATTGTCAACAGGTCCACCAGCGGTCGGTACACAGGAGGATTCTACCATCTCCTCACATGTCCCAGCTGACGGTGCCTAGGAAGGACAACAGCGACCACAGAGTCAAGCAATTCAAAGGTATGTACACACAGCTACACAGAACACAAAACAAAATCCAAAAAGTTGTCTGTATGTGTGTTGAGTCCAGGCCTAGGTATGTGTGACGCAGTTGAAAATGAAGCCATATGGGCCCCTGAAATGGCGGATGTCTGACCTCTAAAGTGGGACAATGGGATGTGAGGTAACTGCGCTGGCGTCCTACACCGTCACGGTAGGCGGTCGTAGACCGCGGCGCAATGCTGCATTGGTTAACATTGGACCCTATGGGTCCCAGGAGCCAATGACGAAGTGCGCCGGTGGTGATGATACGCACCGCTGCGGACGTCACCACCGCGGACGTGACCGCCATTTTCTATCTGTTCAATCACTCGATACCTGATCTTCGACAGGAGAGGACCTACTCTGCAAGTGCTGCTGTGACCTCGGTCTGGAAGAGACAATGGCACGTGCGTCTGGGGAAAGGGCCCTTGCCTTCACTGCACAGGAGTTGGAGAAGCTCGTGGACGGGGTCCTCCCCAGTACACGCTACTCTACGGTCCTCCAGACCAACAGGTGAGTACATAGGGTGCAAGTTGTATGGGCTATGCCTGGGTGGAGAGGGCTGGATGTAAGTAGGAAGGGGGCAGAGTTCTGCAAGCATGAAGGAGTGTGAATGCATGTGCCACATGGCAAGGGCAGGGATGTGGGCCACTCACTTCGACGGTGCAATTGGTAATGACTTCTCTTCTTCCCCTGTACATGTCATGTAGGTCAGCGCCCACCAGAAGAAGGATATTTGGCGTGCCATCGCCAAGGACGTCCGGACCCTGGGAGGCCACCAGAGACGGAGCACCCACTGCCGTAAAAGATGGGAGGACATTCGCCGCTGGAGCAAAAAGACGGTGGAGGCTCAGCTGGGGATAGCCTCCCAACGTGGGAGGGGTGCCCGTCGCACCATGACCCACCTGATGTTCGGGATCCTGGCGGTGGCCTACCCTTAGTTGGATGGGCGCATGAGGGCATCACAGCAGACACAAGGGGGTGAGCACACTCACATTCTGATGACTTTGCGCTCAGTGGAGGGGTCTGGGTGGGGGAGGAGGGCTGTGGGTTTCCCTAGGGCAGGGCGAGTTCCGTAGGCTAGGCCCCTCCGTAATGCAGGCCATGTGCCACTCCACCCCACCTCTGTAGTGTGCCAAGTACAGGTATACATGGCCCTGTGTCATCTATGTGTGCAGATGTCCACCACAGCCATGTAGGCCATCTCCCAGGAACTGCATCTGTAGAGGCCAAGAGCACCGCGTAGTGCAAGGGGCTGCTGTGTCAGTATTGTCCGCCAACGGTAGTGGTAAGCCATGCACTCAACCTGTCTTTCTTCTGTTTCCCTACCACTTTTTGTGCTCTCCCTGTTCTTTTGTGCATCAGCATCATCAGGCGGAGGTACAGTTGCACCGGAGCACGAGGGGTCTGCATCCCACATGGCCATGGAGGGCCACACCACGGACTCAGAATACACCAGTGGGACGGAGGGCGAGGAGAGCTTCACGGCGGTCACCGGATCAGCAACCAGCGACATGGACTCGTCCTCCGATGGGAGCTCCCTTGTGGTGGTGGCAACATCTGTGCCCCCCACTTCTACAGGTACAGCCGCCACCCCCCCCTACCAGCATCGCCCTCCCAGCAGCCCCTCAGCCTTCGCCCCGTGCCCGCTCATCCAGGAGGGTGGGCATCACCTTCGCCCCAGGCACCTCAGCCCCTGCCCCTGTCACCCCTGCTGCCCTCAGTGAGGAGGCCATTGACCTCCTAAGGTCACTCACTGTTGGTCAGTCTACCATTGTGAATGCCATCCAGGGTATAGAAAGGGAGTTGCAACACACTAATGCATTCCTGGAGGGCATTCATTCTGGTCAGGCTGCCCATCATCGAACCCTGCAATCTCTGGCCTCAGCTCTGATGGCAGCCATTGTCCCTGTGTCTAGCCTCCCCCCTCCAACTTCCTCCACCCAGACCCAATCCCCTGTACCTCAGCCTATACCTAGCACACCATCAGACCAGCCTGCAAACACGTCAACACACAAGGGCAGCTCAGGCAAACATAGGCACCACACATCCCACAGGCACTTACACAAGCATCACCCACATACAGACACAGCAACAACCACTGCCTCCACTGTGGCCCCCTCGTCGTCGTCTCCCTCCTCCCTCCCAGTGTCATCTACACTCTCACCTGCATGCACTACCACTACAGCCACTAGGACTCACACCAGAACACCCAGCACCACACCCTGCTCACCTGCGCTCACCACCCCCACTACCATTTACACGTCCCCTGTTTCCTCTCCCAGTGTGTCTGTGATGCCCCCTCCCAAAGTACACAAACGCGGGCACACACACACCCAACATCCATCCACCTCACGACAGCCTCCAGAACATGCACCTGCACCCAAATCATCAAAAGTTACACCTCCTACAACCACCTCCTCTTCCTCCACTCCCAGACCACCTCCAGCTACCCGTCCCAGTGTTCGTCAGAAACTTTTCCTGAGCAACGTTGACCTCTGTCCCACCACCCCCCCACCAATTCATAGGTCCCGTAGTAGCACCTCAGCCAAAAAAAGTCTGGTACCAGTGGTGCCTGTTAGAGGTATGTGGAGTGCACCGGGCACCAGGGCAGCCAGTGTGACGCTGAGCCAAAGCACAGCCAGTCCCCCCCGTGAAGCACCAGAAGTTGGACAGTGCCCGACAGGAGAGGGTGAAGACTCCTGCCGGCAAAGCCGCTCACAAGGGTCCCGGGGGAGTGTCGAGTCAACTGTGATTACTCCCAAGGTGGGGAAGGGGCAGAAGAAGTCACCAAAGTCTGGGAAGAGCAGCACGGCGGAGAAGGCTGCCATCCTCCCCGCTGCCCAGGACGCCACCTCCAGCCCCATCGTCACTGGTCCAGAGACCACCGCCAGAGTCAGTGCCCAGGAGGGCAGCACAATCGTCACTGGTCAGGAGACCACCGCCAGAGTCAGTGCCCAGGAGGGCAGCACAATCGTCACTGGTCCGGAGACCACCGCCAGAGTCAGTGCCCAGGAGGGCAGCACAATCGTCACTGGTCCGGAGACCACTGCCAGAGTCAGTGGCCAGGAGGGCCCCAGCAGCCACAGCCCCGCTGGGCAATGAGGGACCGCCATGGCACACACCGCTGCACAGGTCAGAGACAGCAAAGTCAAGCACCGCTGAACAGGGCAAAGACCGCCATGGCAAGCACCGCTGAACAGGTCAGAAACTGCAAAGTCAAGCACCGCTGAACAGGGCAAGCACCGCTGAACAGGGCAAAGACCGCCTTGGCAAGCACCGCTGAACAGGTCAGAAACTGCAAAGTCAAGCACCGCTGAACAGGGCAAAGACCGCCATGGCAAGCACCGCTGAACAGGGCAAGCACCGCTGAACAGGGCAAGCACCACTGAACAGGGCAAAGACCGCCATGGCAAACACCGCTGAACAGGGCAAGCACCGCCAACTCAAGCATCGCTAGCCCATGTGCGGCAGGAGCAGTGATGGAACTGGGACCGTCACGGGGAGCGTGATGCACTCTGGGCACCAGTCCCCCTCCAGAACCAGTAGAGAACAGCATCCACTACCTGAGTCCTTAACAGGATGAAGCACTCTGGGCACCAGTCCCCCTCCAGAACCAGTGGCGAACAACATCCACTACCTGAGTCCTTAACAGGATGAAGCACTCTGGGCACCAGTCCCCCTCCAGAACCAGTGGAGACTGTCATCCACTTGAGAGACTGTGGCTTTGCACTCCCCAGGATTGAACAGTGGGCAAGCCACCCACTGTAGAGACTTGAGAGACTGTGGCTTTGTACTCCCTAGGATTGAACAGTGGGCAAGCCACCCACTGAAAAGACTTGTGAGACTGTGGCTTTGCACTCCCCAGGATGGTACAGTGGGCAAACCACCCACTGAAAAGACTTGTGAGACTGTGGCTTTGCACTCCCCAGGATGGTACAGTGGGCAAACCACCCACTGAAAAGACTTGTGAGACTGTGGCTTTGCACTCCCCAGGATGGTACAGTGGGCAAACCACCCACTGCAAAGACTTGTGAGACTGTGGCTTTGCACTCCCCATGATGGTACACTGGGCAAACCACCCACTGAAAAGACTTGTGAGACTGTGGCTTTGCACTCCCCAGGATGGTACAGTGGGCAAACCACCCACTGAAAAGACTTGTGAGACTGTGGCTTTGCACTCCCCAGGATGGTACAGTGGGCAACCCACCCACTGAATAGACTTGTGAGACTGTGGCTTTGCACTCCACAGGATACATCAATGGGCATGGAGCCTCGTCGTGGATCTGGCGTGGTGCTGTCATCCGGCTGAGGTGCCCCCCCTTCGCTTCCCCCTGAGGTGCCTGTTGTATTTCTATCTGATGCCCCTGCAGTGTTCTCTCCGTTTCTGGACAGGTATCGTGTGTGGGCCTCACCCATGCATTTTGGGCCCAGTGGTCCACGGACATTGAAATGTGCATACCTGCACTACTAATCGTGATGTATATATTTGAAATGTGTATATATTTCTGTATGTATGAGCTTACTGTATTTTGATACATTACAATGATTGTACTGATTTCCTTTTGTCTTTGCATTCTTCCGGGGGGTTGTTACTATGATGTTTGGAAATGCATTGGTGTGTGTGTTGTAGGGTGCGAGGGTCGGGTGGGGGTGGGGGTGTTGCATGTGTGTGTCCCTGACTTTGGCCTCCCGCCTCCCCTATGTCATAGGTGCAGTACTCACCGTTGTCTTCGGCGCCGCCGCTGCTGATGTTCGTAGAGGAGCAGGAACACTATCGCAGGGAGTATTTGGAGTTCAGGCTCCATGGTGCCCTCCTTCCTCATGGAGTGTGTTAAGGTGAGCGTTTTCCCATTGCAAAAGCTGTTTCCGCCGTGTTTTTATCCACGGTGAATCCGCCCCGGAAAAGGGATTGGCCTGTTGTAATACTGTGGGCGGTACTTTGTCTTCCGCCTGTCTGGTGGCGGTGACCGCCGCGCTGCTTGTCTGTACCGCCGTGGCGGTCGGAGTGTTAAAGTGGCTGTCTATGTTGGCAGTTTCCGCCACGGTCATAATTCCCTTTTTTGTTACGCCGGCCTGTTTGCGGTATTACCGCCGCTTTAACACCGTCCGCCAGGGTTGTAATGACCCCCTTAGATCTTTTATGTTTTTATAATTCTTAAAAGTTGAAATATTGGTAGATGTATGAGCAAAAAACAATGGCCCTCATTCTGACCTTGGCGGTCGGCGGAGAGGCGGCGGTCGGACCGCGAACAGACCGGCGGTATTAAAAATGGCATTCTGACCGCGGCGGTCACCGCCGCGACCGACCGCCACTTCCCCACTCCGACAGCCACGGCGGTCATGACCGACGGGCTGGAGTCTGCGTACTCCGGTCCGGCGGTCGACCCAAGACCGCCAACGGTATCATGACCCTGCTTACCGCCGCGGTTTCTGGCGTTCGGGAACCGCCATGCGAACCATGGCGGTAGGCACTATCGGGGCCAGGGAATTCCTTCCCTGGCACTGATAGGGGTCTCCCCCACCCCCCACTGCCCCCCCGAGTCCTCCCCCCACACCCTCCACCCCCCTGCCACCCCCCAGAGGTGGTACGAACCCTCTCCCCACCCCCACCCCGACATGCACATACACGCACCCCGACATGCACACACCCCCAACATGCACATATACACACCCCCTACACACACACATACACAATGGGGACACATACCCGCACACATACATGCCGACATGCGCACCCGCCGAACTACACACATTGCCCATAGGCACAGCAGCACTCCCCGCCCGCATGCACGCACTCACACACCCCCTCTACACACTCACACGCACACCCCCATGCACGCACACATCACACAACACCCCCCCACCCCCTCCCCTCACGGACGATCAACTTACCTTGTGCGTTGGTCCTCCGGGAGGCGACGGGAGCCATAGGGACGTGACCGCCAACAGAAGACCGCCAACAGAAGACCGCCACACAGAAATGTGGGTCGTAATTCTGGGGGCGGTGTTCTGCTGGCGTGGCGGTGGAGGTTGACCAGTCTCCACTTTCCCGCCGACCGCCAGTGTGGCTGCTGGCGGTATTCCGGCGGAACGCTCCCAGCGGTCGGAATACGCGCAGCGGCATACCGCCGCGGTCGGCGGTCTTTACCGCGGCGGTAACTCGGCGGTCTTGCGAAAAGACCGCCAAGGTCAGAATGAGGGCCAATGTCTCTTAACTAAGGTTAGGAAATTTTACGAAACTGCATTTTAAACTAAATGGTAACAACTAACATAGTTTGAGAAGAGACACAAGTCTGTAATATGACATTGAAATAGGAAATGAAGAAATTATACAGTCTGGAATTGGATTAAAATGAACATCTATAAGTGCATTTCTTCACAGGTAATATTATTTTGTTATGATGTTTGAGCAGTTTCAGCCATTCCGGGCCTAGGGTGTCGGACTACATAGATGTGCACCAACAAACATACAATCCTGTCAGTATTCACAGATTTATGACATGTACATTTCAACTGTAGCAGATATTACTCGAAAAAGGGAGGCTACATTTTTACTTTGGGTTGCTCATGCGCTTCAAGGACGGTTTAGGTCTTGTTTCTCTCTGTGATCCCTTGAGTATTATATTTTCTCTCAATGCTCCCATTCCCGGTTATTGCTTCCCCACCACAGTTAAGGCACTATACCATATTAGGTGAGGCATTGTGTATGCACGCCCCTGCTTTGATCCTGGTGTGTTCTCGTGGATGCTTTAAAAATAAATATGTTCTAAGCCTTCTCTGCCACAGGGCCACTAGGCCAATTGCAAAGGATGGCCACCTGCGCATGAATTTATCAGTTGGGGCTGGAACTTCACACGCAAGTTTCTGTAGTCAAAGGACCCAATTTATCAAGGCTTTGCGACGTGCAGTGTCACAAAAAATATTGAGCCAGTGGGTGAGAGGACAGAGCCCTGTGGCACCAGTCGGGAAATTGGCAATCCTGTGGCCATAAAGGTAACTAACTTAAAGACTTACATTACAGGGGTGGTTTCGCTTTTAGGGGGGAGGAGCTACGCCCCTCTGAAATTCCTACACAGTCACATTAAAAATATTAAATACATTGATCTGTTCTGGGATACAATTGTATCTCTAAAGAAATTGATGCATTTAAGTCTGGACGTGTCAGTCAATTCTAGTTTGGGAACACCCTTCAGAACAATGAGGTAAGGAATGACATCAGATGGTAAATGCAGTGAATCTGGGATAGATATCCGAGAGCCAGCCCTAGCTTTCGATATTAGTAATTCCATTCCGTGAGAAAGGTCATGCAATGGACCTTCTAAGAATGTTAATTTTGCTATTGCATATTCTCAATGTAAAGGGGAGAGAGGCACATGAACTAAATTTCTTGGCATAGATTGTTAATTCCCTATAGCGTCATGTACTCTGGTCACAGTTTATTCCATAGATGTGGCAGCACCCTTTTGAAATGTCTTTATTGGGCTTTTAGCTGTATTCTCAAGTGCTAACACCCTCTCTTTAATTTCTTTGAGTTCCACAAGAATCTTCTGTTCTACATTGTCAAATTCCTAGGGTAATCTTTTTATCATTGTCTCCAGGTTCTTAATTACTAACATATCTTGTGGTTTTCCACACCCCTTGGAGTTTTCAGTCTTCCTAGATATGCTGGCCTGTGAAGCCTTAATCGCTTGCTTAGAAATAGCCCCAGATGTTACCCCCAGCGTCTTACTTCTCTTGCTGGTGGTGATTCCACTTCCTAATTAGGAGTAAGATCAATTAAGTCCAGTGACTGATAGGAGACACAGAGGGCGTTTTTGACAATTAGTGAGCTTTTTAAATATTTTAAGGCATCTTGAGGGTCTGTTGGTGTTAATTTTGAACTCTCTATGGCGGCGGTTTCCAACCTTCTGACTTCTGTGGACCCCCACTTTATCATTACTGGAACCTGGGGAACCCTGCTTAATCACTTAATCAATAATGGAATCTAGGAACCGCCCAAAGAGTCATTTACGGAAACCGGGGACCCCAGCCTAAACATTGTTGATGAATTGAAACGCAAAACAATACAAATAAAAATACAGAAACAAGCATTCCTCAAACACATACATAAATAATAAAATTTTAGGAAGGGTTAAAGTTTTTCTAAATTCAATTGAAGCCAGACATCATTCATACTATATTGTGTTTAATGTACCTGTACCGCTCCCACAAATCAATCTCAGGATACTAATTTAACTTTTAGCCTCCAATTTCAAATTCCTTGACAAATATAGTACACTTTAAAATTTTCAATTGTACATTTAGTCACTTTCTTTATATAAACTTTATTAATCTGATGATATTATTTAATTTTTTAAGCAGTTGCAGACCCCTTTAAGCGGCTTCACGGACCACCAGGGGTCCCCAGACCATAGGTTGGGAATCACTGCTCTATGGTTTCCACATTGGCAGAACATAAAACGTTATTTACAGTGTGCTTAGTTGCAGCATGCCTCTCTCCCACATTAACCATTTCACTTTAGCTTAAGCCCACAACGTCCATTAGATAGTAAGTGATTGTTATTAATTTTCTTCTGACTTTTTCCTGTAGAGCCTTTAGTTAATTCCTTTTAACCATATTTCAATAGTGCCCCCACATTCAGGGCAATTGGAGTTTGCCTGGACCAACCCTAATCATGTGCCAGTAACAACGTGCGCTGCAGAGATGGTACAGACAACTGACAGTACACAACAGGGGGAGAAAAGCTTAACACTTCCAGCCCCTGGCCTTTCTAGGTCGCTGATTCCTGAGACAGCGCAAGGCACTTTTATACAGGAAAAAGAGATAAATGCCAAATATCTACTCTCTTTTTAAAAGATATACATTTGCTACAGTTCTTTGTACAGATTAGACAGTTTCCAATATGGATATGTGCTTTAGTACCAAAACCTGAGGACAATGTTAAAAGAGTGAATTGCCAGATTAATCCAATTGTACTTACAGTTCTCTAAACACAAAATCTAACGGGGTGCCCCTGCCCTGGCTCTTCTTGGCAATGAAGGGCAAGTACGGGCCTGCCCAGGTGCAGCCCGCGCAGCGGGATGGGTGAACGTGCTATATAGTGCTCCAAATACACAGTGTATGCCACTGATTATAGGGCTTATTCCTGGGGCCCTGTGGTGTTCTTGTAGGTGTAGTTTAGCCCAGCGAGTACTCAAACAAAGCACTAGTGATCCCTCATGGCAGGACAGGTGAATGCACTATATAGCGCTTGAAATACATAGCAGGTGCCATTGATTACAGGACCGCCTGCTGGGACCTGTAGTGTTTCGGTAGGTGTAGTTTAGCCCAGGAAGTCCGCCAACAAAGCACTAGTGATATTAGTCATTATTACCAGTTGGGTTCTATGGGTACTCATGCCTTCACCATGGGTAATTTATTTGTATTTTATGGTCACTATCACTGCCAAAGAAAATTGGGACACATGGTATATTTTAAGACCTTAACAATGATCTGCATATATATTACTCCTAATGAATTGCAGTCCTTGTGTGTTTACATGGTTAATACATCTAAAGTTCAAACAATGAATGGATGAAGATGTGATTTAGTAAGTTTATTTATTCTACATTGTAAGGAAATGCCTCTTTTGTATGTTCACCCCACATTTTGTGAGTGATTCTGCTGATTTCATGACTCAGAGTGCACGGAGGCCTGCAAACTAGACCTCTGTTCCAGTGTTTTAGCCCCATACATATTGCACATTGGATGGGATATGCCCACTTTGCAAGGCCTGGCTTACTTATAAGTCACCAGTTTATGGTACCAAGGGTAGCCAGGGCCTTTAAGACAGAGTATCCACTCAGGGCTGCAGCAGTGTTTGTGGCACCCTTCATGTGACAACATACAAAATGACCGGAAGGGCAGTGGTTGCACTGCCAGTTCAACTTTCCTTTTAAACCTACAGCAAAGCCAGCCTATTCCTTAACATTATATGTAAGTCTTCTCGAAGGAAGGCTTATCTCTTCCTTAACGAAGACCCATCAAGTCCTATGGTAGGGAGCAATATTTTGCTACATAAGACATATGTGTTACGATACGTTTTAGTACCAAAACTTCCAAATTGTTGTTTTCCTGCTGGTAAAGTAGGTAGCACCATTGGCTAATATAGAGTTAACTTATGGCATCCCTACCTGGCTAACTTTGGACTAGATTACCAAACTGTGTCATGTGAGGTATCAAAATAATCATGGCACTAAATGCGACATAATGCCCAGGTCAAAATGAATGTCACTATTAATAATGAACAGCTTTTAGATGTTCACTCTGTGCTCTGCTTGTCTAGCAGGCACACACTCAAACCGGTTTCTGACCATGTGTTTTACTATGGGCTGCCTTGCTCCACATGACAGAGGAAGGGTCATGTCATCTTAAAGGGGACAAAAATGTGGCATCCTGGGATAGCCAGATGCCACACATCACAAGAACTTTGTCACTGGGTAGGAGGGGACCCCTAAGCCCATTAGCTAGTGACCGCATGGTCCCCTCAGGGAACTTTCCTGGGATAAATATGGCGCCCGTGACATGTTAACCCTCAGTACTCACTGGACTTGGAAGAAGGATGAGAAGAGTATCACTTTGCTCCCATTGGAACCTCCCTGAGAGGCTGCGACATCAGACCAACTGCACCTGCTGCACTTTGGGCTAGAGGAGTTTGAACCCAGTTCTGCATGCCTGGTTCAGCAAATCTGGTTCCCGACCCTAGTCTGAAGCAGAGACTCCAAGTATCAGTTGTCTGGCACCCCAGAATGGCACTGGGGACATCAAAGCTGAAAAAGCCCAAGACACTCCTCTGGTAGCCACCTCAGATGTTTTTCCACTACTGGATGCCGGGCAACCCAAAGGACAATTCAGAGATAGCCAAAAGGTGCACCTGTGTCTGCTTGAACCACGAGTGTTGGTTGTGGCCGGATTCATCGCCCAAGAGGGACACTAGCCTCCACTAAAGATTTGCACCATGACAACTATGTTGCAAAAGCACAAGGTCTCCATCAGCAGTGTTTGGAACCCTACGAAGAGGACTTAGTGAAACCCAAAGTTCCATGGATAGAGGGACTGGTTTAGATTTTGGTGGGTGGGTCACACTGGTGAAGGAATAGTCCATCCTCTGAAATGTAAATCTCATTATATTCTATGGGGTTTAGATTTCGGTGAACGGGCTATCAATCACCATTGGGACAGAGTAACCCGTCTGCCGAAATCTAAATCAAGCCCAGAGTCACCCCCACTCACATGTGGACAGCAGATTCAACTGGACTTCACCTCGGTGGACCTCACAGCATCAGGAGTATCCTTGAGCATATTTAAGCCTCCCTCCCTTAGCATCAGAACCACTCCATTGTCATCTGCGGCTGTCATCCTATAAAGTTTGGATCTTGCTTTAAAATTTAAAAAAGCTCTGGTGACCAGGTAATGGTCCAAAGTCTCCATTCTGGATCCGTAGACCTCTGCCTTGGTGGACTTGGTTGCCCAACGAGGATTTAAGTTGTCAAACTAACTGATTCAAACTCGTCCAAATTTCCCAAACTTTTTGTTGGCCAATGCTTGTTTGCAGTTGATATAAAAGCTATTCATTGCTTTTAAAATCTGTATCTCCTCAACCCTCTTGTTGATACTAATGATTAAGGTCTCTATTAATTTGTAAAAATAAGATCTATTTTATGAATAGGTGTCTTGTTTCTTGTTATGTGACATTCTTGTTTCATTGTTTGGTGTTGTTAAATGCTTTACACATTTTTCCTTTGCTAAGCCTTTCTGCTTGCAGCCACAGCTACCCAGAATTCAGGTTAAGTAAACATACCTCACTAGACCCAAGACAGTATTTGAGAGTACACTGCACCATAAAGCTACCCAGCAATATCATATAGTACACCCAAAACCTCACATTGGTGCCTAGTGGTGACATCCAGAACTTGTGCTTAGCTGTGCCATGTAACAAGTAAGTTGGTAAATTACCAAAGAATTGTTTGCCACATCAAGAATTAAAGGTTTGGCCAAGTTCTGGTATTTTAAAAGGCAACTGCTTCCAAGAAGAAAAAGTCCAAGGAGTAGCAAAATGCTTTCTTCCTACTACAAAAGGGATGGAGGGCAAAGGAATCAACTTGGCCACCTTACCTACTTTGAACATAAATGAGTTGAGGGCTTTGTGCAAAAAAAGAAAAATCCTTCCAGGAATCTCAGCTAAGAAGGGTGACCTGGAAAAAGCCCCCAAAGCCTGGGAAGAGGCAAGGAAAGCATAGGCCTTACTGGGGGATGTGATTACCCCCGAGAGTGGGGATGAAGATGACAATGTGGATTCATTCACAGAGGGCATGACTCCCTATCTGGAAATGAAAGGAGCTTCACATCTGAGAGGAGGCTTAGGGGCATAAAGGCCCAGCTTAGCTTTTTGGAGCTACAGGAGAGGAAGCTGGCTTTAGAAGAGAAGAGGCTGGCCCTGGAGGAGAGAAGGGTCAAGCTGGAGATGTGAACAGGAGAATGGTGGCAGCAACAGAGTCAATAAGGTACCTTCTGAGGGTGCCTATGATCAAAGGTTGCCAAAAAGGATTGTGCCCACATGCACTGAGTGGGATGACGTAGACAAATGGCTAGCCTCCATCGAGAGAGCTCACAGGATGAGATGGATGGGTATTCACCATTACTGGGGGAACTCATTCCAACTTTAGGGAGAGAGGGATTGCTGACACTACAAGATGAGTTTGCAGAATCTTACACTCACATGAAAGATACACTCATTGAGCTTCTTGATCTAACCACTGAAGAGTAAAGGCAAATGTTTAGCAGCACACAAAAGGGAGCAACACAGTCTTGGGATGATTTTGTAGATGACTCTGTAACGTCACTGCATGGGTGGATTTAAGGTAACAAGGTTGATACCTATGAGGGATTGTACAATTTAGTGGTTACAGAACATATGTTGACAAACTGTTCCTCAGAGAAGTCACACCAGCATCTGGTAGACACAGTTATCTAACTTTAGAGGCCTGGGGAAGATAGCTGATGAGTGGGTATGCACTAGGGTATCTAAGAAGTCCTCAGGTGGTGAACACAAAAAGGGAGGATAGCCCCACTTCAGAGGGAAGATGGGAGAAGTTTAAAAAGCCAGATAAGCTCGAAGAGTCCCCAAAAGAAGCAAATAGGGGGAGTGCAGAGCCTCATCCTAAAATAAGGGGAGGGGTTATCAGGGAAAGAATTCTGACCCTTCAAAGGCTGGTGTGTCCTTTTACTGCAGACAGCCAGGACACAAGGGGTTGTGATGCTGCATGCATTAAAAAGTCACCCTCTGGTGACTCTCCCAAGGGAATTGTCAGTGTGGGTTTGAGGTGGAAGTTTTCGCCCGTAATTGCAATAGGTACACTGAAGCCACATTAGTTGCCCTCGGTGATGAGGAAATTGAACCTTGGCCCGCTGGCCTGCCAGTATGGTAAAGAATAAGTTGCGGACTAACATCGAAGGGGTAGAAATTCAGGCCTTGAGGGATACAGGTGACAGCATAATCATGGTCATGGCCATGCTGGTTTCCCCAAGCCATAAGATAGTCAACCCTGACAATGTTGCAAAGCCAGATCCCATAGCGGTGGTAGACTTTGAGTGGGGGAAGGGTTACTATCCCTAAGAAGGTAGCTGTGTCCCCTGCCATCCCAGAGGAGAGTCTATTGGGCAATGACCATGAAACGTCTGCTTGGGCACAGGTGTAGAGAACGACTTTTGCAACAATGCTGGGTCTCCTTTAGTGGCTTTGTGACTTCATTAGAGCACAGAAGGCCTTAGGAAAAAGTAAAGTGACTGTGGATCCTGAAACAGTGGACACATTTGTAGGAAAGTAGCCTCTTTCTAGCATGATTACCCCCACTTCTGGCCTGTTTGTCAATGTGTTTGACTGTGTCTACTGGGATCCTGCTAATCAGGACCTCAGTAGTTATGCTATCTCCCTTAAATTATGGTTAAAGGATACTGGTAATCCAGTATCCACCCACATTTGGCATACTGGTGCCCCCTTATGAGTCCCTACCATATGGTACGTACCTAGGTACCAATTGCATTTGGGTTCCAGGGCATCCCTATGGGCTTCAGCTTTTCTTTAGCCACCCGTAGGGAGCCCATGCAAAGGCTTCTACAGGACTGCCATTGCAGCCTGTGTGAAATGGTGCATGCACCCTTCCACTCCCATTTACACTGCACCAGGTCACTTATACATCACCCATATGTCAGGTCTTCCAACCCTGAAGGCTGGGTACAGAGTACCTGTGTGTGAGGGCACCACTGGAGAGGTGCTCCCACGTCATCCAATACCATTTTCCCGGACTTCATGAGTGTGGGGACGCTATTTTACATGTGCACTGTACATTGGTCACTAACTATGTACAGCTTCACAATGGTAGCTCCAAATGTTTGGTATTAAACATGTTGCAATCATACACTGAGGCTTTTGCAAGCATTGGTTGTATGATTCCATGCACTCTGGGGGCTCCTTAGAGGTCCCCCAGTACTGCCATTACAGCCTTCTGAGGTTTTCCAGGCAGCCCCAGCTAGTGCCACCTCACAGACAGGTTTCTGCCCTCCTGTTGCTTGAGCACCTCAAGCCCAGGAAGGCAGAACAAAGGTTACATCCTCTCCCCTTGGAAATAGGTGCTATAGGCATGGGAGGCTAGCCTCGCAGAGCCTCTAGAAATGCTTTGAAGGGCACAGATGGTGCACTCCCTGCATAATCCAGTCTACACCAGTTCAGGGGACCCCAGTACCTGCTCTGGTGTGAAACTGGACAAAGTGACCACTCCCCTGTTTATTTCCACCCCAGGGGTGGCGCTCAGAGCTCATCCACACTGTCCCTGGGTTTGGCCATCTTGGATTCCAAGTTGGCAGGGCACTCTGGAAGCATCTGAGTGGCCAGTGCCAGCAGGTGACATCAGAGGCCTCCCCTGATAGGGACTTACCTGGTTAGCTGACCAATCCCCCTTTCAGGGCTATTTAGGGTATTTCCTTTGGGTGTTCCCACAGATTAGGATTGCAAGACTCCAGCAGGAATCCTCTGCATCCTTTACTTCACCTTCTTACTGAAGCAACTTCATCTGGACCCTCCATGAACTCTAAAACTGCAACAAAGAAGCAAAGATGACTTCTGCAACATTGTATCTTCAGCTCCTTCCAGCAACTGCAACTGTTTCTCGGTCGTGCATCCTCAGAGGACAGCCAGTTTGCAGCCTGCACCAGAAGAACAAAGAAATCTCCCTTGAAGTGAAGGAGTCACTTCCCTGCTGCTTCAGTAGGCACCCCTCTGCAGCAACGACCGGTGGCTTGGGTCCCCTCTCCTGAAGAAGTGCGTGGATCCAGCAACACGGGTGGTGGACTGAAGTGGTACCGACGGTCCAGACCTCCAACTGTCCAACTTTGGTGGAGGTTAGAGCTTGCCTCCCACCAATGCATGTTTTGCAGTTGCCAAGGCTTGTTGTCATCCTTCCACAAAGTTCTTTATGCACTGTGCAGCTCCGGCCCCCAGCACTCCTTCCTGTGATGCACAGCCTCCTGCGTGGTTCTCCGGCGGCGTGGGATCCCTTTGTATAGTGCTGCATGGGTCTCCTTTTGCACCTTATTTGTCCCCATGCTGTGGGAGTCCTGTGCACGCTGCCTGGTCTTCTGAGGGCTCTCTGAGTTGCTGAGACCCCCCTCTGCCACCCTCTCCTGGGTAGAGGCCACAAGGTCCCTCCTGGTCCCAGGAAGCACCATTTTCCGCTAACCGCAAGCTTTGCATGTGCCAAAGCTTGTTGGCGGAATCCAGCAATGCAAACCAGACTGCAATAATTCATCCGGCGTGGGACATCTTCCGCACCAACCAGGAACCCGCCCATGTCTTCTTGGGTGCAGTACTGACTGTTGTTCTTCACCGGTGGTTCTTCTTTTGCACCTTCATTCTGGTTAGAGGGGCTCCTCTTCTCCCTGGGCTTTTCAGAGTTTCTTGGACTTGGTCTTGGTCCCCTTCTTCCACAGGTCTTCAGGTCCAGGAATCCATTGTTGTTGTCTTGCAGTCTCTTCTGGTTCTTGCATAATCTTCTTGTGTGTTCTAGCAAAGTTACTGTGATTTACTCCTTCTTTCCTGGGCTCTCGGGTGGGTTCTATTACTTACCTTTGGTGTTTTCTAATACTCCCAGCGCCCCTCTACACACTACACTTGCCTAGGTGGAAAACCAACTTTCACATTCCACTTTCTTAGTATATGGTTTGTGTTCCCCCGGCCCATTTCTAACTATTGTGATTTTCACAATTTACACTGTTTTCTAACTGTTTTTACAGCTATTTCTGCATACTAGTGTTTATAATTTGTGTATTACTTATCTCTTAATGGAGTATAATCTCTATGGTATTTTTGGCATTTGTGTCACCAAAAGGAAGTACCTTTTTTTTTTCACTGAGTATTTTCTTTTTTGTGTGTGAGTACTGTGGTACTACAGTGGTATTGCATGAGCTTTGCATGTCTCCTAGTTAGGCCTTGGCTGCTTATCGAAACTACCCCTAGAGAGCTTGGCTTTTAGACACTGTCTACATTTCACTAATAAGGAATAACTGGATTTACTATAAGGTGTAAGTAGTTTAGGTACCCACTACAAACTAGGCCAGCCTCCTACACCATTCCTTAGCAACAAGAGAAAGGGCAGGAAGCCTGGAAAAGCTTCTTTAAAAAGCCCTTGGAACCAGAAGTTGCCAAACTCTTGGGGGGGCTAGTCTCTGAAGAGAAGGGTGCAGCCTTGGAAGACTTGCCTGACATGGTAGAACTGCAACCAGCAAGTAGTCCCTCCGGAGTGGACTTGACCCAGGGACAGAAGACTTGTCCAACTTTTGTGGACCTGAGACAGCTAGCAATCAAAGAGGAGGAAGGAGATATCAGTGGTACCCATAGATATACTGGGAGGAGGGAATCCTGTACAGTGAGGCAAGGGGCCCAAACCAGGGCCAACCAGGAGATTGATGGTCCTGCAACAGTAGAGAGAGTTCCTCCTTAGCATACCCCAAGACATCTCAGAGGCTGTACATCTGGGGCAGACCAAAACCAGGGACAAGTTGAACAACCATTTCTAGTAACCCCAGATATCTGAAAAAGTAAAAAAGTTCTGTTGCTCCGGTGTGACTTGTCAGGACAGTGGTAAGGCAGGTAGCAATCCAAAGGCCCCGTGGTACAAATTCCAGTGGGGTGGGTTCCCTTTGAGATGGTAGAGATTGACATTGTTGGTCACCTAGACCCACTTACTGATTCAGGGTATAGATTTATCTTATTGGTAGTGGACCATGACCATGCCACTAGATAACCAGAAGCCAAACCCCCAAGAATGGTTACTGCTCCTACAGTAGCTAGAGCCCTCCTTAGTATTTTTATTAGAGTGGGTTTTCTTAAGGAGGCAATTTTAGATAGAGGCCCAAACTTCATGTTTGCCACCCGAAAGCAATGTGAGATGAGTGTGGGGTGACATATTGGTTCACTACACCTTATTGTACACACAGAAATATCCATGTTGGAAGGTTCAACAACAGTCTGAAAGGAATGATTGTGGGATTGTGGGTTTACCAGAGAAACTTAGAAGGAGATGGGATATTCTTCTCCCATTTCAGCTGTTTGCCTACAGAGAGGTTCCTCAGAAGGGAGTAGGCTTTAGCCCTTTTGAACTACTCTTTGGACGGCCTGACAGGGGTCCCTTACATTTGGTAAGAGAGACATCCTAGATTATGTGCTAGACCTTAGCTCGAGAGTGAAAGAGTGGATGAAAGAGGAAACAAGAATTTGGAGGCCAATCAGGAGCGTGTCAAGCAATGGTTGGACCAGAAGGCTTCTATGGTTGAGCACCAACCTGGGATTCTGGTTTGGGTGTTGGAGCAGGCTCGCAAGTCCAAGACAAATTGACTGGGCCTTACCCTAGCTTGGACAAAAAGGGAGACATCACATACCTGGTAGATTTGGGTACCCCAAGAAACCGTTATAAGGTAACACATGTAAACAGACTCAAGTTACATCATGACAAAGCAGATATGACCATGCTCATGGTGACAGATGGTGGGGAAGAGGAAGAAAGTGACCCTCTCCCAGACCTGCTATCTTCCAGTGTTGAAGAAGGCTCAGTGGAAGGAATAACACTATTTCCCCCTTTGACAGATCAGCAATCGACAAACTGTCTTAACTTGCTTAGGCAGTTTGCTGGATTGTTTTCTTTGACCCTAGGTCTGATAACATAGTGTACTCATGATGTGGACACAGGTGACATTTTACCTGCCAAGAGCAAAATGTATAAACTGTCAGATCAGGTCAATACTAAATATAAAACTCTATCTTTGGAACCCACTGGTGGATTTTAATGATTATGGTCTCTCAAAATTCACAAAAATAAGTTCTGAGTTGATAAATTGGTGTCTTGTTTCTTTGGTATTGTGTGACTAACTGGTTTCATTATTTGGTGAAGTTAAATACTTTACACATTGTTCCTTTGCTAAGCGTTACTGCTTCCAGCCACGGCTTCCAAGGTGTGAGCTTAAGTTTAAGTAAACATACCTGACCAGGGCTGTATTTGAGAGTGTACTGCACGATAATGTTATCCTGTCATATTATATGGATACCCAAGTCCTCACATACATTCTATAGCTACAGGGAGATGTTTCTCGTCAATCCCTGTATTGATAGGGTAAGCTAACAGGCAAGGGAAATTTGTTTCTTTTTTACATTTCTTCACATTCATGTGCAGTGCCTAACTGTGTGCCGTGATTCACTCAATAATGCCTGATTGGAGTTCCCTACACTAAAATAATGAGTGTCTATGTTAATAATTAGTGTTTCTTTATTCTGATTTATCTACAGAAAAATACCTGTGTCACAGTGATATTCAAGAATTTTTTGTTGTCCTTGAGTTTTGTTGTGCCTGTTCACTAACATGGCCAGCAAATTAAGAAGGTTTTACAAAATGTCCATATGTTTTGTACTTTTTTATATCTGTCTCTTTTTTAGATGAAAGCGTTGATGGGGTTCAATAGTACTACCCTAAAGGGGACATGAATATGGTACTTCCATAATACAATCTTATTCAACATTAAAGTATTAAATAATCAAAATATTTCTGTCCTCTGTGAAATCTATAACATGAAATGCAAAATTAAATAATAGATTTCTTTGATGCATGAGGGGGACTTCTGTTGGTTTTGATAGTGTGTTTATTTACCCCAGCCCTTTGTGAGAATATCATTCAGGGTATACCCCCATCAGTGAGTTAGAACTTATTTTAGGGACATCACTATAATAAAGATATCCTTAAGTCCTGATGAAGGCTGCTGACCAAGTGATCGTAATAGTGATCGAGCAAAATATGTCTACTATGCAATGATCAAGCATGGTGGATCAACAGTAACCCATTAACGTGACTTGCAATTTCTCCTTTTTTAACCCTGTAAAGGCAGCCCAGAATAAACTGATGATGTGGGCTTATTCTCTAGGCAGTTTTGAACATAAACTTTCCTGAAATACTCCGATCACTAATTATACTATCCCGAGTTACGTGGTTGAGACCATCCTAACACAAAAATGTGTTTAGGGTGTGGGAAAAGTTTGATAATGAATCATGCCGCAAGTTGTGGGTGAGGGCTTCTTTTCCTAAATAGAGGGATCTCTTTCATTCCCTTAGATTATTGAATTTAGCACTACCTGGTGCTCACTATACCATTGTGTGTTGCAATACACTTCCACTCCTTGGGGACGTGTATTAATCGTCTACCCTGTCAAAGCCAAGGGCAATCAAAAATGGATTCTTCTACCCTTTATGATACCTATAACCAACATGTAGACCTACTAGCAGGCACCATGCATGCACACAACTTGACACTCACACACATATGTCAATGCAGGGTCTTGGCAATGACATTTGGGCAGAATTTTACACAAGTGCTCTAATTGGCAGTACATTCAGTTCTGGGAGGTTAAAAAAGACCAGTCTTCATGCTAATCATTTAAAAAAGGTATGCTGCCACCATCGCTTATTCTATATTTCTCAGGGACACAGAGAGAAGTCGCATGTCCTTAAATGGGTATGTTTTTGGTGCTCCTTATTAAAAGTCAGAGCCAGGCTCTGGGTTTCACTGCCCATTTCTAGCCTAGGCCTCAGTGGGCACTGGGTCCCATATTTACAAGTGGCCTGTGCTGCTGGTGCGTCACTTTTTGTGACATACTTGCAGCACAGGCTGCTGACCCATATCTACAAGGCCATGCAAAGCCACTTTATGTGGCTTTTTATGGCCTTGCAGATATGGAGTAAGGCAATACAGCACGATTTGCTGCTTTGTGTTACTTTGTGTCAGTGAGGTGTTTCTCTGGGTGTTCCCTCGCAATATCCATGGATTATGATACTTTCCCAGATTTACAAGGTTTTGTAAACCTGGGAATGCATCAAAAGCCTATGCCACCCCAGGGATTGCATAAGAGTGACACAACAGGGAGAAATATTTTTATTTCTTATGTTGTTTTGTCACGGTTTTCAATGGGCTTACCGTCGAAGCTGAGAGGCGTAGGGGAAAGGCCCCGGTTCCGGCAGGTTCTGCTCTGGCCGAGGTAGGGGCGACCCCTTCCGGTAGCCACGGTGCTGTTTGGTAAGAGCAAACCACTACAGTCCGTGCCCTCCAGAAGGAGTCCCAGAGGAAAAACCCCAGTAGGGTAAAAAACCTCCACAGGAACTCCCTGAAACGAAAGGAGGACACCAAGGCGTTAGGACTGAAGATCAGGAAGACTGGAGAACAAAGACAGGTCAGGAAACACTGGATACGCAGGAAGAAATCAATCAGAGCGTGACTACCACCAAGGAGTGTTGCAACGCAATGAACAAGCAGCTGAATTCCCCTTATATACCCCTAGACAGGAAGTAGGAAACAGGAAGTAGAAATACCACCATCTTGGATTGGGGAAAAGAAAGCAATAGTGAATCAGGTACGTGCGTCTAATAAAGAGAAAACAATGCATGCTGGGCAGAGAGGAAGTGGTCAGCATGCTAGGAAGGAAAAGGCAGGTATAAAGTATCACCATGTGCAAGGGTTCGGTTTTGTTTTGGAGATATCGGTAAGTGGTGAGCAGAGGTAATGAAAAATGCAGGAACTAAATGTAAAAGCGCGTAATGCGCTATATGCGGTCAGGCCTGAAACCCCCTCGGGGTTTCAAGTCCTGCCGCGTCTGCCTTTATGGCAGAACTGAAAGAAAGGGGCGCGGCGAATGCCGCGACCCCTAATCAGGCCCCTAGCACTACCCGCGGCCCGCGCGCCCGCCGCGGCGTCCCCCGCGCGCCAGCCGCGGTATGAATGAAACGCCGCGCTGCGGCGACCTGAGTCTGCGGCCGCGGCCGCGGCATGACATGTTTCTTATTTCTATGTGTGTTGTATTCTGCAGCACACATAGAAGAAGGGATACCCCTCCATTGATTGTTTATCATTCACACAACACAGGCACCCTTGCACCATGGTGCAAGGATGCCTGTACTGGTGCATGGCAGCAATTGCTGCTCCAGCACAGTGGGAGGGGACATAAATGTGCTGTTGTCTTGTAGATATGGTGCATTTCTACCCTTTCTCTGAGGTGCATGACAGTGCAGCAAGGCACTTGCTCCACCGCCCTGCACCATGGGCCTTGTGAATATGGCCCTAAGTATTTCTTGGTATCTGGGTCCAAATAAAAATCTGGCAGATTCCCTTCCCGTTAGGGAACTTAGTACAAGGATGCATATCTAACTATCATGTAGGGGACATTTCCATCGCTTTTTTGAATGACCCTGAACCATGAATAGAGATGGTTCAATGTTGTCAAGAATGGAGAGATAAGAAACAGGGCATTGCGCCATTAGGAAAATAACACTGAGATATATATTTCTAACCCCGTGGCCTGCTGCGAAGACAGGAGAAGGGGTGGTGCAGCTCTTTCTGGTAAACTGTAGTGAACCAATCTCTTTCTGACCTGTAGTACAGGTGGTGTGGAGGAAAAGGATGTAGCATTTTTTGGATAGGATAAAATCATTGTGCAGACAAATTACTTTCGAGTCCAGGATTTATTTAGAGTCCTAAAAACAGAAGAATGAATGAGTATGGTTGAGAGAGTGTGTGTTCATGTATGTGTGTGTTTGTGTGTCCATGCACAGATTTGTATGTATGTATATATGTGTTGTTTGTTGTTGATTTTTATTGTCATGTGATGGCCAGCAAGCACTGGTGTTTGGCAACCCTTCAGATTATCTTGCCCAGCATAAGGTGTTCCTTCTTTGCTGTTTTCTATTCTTGAGCATTATGCTACCTTGGCTTAGAGTGGTCACACATGGTGTTTGATGGGCATCTTATTATAAGGTGAGCATTCCTAACATTTGATGGTGTAAACTTGCATACAATGTATCTCTGCACATCGCATTACTATATGTGAGCATGTGAGTCTGGTTCTGTCCATGTGGGACAGCAGTATGTGAGAATTTGATGGAATTGACGAGCCAGTGTTTGGAATCTGAAATCAAGGATTATCTAAATGTAAATCTGGTATTTGTGGAGGTGGGATTGATTGATTTCTAATAATTGCAAGCTATTTCAGTGTGGATCAAGTGGATTGTGCTTTTAGTGAAAAAACGAAAGGCTATCATTTTAAAATAAAATATCTATATAATCTGGTAAAGTTAATGTAATGTGTTGAGACAATATTATTGCTTTTCATGACCTATGTGATGCTGCTATGTCTGTAAATCCATGGGGCATGTGGAGGCGTGTCAGCTATAGTAATAAATCTGTTGCAGAATGTTATTCACTACTGATTAAGCTAGAGCCTGCATAATGTGAATAAACCTATATTTGTGGCTGCTGACTAAACCATGAAGACTGCCAGTAGCTTTAGAATATGAAACTGTGAGATCTGCTCAAATTGTAGGATTGCTGCTATTTCTATTGACTCTGATTAAGAGATCTTGATAAGTTAATTATTTTATCCCGTCAATCTATGCTATGAAGATTCCCAGTGAAGATACACAATGCAAATGTTCTTGTCAGGGATCAGATGGGACAAAGAAAGGGAATGTAAATTAGTAGTCATTCAGGTGGCGTCTTTTCTGATCATTTGATCTGTATGTACAAACCATCATTTGTATTTACCCATAATTTAGGAGCACTGAATTTGACAATCCACCACATTTCCTCCTTTTTACCTAGTTTTCTCAGGAAGGGATCCTCACAAACATCAGACTTAATACACAATATGAGTATGGAAATATGTCTCTTCAGAGCTGCGTATAAAATCCACTGCTTTTCTGCTAATATCTATAAAAACATGTATTGCAAAAGAGAGGGTGGAACATGTTTTGTCCTAAATTCTTTAAAGTGGGAACCTACCAAAGACCCACGGAGAGGGTAAGCAGTGACTTCCTGAACTGGACATTCTGGCACAAGGTACACCACTCTCTTGCGTCAACCCACAATTTTCACTTCGGTTCCCAACGGGCTAGGGGCAAATCAGGGGTGTTATTCCCTGATCTACCTGACATGAACCCTGCTTACTACAAATATTTTTGTGAAACAGAAAAATAGCAACAGAGGGGACAGGCATTCTGAAACATGGTGTGCCTCTTTATGGCCTCTATGCTGGATCTTCCATGAAGCTCTCTTGCTGAGTAGATCAAGGGAACATCTTTCCCATTCTAAACCCTAGGCTCACTAACTGCAAGGGATTATTGATTGTCTGTATTAAGAGAATTCACTAGAGCTGTTTATCTAACCTGGTATGTGACTCACTTGCACCACCCAACTTAGCAATTATAATCTTCTCACTGTCAAAATTGGGCCACATGTGTGGATCTATCATACTGCAGCGAAGAGCAATAAAAGTGCCAGAATTTTAAGATTAATGTGATTTAACAAGTGCCATGTTTGTAGTGTTTGGCCCCTGGCACACCCAATACTTACAAGATTCTACCAATCCCACACATTTTTGAAAAGTAGAGATGTGGGAGAATGTAAGAAGGTGTGATTTGGATGCACTGCACATTCTCTTTCTACCCATAATGTCCTTCAAGCATCAAATACTGTGGCAAAGTTCCAATGTCCTACATTTACATAGTGATGAACATTTGAATTTAGTTCCAACAGAAAAAATGCCAATGTCCTATATTCACACAATACCACATTCACTTTGATGTATTTTGAGTACTAGTTAGTGTGACGCTGTGTCTGATGATTTATGAAAAACATATTTGTATTTTCTACATGGTCACCCAATTTCTTTGTCTTCATCTGGACTTTATTTGTGCTGGCATTAGAACTCTATGCATTGCAACATTACTATTCAGTGCCACAGAGTAAGTGTTCTTGCCCTACTACAGTACTGGAACAATTTGATTTCACCCTATTGGGCTGTTTTACTTTCCTGTACGTCTACGGTAGATGACATAGAAAAGGCATTAATAGCTTGATAGTTAAATGCCATATGTGGGCTGCGGTGCTAATTTACAACACCTACACAGGTGACAAAGATATATGGGGGCATATTTATACTCTGTTTGCGCCAGAATTGCGTCGTTTTTTTTTACGCAATTCCGGCGCAAAACTAACTCCTTATTTATATTTTGGCGTTAGACGCGTCTAGCAGCAAAGTCCATGGAGTTTGCGTCATTTTTTAGCGTGGACACCTACTTTGCGTTAATGATATGCAAGGTAGGCGTTCCCGTCTAAAAAATTGACTCCGAGGCATGTGCACCGTATTTACACTCCCGGGCAAAATTCACGCCCGGGAGTGGGCGGGTCCAAAAAAATGACGTACGCCCGCTTTTGCGCCGTTTTTTAGCGCCTGGAAAAGGCAGGCGTTAAGGGACCTGTGGGCTCTGAAGGAGCCCAGAGGTGCCCCCCCATGCCCCCAGGGACACCCCCTGTCACCCTTGCCCACCCCAGGAGGACACCCAAGGCTGGAGGTACCCATCCCAGGGACATTAAGGTAAGTTCAGGTAAGTATTTATTTTTTTTTTTTTTGTGTCATAGGGGGGCCTGATTTGTGCCCCCCTACATGCCACTATGCCCAATGACCATGCCCAGGGGACAGAAGTCCCCTGGGCATGGCCATTGGGCAAGGGGGCATGACTCCTGTCTTTGCTAAGACAGGAGTCATTTCTATGGGGGTTGGGAGTCGGAAAAAATGGCGCAAATCGGGTTGAGGCGAAAAATTTGCCTCAGCCTGACTTGCCCCATTTTTTGACGCCCAAGCTCCATATCCCCCTACGCCGGCGCTGCCTGGTGTACGTCGTTTTTTTTCACGCACACCAGGCAGCGCCGGCGGCTAACGCCGGCTAACGTCATTGATTAAATACGGCGCCTGAATGGTGCTTCAGAATGGCGTTAGCCGGCGCAAATTTTTTTGACGCAAAACTGCGTTAGCGCAGTTTTGCGTCAAAAAGTATAAATATGGCCCATGGTTTCCAGGAGTATCATTGTGATCTGGCTGGGCTGCAGTTTAAAGATATCACAGCAACACATGTCAAGGAAAAGTGCTTTTGTCAGGTAGGATAACCTCTTTTACATATTAATAAGTCACCACAAAAGAGTGCCTTTAGACCCTCAGAGTAGTGTGCCTTATATACAAAAACATACTATACATTTAAAATATGTGCCCTTACAGTGACTGAGGGTGTGCAAGATACTTCCAAGACATAGGTTCAGATAGCTACATATTCCATAAGACATGCCTAGTTGTGTTTAAAATATTTATTTTCCATCTTGATTTGGGAAAATGCTAGAAGCCTAATTCAAAGTTAATTTTACAGAAAATTTCAAAATCAGATTCAATGATAAAATCAGAGTTTTGATAACTGAGGTGGAAAAGTGAGTTAAGTCAAATTTACAATTTGCTGCCTGAGCCAGAACTGACTTAAAACCATTTCACTCAGCATACCTCTAGAGGTGAATTACATATCCTTGCCTGGAAGAGATACTGAACCTGACTAAGAAGACAATAGCCAGACTGTAAGCCCAGGAACACCATTGTGGTGTTAACTATTGACTACTTTGCAGGGTCATCTATCTGGGAAAGGATAGGAATACCTGGCAGCCTTGACAACTCTTCTTTTTAGTAGGAGATTGTCAAAGGGGCCATCTCAAATTCATTCCTCAGTCTCTCCTTGTCTGGTGCACTTTATTCACAGCTGGGGAGAATACCAGTCTGGACACTGGCAGGTGGGCGGAGAGTTCATCTAAACAGGTGGGGTGGGCTAAGGCACTGAAGAAGGTTCTACCTGGTGGAAGAAGTGTTCTGGCATTTTGATACAAGGGTTCTAAGGTAGTTTTACCCTGGGGCAAAAATGAAAAAATGAAATGGTGCAAATGGGTAGGCATAGGATGAGAAAGCAAGACTTCTCCTATAACTGGGTAGTGCACAGGCAAAGTTTCCGCTAGAACAAGTAAGACTCCTGAACTGATTCATGCTGGAAGAAGAGAGCTCAAGGACCCCAGAATACTGCTCCTACCTAAGGAACTGATCTCTATAGTGATTGTCCCCCAGTTTGCCGGCTGAGGACAGGCATAATGTGCTGAAGCTACACATGGAGGTCCCACTCAAGTTGGGCAAAAAACAGGGTTGTACTACTCAGAGCATTTTGTCACACTGAAAACAGGTTAGCAGGAACTTGTGATAAAGGCATCCATTCTCATGGAGACATGCCTGAATAAATTTTCCAGCCTTGTCCCACTGGAGTATTTTGAGAATTAGAAAAGTGACTAAATTCGAAGCTAAAGTCTTACACTTAGGCAAAATGACAAATCTATCCAATGCACGAAGCAACCTCACCACCTACAAAACCCAGATGTATAGCTATTTTAGACATGTTTTAGACACCCTGTTTTAGCTTACTAGGCCTGCGCTATGTACTTTAATCCAGTTACATTTTATTCAGCCTTGCTTTATTTTTCTAGCAATAGCCACATTTGCGGTGCTGTTTTATTTTCTTTATCTCATTGTACTTTCGCCTTGGAAAGCATCACATTCGTAGGAGGACATTTATTTTGCTTTCTTCTTTTTCCAACGTTACAGTCCGATAGGGTTGCCGAAAAACGTGGTATGCTGTGTCTCCAACATTCACAGAAAACACACTCATACGTGGGGACTATTTCTTAAAACGTCAGCTGTTTTATTATAAAAACACCTCTTTGTCCTAGACATGTTAGAGGAAGATTCCAGCCAGATGACCACAACCATTTGCTGATTGTTTCACAGCAGCTACTTGCTTAGACGGCCAGACCCCTGTACCACATGGGGAGCGTGTCTCTCTAGATTACAGGCTTCTTGCTCCAGGTATGAGGGATGATTCCTAGTGACAGTATTGTAGGATTATTCTTGTGTTTTATTATGTTAGTCACCTGCTTGCTTTTATTGTGTTTTATCATCCTAGTTATTGCAACATATGCCTTTTTATCTAAGATGCAGTTGCTTCAATAAATCTTCATTGAACTATATTCTGCCTCTGTCATCTTTGCTTGTATGAGACTTTTGGTATCTGAGAGAAAGGGATGGGATCTGATCGGCCACGATTCCCCTGAGGAGTCTTTCTTGTCATGCGCCCAGTTGCCACAATCATCTCGGCAAGAGATGAGGTGCTGCTAGTTAGCCGGAGAACCCGGATTAGGCCGACTGGCATCATATGGTGTGGAATCATACTTAGTACCCACAATCCATGTGATCCTGACTCCTAAATCCAGTAGTCTCATTAGCATAATGAGAACCTACGTGACATGGCGCTGCCAACGTTTGGTCAGGCACTAATATTTAGATCCTCCTGAGTATCTCTGTCTCATCTAAGGCTAAAGACACCTCAATACTATATACAGAGATGTCCGTGGTATTGAGAATGTCCTCCTCAGCTAAATAGGTTGTACCTATCTTGAGCTGTAGGTTGTTCAAGCTTAAAGTTAAAAGGACCAATCCCCACTTGGGGTCCTTATCTCTGAACATACATCTACCATTAAAATGGTGAACCCACAAAGGGGTGCAATTGCAGTAAATTTGGGACCACCCCTGAAGGCACATTTATCGGCTACTGGTCTAACAGCCCAGAGGGGTCCAGTCATATTTGTTGTTGAGGCTCATCCATCCTATAGAACAGAAAGTTATTGCTCTTGGGTCACTTTTGCAACAGTTGATGGGAACACAAATACATGTCACCACTATACACCTGCAAACATACCTGCACAATACAGAGATTATGCATACTTAGAAATACCTTTATCTTATCAAGACCATAATAACTGGCTTGATGGCGCCCTACCACATACAATATCACATGTTAGGTTAGGTCCTCTGAGCAATGATAGCCTAACCTGGCCTCTATTGGCCACATGTACACCACATCCTGATGCAGCAACCTTAGTGATAGCTGAGGTTCGCCGCCTATATATAGAGCTTACATCAGTATACAGACTGTTAGTACAGTTGGTTATGCAAACATTAAATACTAACCCAGCACGTGCTGCCCCAGCGCAACAACATGCAGTCATGCCAGGCATTAACCCTGCGACTGTACATTCGATCCTGGGTAAGGTACCCACCAAGCAAGAGGAAATTCTGTTTTGGTTAGCTCAAAAAATAAATACCTTGGAAGCAGTTTTTCCCCATACAGGACCTCAGGACAAACATAGAATTCTCACTATGTGCTGGCCATTTGGGATGGTTCCCACAGTTGATAACTGCAATACATGGGGCACTGTATTTGCCACTCTCTATACTACCATATACGGTACACCAACACTTGCAAATTTTCTGTAGGTGTTAAAACAAATTTAAGATGAATACAGGGCTGCCTCGGGCCTGGATTTGGGGATGCAATTAATGGGCAATTTCACTACAGTATCCTCGATCATATCAACTAACCTTAAAGGGGATACAGTTGCACTACCAGTGCGTATGATTCTTCGGGACGTTCCTGTACAGGATCAAGAACGGGAGCTCCCAAAGATTATCACAGAGACCTATTCTAATATTGGTCGAGATAGCGTGGGGGCCAGATCGATCAAAACACAATTTCAGGGCAGATCTAATAAAGATACCACTAAAAACGCTGGGATAAGAAACAGCAAACACCTAAAAAAGAAAGGGGAGAATCTCCGCACGTGGAGACCCTACAAAATAGGTATAACCTTAGAAATAGGGATAACAGAGGTGGGCGGTCAGAGCAGCGAACTGAGTACGTGAAACCGAGAAAGGACTTACAACGCTCGTCTGAAGTTTCAGTTAAAAAAGTAGAGACACTTCCCCAATTAAAACCCCAATTTAAAAAGAAAAAGGTGGCAGCAGTTACAATCCGACATGCCACTCAAGAAGAGGGCTTTACTGAAGAACAGGAAGTGGGCATTTGCACTGCGCGACAGTGCAGCAGTGGTCACAATAGTTCGACAGGATCTACAAGAGCATCTGAAGGTGAAAGCAACTGATGACTTCTTACAAGTTGAGACTGTGGGCATGAGTGTCTCCACACCCGACAGGGTGTATAGAGTAACTATTCGGTTACAAGGAGACATTAAACGTAGTATAGAGGCCATCTTTTGGGACCACGTTTTTTCTATTTATGATATTTCTCTGACTAAAAAAAATTGGCGGCTGGAATTCATCCGCGATCTCCCTTATGGAGAGGATGTAATTGAAAAATCCTTCTCGTCCCTTGTTCCCAGAAAAGCTCATTGAAATGCATGCCATTGATTGGGCAGTGACACAGGCACCTGCGTTTTATCACAATCATGTAGGGTAGGAGAAAGATCACCCTACTACGTAATACCAATAAAATCCCAACCCCAACCGCAACTTCAATACCCAATAAAATATGATGCAAAAGCACCTGTGAGTGAAAACCTCAACCAATTGGAGTACCAACGTGTCATTGAACCCTTGGACTCAACAATTAATAATCAATTATTTCCAGCCGCTAAACCCGATTATTCATATAGAATAGTCTTAGATTACAGACATTTAAACAGTCACACAAACACATTTGCCATACAAAATGCACACATCACTGCACTTATGAACAATAAAGTGCGCAAAAAATACAAGGCGAACCTGGATATATCCAATGGGTTTTTCTGCCAAAACATAGCACCTGAAAACGCCGTCGAACATACATGCATTCTGAAAGCTTTGCAAAAAGACATGCTTGAAGCAAAACACTTGCATACAAGGGACAATCAAAAACACTTGGTCATCAGAGTAATTGCTGGTGCCATTGGTTTCACCTATATAACACTCAATGAGGGTGAGACCGTCCCAACTGCACATAAATCACACGTATACTCCACAGCTGAACAACGCTTTGCTCCCACTGAGAAAATCCTCACTGCTGTTCAGATGGCGGGCGTTAAAGAGAGACCTCTTGCCCAGGGGAAGCGCATTATTGTCATATCCTCAATTCAAGCCCTTGAGGCTGTTACCAAAGGAAGCGTTCCAAATGCAAAAGCATTACATTCACGTTAGATTCAATGGCAATGTCTCTAACAGCCAATGATGTTGATTATGTTTTTGACTCCAAATTACAGACTCAAGAATTTTTACAATATGAACTTGAGTATCCAGTCCTAGCTTATACATTGCCTATTGAACAACATCAAAGAATTTTGTACACTGATGTTTCGGCCCAACCAGCAATAGGAAGTAAACATCAATACTCGCGGTCGTGAGTGGTTACATGAAGGATGGCAAGTTCCAACCACAAAATACTTACACGCAGACTCGAGGAAATTGCACTGCACAACTTGCAGAGCTCAAGGCTCTGGTGATGGCACTGGAACATACAGATCCTGAACAGATTACGCTGATTGTCTGTGATTCGTACTATTGTGTGCAGTCCTTCAATGAATATCTGCATTACTGGCACCAAAATGGGTTCAGAGATTCAAAAGGCAATACAGTTAAACACAGACTACTGTGGGGGAAAGTAGTGGAGCTGAAAGAAATGCTACCTAATGTCCATGTTGTGCATACACTAGGACATCAGCGTGTTGGAATACACGTTGAAGGCAACACTCTGACTGATGAAGCAGCCATATCAGCAGTAGCCCTGGCTTCTGTTGCTGCAGTAACTCGTTCTAAGCTGAAACTGGATGATGAAACACTGTCAGCCGTGAAAGCTTCAGCTGATGGCATGCCTTTCCCTAAAGTGTATCCTGCTTAATATTCCTACCGGATGGCAGGCTTCTTTGATGCACAAGTAACAATACCAGGTGTGGGAGTTCGAGTAATTCCCAATAAAGACCTGAATTAACAAAAGCAGTGCATGAGGGAGTTGCTTCTGCTCATGCTGGTGTGGCGGCTATAATTTCAATATTACAATCACGTTATTGGTGGCCAGGTCTCTACAAACAGACCAAGCAGTATGTCCTTACCGTATCCTATTGCCAACAAAAAAAAGAGTCCACAGTGAAATGCCCACCGCAGACACCCCTCTTAATTTCCAACAAACCTTTACAATGTGTGTACCTGGATCATTGTGGTCCCCTAGCCCCAGATAGTGCATACAAATACATCCTAGTCGATGTTAACTCATGTTTCAGATTTCTTTGGGTTTGGCCACAACGCTGGGCTGATGCTCGAACTGTTATTAAAGATTTGCAAGTCATAGGCACATATGCCTTTGTGGCTTTCCACTCGAACCGGGGCCCTGCTTTTGCCTCAAGGGCTTACAGGGACACCATGGCTTCATCAGTGGTCCAACTGCATTACTCGTCTCCATTTCATCCCGAGGAAAGTAGTGTCATGGAAACCGAGATTTAAAGCAATCCTTAATAGCTAGAGTACTAGGCACGGGTCGTAGTTGGCTTCATTACCTGTATAGAGTCCAGAGAGCAATTAACAATCTGCCCAGAAGGAGCCTGGGGGGGCATACATCATACGAATGCCTCTTTGGAACTTGAATATATGTTCCAGATCTTAATGGTCCTGGCATGGAGGCAGCAAATACACCCTTTGACATAAATGAACGTGCCACTGTTGTGCAGGACTTACAACAGTTCTGCGATGACAGTGCATTTGCCAATGCCACCTCATATGGAATTAGGGATGTACCAGTAGCATCTACCGGCTGGGTTCCTAAACTTGGGGCTATAGTGCGTGAAAAGATTGCTGTGAAAAAGGAGTTCGGTCCTTCTTATTGTGCACCGGTTCCAGTCCTGGGCTTACACTGTACCAGAACTGTGATTCTACCACCGCTGCCTGGCTCTCAAGAAAATTGATTTGTCTCCATCGACAATGTCACCATGTGGCCGATTCTGCACAGCAGACCTGGAGGACTTCTGGGTAGTGCCCAAATTGCTCCCACTACAGATTAGGGTATTCCCCTACAAGTCTTCAACAGCAACATTGACACCTCTCCGAGCTTGGGAAGGGTAGAAAATTAGCTTTCATTGTTTCCACTCACAACTACTTCTACAATCAGTAATGAAAATAATTAGCAATTTCTTACAAGTTCTACACAAACGGATGTTGTAATTTACTATGAACCACCAAGGGAGTCTTCAGCAAGTTCTCCTTTTCAAAACACAGCTCCAGTTTATGCACAAACAGATTCTGGTTATTTTGTTGACGTAAACGACCCCTTTTGTGACTCATCGGCCTCTACTGTAACGGTACTGTTAACAGCACTAAGCTGATATAGGGGGTCATTACAACATTGGAAGTAAAAGCTGCTTACCGCCGCGCAGAAGACCGCCAACACACCGCTGTGGAAGTCCGCCACAGCTAGTATGACCCACATCTCGGAATCTGACAAAATTAAGACACCCACACAAGTCCGCCACACCAAAGGTCAGTGATAAACTGGCGAAAACAAAACCTCCACCATCACGCCAACAGAAATACGGCCACACTATCACGACACACGAATCCACGCGGCGGTCTTTCAACTGCGGTATTCCATTGGCGGTACACACCGCCGCGCTCAAAATGCACACACACATACAAAACACCGCCACATTGGACAATTCGAAATACACACACCTGATACACATACACACACCACTCCCACACACCCATTGCAATATAAAACACACACCCACATCATCCACAAACCCTTACAACCACATTTACCGAGAGAAGGCCAGAGAGAGACACAACCATCCACAAACTAGCAGCCACAGGCACACAACACTATCTCCCACTCAACTACCACGCACAAAACCCCACACACCACCACATATCACCACACTTATCACCACACACACACCACCCCACACATCACCTACACCACCCCATGGCACGGCAAAGATACCCCAGGTTTTCGGAGGAGGAGCTCAGGGTCATGGTGGAGGAAATCATCCGGGTAGAGCCACACCTATTTGGATCCCAGGTGCAGCACACCTCAGTTGCAAGGAAGATGGAGCTATGGCGAAGAATAGTCGACAGGGTCAACGCAGTGGGACAACACCCAAGAAATCGGGACGACATCAGAAAGAGGTGGAACGACCTACAGGGGAAGGTGCGTTCCGTGGTCTCAAGACACCACCAGGCGGTTCAGCGGACTGGCGGCGGACCACCACCTCCTCCCCCACAACTAACAACATGGGAGGAGCAGGTCTTGGCGATTCTGCATCCTGAGGGCCTCGCAGGAGTCGGTGGAGGAATGGACTCTGGTAAGTTAAATCCTAACTATTACATCCCCCACCCTAACTGCATGCTATCACATACCCCCACCCTCGCCCCCACCCCTATCACTCCAACTCCTCACAAATGTACCAATATCACAAACCACACATCCCAACACCAAGCCCTGCATGCAACAACAACGCGATGGACACCCATCACTAAAGCATGCCCACTGCTCATACCCATACACCCCCCTAAACCATCATCACACAAGCCCCCACACAGGAATGCCAGCACTGGGGTACACAGTCACCCACCCATTGCACACCATGACACACACAGATGCAATAATCATGCTTTTCCACCCCTGCAGGACCACTACCCAACGTCACCAGACAGGAGGGTGCAGACATCTCCACTCCACCCACAGAAAAGGCCCACAGTGATGACAGCAGCTCTGTCCACCTGGATCTAGATGACCAGCCCGGACTATTGTGGGCCTTGGGACAGTCGGTTCCCCTAACACAGGCACAGGCCACCACAGACCTTCCCCCCTCTGGTTACACCAGCACAGCACCCACCCAGCGGGCCCATACCTCCATCCCCAGGACACGTCAATCAGCTGTGTGTCCACCACTACAGGGAACCCAGGATAACCCACCACCCCAACAACAACAGGGACCTGGGGGCAGTGGTAGTGGGCACACGGTCCAGGGGACGGAGGCCCAGGAACACAGGGGAACTGGGAGGGCTGTTGTGCGACAGGGGGCGGACAGGCCAAGGGAACCCACTCTCGACGAGGCCCTCTCCTCCATCATGGGAGCATACCACCACTCCCAGGAGACAATGACAACGGTCCTGGACAAGTTTCAGCAGACCCAGCGCATGCAGGAGGAACAGTATTTGGGGTTCAGGGAGGAACTCAGACCATCAGCTCCGCCCTGGGCACCATCGTAGGGGTGCTGAAGGAAATACTCAACACCAGGAGGGACACTGTGGCACTACAAGGGGCCCCTGACACTAGCATGGACGATGAACTTCCCACCACCTCCGCCGGCGCTAGTGGACAGGAGGCACTGCCACAGGACCATCACACTAGCATCCCACCCCCAGCAGACGGAGAACCACCCCGCAAACGGTCCCTGAGATCCAGGAACAAGACAGAGCACGATGCCAAGAAATGAGACCACCCTGATTGTCAAGCCACTGTCCCACTTTGTCACCCTGTCCATATTGAAACTGCCCCAGCTCCACTTCCTATGCCCATATGAGCAATGCACCTGTGAGACTAGTAGACTGGACTCTGCCATGGACACTCCTCCGCCATCACCTCTCACCATTTGACTTCCCCCTCCAATATTTTGTATGTAAATAAACACACCTAAAGCACCAAAAGATCTGGAGTCTGTCTGTGATTTTGAAATAGTGTATTTGCAATTACAGTGACACAATTTTCAGGAAATAGTAATGTCAACATACCTATGTCACACAGCTCTAGTCCATGAGGAATCTAAGCAGATGACACACAGTGGGACCCACACCTGGGAAACCGTAAGGGAAAGTGACAACTCAGTGACCATACACTGGGTGAAATCGACAGACAGGATGGAGGTAGAAGTGTAAAAGTACTTGTAGTAGGCAGGAATGTATTCTCACCTGTGTTTCACTGGAAATATTGCTGGATGACTGAGTCCCTGTTGTCAATGTCTTCTTCCTCTGCTTCCTCCTCATCACTGTACACAGGCTCCACAGCTGCCACAACACCACCATCTGGACCATCCTCCTGCAGAAAAGGCACCTGTGGTCGCAAAGCCAAGTTATGAAGCATACAACAGGCCACGATGATCTGGCACACCTTCTTTGGTGAGTAGAATAGGGATCCACTGGTTATATGGAGGTACCTAAACCTGGCCTTCAGGAGGCCGAAGGTGCGTTCGATCACTCTCCTAGTCCGCCCATGGGCCTCATTGTAGCGTTCCTCTGCCCCGGTCCTGGGATTCCTCACTGGGGTCAGTAGCCATGACAGGTTGGGGTAACCAGAGTCACCTAATAGCCACACACGGTGCCTCTGGAGTTGACCCATCACATAAGGGATGCTGCTAGTCCGCATGATGTAGGCGTCATGCACTGAGCCAGGGAACATGGCATTCACATGAGAGATGTACTGGTCGGCCAAACATACATCTGTACATTCATGGAATGATAACTCTTCCAGTTCCTGTACACCTGTTCACTCCTGTGGGGGGGACCAAAGCCACATGGGTCCCATCAATGGCACCTATGATGTTGGGGATATGTCCAAGGGCATAGAAGTCACCTTTCACTGTAGGCAAGTCCTCCACCTGAGGGAAAACAATGTGGCTCCGCACGTGTTTCAGAAGGGCAGACAACACTCTGGACAATACGTTGGAAAACATAGGCTGGGACATCCCTGATGCCATGGCCACAGTTGTTTGAAGAGACCCACTTGCAAGGAAATGGAGCACTGATAGCACCTGCACTTTAGGGGGGATTCCTGTGGGATGGCGGATTGCTGACATCAGGTCTGGCTCCAGCTGGGTACACAGTTCCTGGATTGTGGCACGGTCAAACCTGTAGGTGATAATCAAATTTCTTTCCTCCAATGGCGACAGGTCCACCAGCGGTCGGTACACCGGAGGATTCCGCCATCTCCTCACATGTCCCAGCGGACGGTGCCTATGAAGGACAACAGCGAGCACAGAGTCAAACAACTCAGAGGTATGTACCCACAGTCTACACAGAACACGATTCATACACAAAATCTGGCCTGTATGTTTGTTGAGAGTAGGCCTAGGTATGTTTGACGCAGTTGGTAATTAGGCCATGTGGGCCCCTGAAATGGTGGCTGCCTGACCTTTAAAGCGGGACAATGGGATGTGAGGTAACTGCGCTGGCGTTGTACACCGTCGCGGTAGGCGGTCGAAGACCGCTGCGCAATGCTGCATTGGTTAACATTGGACCCTATGGGTCCCAGGAGCCAATGACGATGTACACCGGCGGTGATGGTACGCAACGCCGCGGACGTGACCGCCATTTTCTAGCTGTTGAATCACTCGATACCTGATCTTCGACAGGAGAGGACCTACACTGCAAGTGCTGCTGTGACCTCGGTCTGGAAGAGACAATGGCACGTGCGTCTGGGGAAAGGGCCCCTGCCTTCACATTCGAAGAGTTGGAGAAGCTCGTCGACGGGGATCCTCCTCCAGTACACGCTAATCTACGGTCCTCCAGACCAACAGGTAAGTGCACAGGGAGCATGTTGTATGGGCTATGCCTGTGTGGAGAGGGCTGGTTGTAAGAAGGAAGGAGGCAGAGTTCTGAGTGCATGAAAGACGGTGGGTGCATGTGCCACATGGCAAGGGTAGGGATGGAGGCCACTCACTTTGACGGTGCAGTTGGTAATGACTTCTCTTCTTCCCCTGTACATTTCATGTAGGTCAGCGCCCACCAGAAGAAGGATATTTGGCGTACCATCGCCAAGGACGTCCGGACCCTGGAGGTCCACCACAGACGGAGCGTCCACTGCCGGAAGAGATGGGAGGACATTTGCCGCTGGAGCAAGAAGACGGAGGAGGCTCAGCTGGGGATGGCCTCCCAACGTGTGAGGGGTGCCCATCGAACCATGACCCATCTGATGTTCCGGATCCTGGCGGTGGCCTACCCTGAGTTGGATGGGCACTTGAGGGCATCACAGCAGACACAAGGGGTGAGTACACTCTCATTCAGCTGACTTTGCACGCAGTGGAGGGGTCTGGGTGGGGGAGAAGGGCTGTGGGTTTCCCTAAGCCAGGGAGAGTTCTGTAGGCTAGGCCCCTGCGTAAGGCATGGCCCTGTGGCCCCCACCCCACCGCTGTAGAGTGCCAAGAACAGCTATTCATGCCCCTGTGTCATCTATGTGTGCAGATGTCGTCCATAGCCTTGTAGGCCATTTCCCGGGAATTGCACTGTAGAGCCCAACAGCGCTTCGCCCCAGGCACCTCAGCCCCTGCCCCTGTCACCTCTGCTGCCCTCAGTGAGGAGACCATTGACCTCCTTAGGTCACTCACTGTTGGGCAGTCTACCATTTTGAATGCCATCCAGGGTGTAGAAAGGGAGTTGCAACACACAAATGCATTCCTGGAGGCATTCATTCTGGTCAGGCTGCCCTTCATCGAACCCTTCAAACTCTGGCCTCAGCACTGATGGCAGCCATTGTCCCTGTGTCTAGCCTCCCCCCTCCAACTTCCGCCACCCAGACGCAATCCCCTGTACCTCTGCCTATCCCAAGCACACCATCAGACCAGCCTGCACACACCTCACCACACAAGGGAAGCTCAGGCAAACATAAGCACCACACATCCCACAGGCACTCATGCAAGCATCACACACATACAGACACAACAACATCCACTGCCTCCACTGTGTCCCCCACCTCCTCGTCTCCCTCCTCCCTCCCAGTCTCGTCTACACTCACACCTGCATGCACTACCACTACAGCCTCTACGTCTCACACCAGCACACCCAGCACCACACCCCGCTCACGTGCACTCACCACCCCCACTCCCATTCACACGTCCACTGTGTCCTCTCCCAGTGTGTCTGTGTCACCCCCTCAGAAGATACACAAACGCAGGCACACACCCACCCAACATACATCCACCTCACAACAGCCTCCAGCGCATGCACCTGCACCTAAAGCCACAAAACGTACACCTCCTACAACCACCACCTCTTCCTCCACTCCCAAACCCCCTCCAGCTACCCATCCCAGTGTCTCCAAACAACTTTTCCTGTCCACCCTTAACCGTTTTCCCACCACCCCCCCTGTCCAACTCATAGGTCCCGTACTAGCACCTCAGCCACAAAATCTCCGGGACCAATGGTGCCTGTTGTCACAGGTATGTGGAGTGCATCGGCCACCAGGACAGCCAGTGTGTCACCGAGCAACAGCACAGCCAGTCCCCCCCCTGTGAAGCACCAGAAGTTGTCCAGTGCCCGGCGGGAGCGGGGGAAGACTCCAGCCAGCCAAGCCGCTCACAGGGGTCCCGGGGGGAGTGTGGACTCAGCTGTGACTCCTCCCAAGGTGGGGAAGGGGCAGAAGAAACCTGCAAAGTCTGGCAGGGGCAGCACAGTGAAGAAGACCGCCATCATCCCCGCGACCCAGGAGGCCACCGCCAGCCCCATCGTCGCTGCCCAGGAGGCCACCGCCAGCCCCATCCCCGCTGCCCAGGAGGCCACCGCCAGCCCCATTGTCGCTGCCCAGGAGGACCCCGCCAGCCCCATCGTCGCTGTCCAGGAGGACCCCGCCAGCCACAGCCCAGCTGCCCAGGAGGGCCCCGCCACAGCCCAGCTGCCCAGGAGTGTCCCGCCAGCCACAGCCCAGCTGCCAAGGAGGGCCCCGCCAGCCACAGCCCAGCTGCCCAGGAGGGCCCCGCCAGCCACAGCCCATCTGACCAATGAAGGACCGCCAGCCACAGCCCAGCTGGCAATGAAGGACCGGCAAGTCAAGCACCGCTGTACAGGGCAAGCACTGCTGAACAGGGCAAGGACCGCCAAGGCAAGCACCGCTGAACAGGGTAAGGACCGCCAAGTCAAGCACCGCTGAACAGGGCAAAGACTGCCAAGGCAAGCACCGCTGAACAGGGCAAGGACCGCCAAGTCAGGCACCGCTGAACAGGGCAAGCACCGCTGAACAGGGCAAAGACCGCCAGGGCAAGCACCGCTGAACAGGGCAAGCACCGCCAACGCAAACACCGCTGAACAAGGCAAGCACCGCTGAACAGGGCAAGCACTGCTGAACAGGGCAAAGACTGCCAACGCAAGCACCGCTGAACAGGGCAAGCACCGCTGAACAGGGCAAAGACCGCCAACTCAAGCACCGCTGAACAGGGCAAGGACCGCCAACTAAAGCACACTAGCCCATGAGCGGCAGGTGCAGTGACGCAACTGGGACCGTCACGGGGTGAGTGATGCACTCTGGGCACCAGTCCCCCTCCAGAACCAGTGGAGAACAGCATCCACTCCGTCTGTCCTGCACAGGATGAAGCACTCTGAGCACCAGTCCCCCTCCAGAACCAGTGAAGAACAGCATCCACTCTGTCTGTCCTGCACAGGATGAAGCACTCTGGGCACCAGTCCCCCTCCAGAACCAGTGGAGACATGCATCACTCCGTCTGTCCTGCACATGATGAAGCACTCTGGGCACCAGTCCCCCTCCAGAACCAGTGGAGACATGCATCCACTCCGTCTGTCCTGCACAGGATGAAGCACTCTGGGCACCAGTCCCCCTCCAGAACCAGTGGAGACATGCATCCACTCCGTCTGTTCTGCACAGGATGAAGCACTCTGGGCACCAGTCCCCCTCCAGAACCAGTGGAGACATGCATCCACTCCGTCTGTCCTGCACAGGATGAAGCACTCTGGGCACCAAGCCCCCTCCAGAACCAGTGGAGACATGCATCCACTCCGTCTGTCCTGCACAGGATGAAGGACTCTGGGCACCAGTCCCCCTCCAGAACCAGTGGAGACATGCATCCACTCCGTCTGTCCTGCACAGGATGAAGCACTCTGGGCACCAGTCCCCCTCCAGAACCAGTGGAGACATGCATCCACTACGTCTGTCCTGCACAGGATGAAGCACTCTGGGCACCAGTCCCACTCCAGAACCAGTGAAGAACAGCATCCACTCCGTCTGTTCTGCACAGGATGAAGCACTCTGGGCACCAAGCCCCCTCCAGAACCAGTGGAGACATGCATCACTCCGTCTGTCCTGCACATGATGAAGCACTCTGGGCACCAGTCCCCCTCCAGAACCAGTGGAGACATGCATCCACTCCATCTGTCCTGCACAGGATGAAGCACTCTGGGCACCAGTCCCCCTCCAGAACCAGTGGAGACATGCATCCACTCCGTCTGTCCTGCACAGGATGAAGCACTCTGGGCACCACCCCCCTTCAGAACCAGTGGAGACATGCATCCACTCCGTCTGTCCTGCACAGGATGAAGCACTCTGGGCACCAGTCCCCCTCCAGAACCAGTGGAGACATGCATCCACTCCGTCTGTTCTGCACAGGATGAAGCACTCTGGGCACCAGTCCCCCTCCAGAACCAGTGGAGACATGCATCCACTACCTCTGTCCTGCACAGGATGAAGCACTCTGGGCACCAGTCCCCCTCCAGAACCAGTGGAGACATGCATCCACTCCGTCTGTCCTGCACAGGGTGAAGTGCTCTGGGCACCAAGCCCCCTCCAGAACCAGTGGAGACATGCATCCACTGCGTCTGTCCTGCACAGGATGAAGCAGTCTGGGCACCAGTCCCCCTCCAGAACCAGTGGAGACATGCATCCACTTGAGAGACTGGCTTTGCACTCCGCAGGATGCAGCAGTGGGCAACCCACCCACTTGGGAGATTTGAGAGACTGTGGCTTTGCACTCCCCAGGATGGAAGAGTGGGCAATCCACCCACTGTAGAGACTTGAGAGACTGTGGCTTTGCGCTCCCCAGAATGGAACAGTGGGCAATCCACCCACTGTAGAGACTTGAGAGACTGTGGCTTTGCACTCCCCAGGATGGAACAGTGGGCAATCCACTCACTGTAGAGACTTGAGAGACTGTGGCTTTGCACTCCCCAGGATGCAGCAATGGGCAATCCACCCACTGTAGAGACTTGAGAGACTGTGGCTTTGCACTCCCCAGGATGCAGCAGTGGGTAATCCACCCACTGTTGAGACTTGTGAGACTGTGGCTTTGCACTCCCCAGGATACATCAATGGGCATGGAGCCCCCTCGTGGATCTGGCGTCATGCACTCATCCGGCTGAGGTGCCCCCCTTCCCTTCCCTTCCCCCTGAGGTGCCTGTTGTATTTCTATCTGATGCCCCAGCAGTGTTCTCTCCGTCATGTTAGGGTATCTTGTGTGGGCTTCGCCCATGCATTTTGGGCCCAGTGGTCCACAGACTATGAATGGTGCAATACCTGGACTACTAATCGTGGTGTATATTTTGTTAATAGTGTATATATATATATATATATATATATATATATATATATATATATATTTTTGCTTACTGATTTTTGATATATTACAATGGTTACACTAATTTCCTTTTGTCTTTGCATTCTTCCGGAGGGGTTTGGGGGGTGTTACTGTAATGTATAGATATGCATTGGTGTGTGTGTGTGTTGTAGTGGGTGAGGGTGGGGGTGGGGGTTGGGGTGTTGCGTGTGAGTGTCCCTGTTTTTTCCCTCACCCCTCCCCTATGTCGTAGGTGCAGAACTCACCGTGGTCTTCGCCGCCGGCGTTGGTGCTCCTGGTACAGGAGCAGGAAGACTAGCGCAGGGAGAATATGAAGTTCCGGCTCCATGGTGTCCTCCTTCCTCGTGGAGTGTATAGAGGTGAGCGTTTTTCCTTTGAAATGCCTGTTTCCGCCATGTTTTTATCCGCGTTGAATCCGCCCCGGAAAAGGTGGCGGATTGGCCTGTCATAGTAGTGTGGGCGGTACATTGTCTCCCGCCTGTCTGTTGGCGGTGACCGCCGCGCTGTTTGTTTGTACCGCCGTGGCGGTCGGAGTGTTAAAGTGGCTGTCTTTGTTGGCGGTTTCCGCCACGGTCGTAATTCCAAAATTTTTACCGCCGGCCTGTTGGCAGTCTTACCGCCACTTTAACACCGTCCGCCAGGGTTGTAATGACCACCATAGTGGCTTAAAATTGACCATTTCATTCATCCATGGATTTATCTATGACTATTATTGACTGTACTTGCCTTCCTCCTTTTAGACTGGGTTTGTTATTGTTTTCTTTCTCCTTATGCATGGTAATTTTCTTCCTGAACACTCTACAGTTGAACTGGTGGATGAGGTCCTAAAACCACATTTTTCCTCACACAAAATTCGGAGGGACTTGTCCCTAGTGAACATTACAGCTATACCAATTACTGATGGGATTGTTTGGTATAAAGTACTATTTGATATATATGGGCCTACTAAGGTCATTCAAATACCATATGTATTCAAACTCTCTATGACGGATCTAATCGCACCTGGAGTGGTTTCTGATGATTGGGATGGGAAAACTGTTGATGCTATGATCAAATCAAATCATTAACATTTATAAAGCGCGCTACTCACCCGTGCGGGTCTCAAGGCGCTAGGGGAAAAAGGGGGGGTTATCGCTGCTCGAACAGCCAGGTCTTTAGGAGTCTCCGGAAAGCGGAGTGGTCCTGGGTGGTCCTGAGGCTGGTGGGGAGGGAGTTCCAGGTCTTGGCCGCCAGGAAGGAGAAAGATCTCCCACCCGCCGTGGAGCGGCGGATGCGAGGGACAGCAGCGAGTGCGAGGCCAGAGGAGCGGAGGAGGCGGGTGGGGACGTAGAAGCTGAGGTGTCTGTTGAGGTATTCCGGTCCCTTGTCGTGGAGGGCTTTGTGTGCGTGGGTGAGAAGTCGGAAGGTGATCCTTTTGCTGACTGGGAGCCAGTGCAGGTGTCTCAGGTGTGCGGAGATGTGGCTGCTGCGGGGTATGTCGAGGATGAGGCGGGCCGAGGCGTTTTGAATGCGTTGCAGGCGATTTTGGAGTTTGGCTGTGGTCCCGGCGTAGAGGGTGTTGCCGTAGTCCAGGCGGCTCGTGACAAGGGCGTGGGTCACGGTTTTTCTGGTGTCGGCGGGGATCCAGCAGAAGATCTTGTGGAGCATGCGGAGGGTGAGGAAGCAGGCGGAGGACACGGCGTTGACTTGCTTGGTCATGGTGAGAAGAGGGTCCAAGATGAAGCCGAGGTTGCAGGCGTTGTCTGTGGGGGTCGGTGCGGTGCCGAGGGCTGTGGGCCACCAGGAGTCGTCCCAGGCGGACGGGGTGTTGCCGAGGATGAGGACTTCCGTTTTTTCAGAGTTCAGCTTTAGGCGGCTGAGCCTCATCCAATCTGTGACGTACTTCATACCCTCTTGTAGGTTGGTCTTGGCGCTGGCGGGGTTCTTGGTGAGGGAGAGTATAAGTTGCGTGTCGTCGACGTAGGAGGTGATGATGATGTTGTGCTTGCGTACGATGTTGGTGAGGGGGCTCATGTAGACATTGAAGAGTGTCGGGCTGAGTGATGAGCCTTGGGGTATGCCGCAGATGATCTCGGTGGGTTCTGAGCGAAACAGAGGGAGGTAAACTCTTTGGGAACGGTTTGAGAGGAAGGAGGCGATCCAGTCCAGGGCCTGGCCTTGGATTCCGGTGGAGCGGAGGCGGGTGATTAGGGTGCGGTGACAGACGGTGTCAAAGGCAGCCGAGAGGTCGAGCAGAATGAGGGCGACTGTTTCACCGTTGTCCATCAGGGTTCTGATGTCGTCAGTGACTGAGATGAGGGCGGTTTCAGTGCTGTGGTTGGTTCGGAATCCGGTTTGTGAGGGGTCGAGCAGGTTGTTGTCTTCCAGGAAGGTGGTCAGCTGTTTGTTGACGGTCTTCTCTATTACTTTGGCTGGGAAAGGCAGAAGAGAGATGGGGCGGAAGTTTTTCAGGTCGCTCGGGTCAGCCGTAGGTTTCTTTAGTAGGGCGTTGACTTCGGCATGTTTCCAGCATTCGGGGAAGGTAGCAGAAGAAAAAGAAGAGTTGATGACGGTCTGGAGGTGCGGGGCAATGATGTCGTCTGCTTTGTTAAAGATGAAGTGCGGGCAGGGGTCCGAAGGGGCGCCGGAGTGGATAGAGTTCATGATGGATTTGGTTTCTTCCGTGTTGATGTGGGACCAGTTGTTGAGGGTGATGGCCGTGGATGCCAGTTCGGTGGTGTTTGGTTGGGTCTGGTGTCCGAAGCTGTCGTGGAGGTCGCTAATCTTGCGATGGAGGAAAGTGGTGAGGGATTCGCACAGATCCTCTGAGGGTGTGACGGCGTTGGCGTTGGCGCTGGGGTTGGAGAACTCCTTGGCGATGCTGAAGAGTTCTCTGCTGTTGTGTCTGTTTTTGTCCAGTCTGTCGGTGAAAAAGTTCCTTTTGGCGGCGCGGATCAGGTGGTGGTGTTCGCGGGTAGCGTTCTGGAGGGCGGTCATGTTGTCAGCGGTGCGGTCCTTGCGCCAGGCTTTCTCAAGGGCGCGACAAGTTTTCTTTGATTCTTTGAGGGTGTCAGAGAACCAGAGAGGTTTTTTGGTGTTGGTCTGTCGATGCGTGCGTTTGAGGGGAGCAAGGATGTCTGCGCAGTTGGAGATCCAGTTTGTGAGGTTGAGGGCTGCGTCGTTGGGGTCGGTGGTGAGGGTGGGTTGGTTGGCGGCGAGTGTGGAGAAGAGTTGCTCTTCGGGGATCTTGTTCCACTGTCGACGAGGGATGGGTTGGGTGCGGAGGTGGCGGGTCTCGCGTCGGAATGTGAAGTGGACGCAGCTGTGGTCGGTCCAGTGTAGGGCGGAGGCGTGGCTGAAGAAGACGTGTTTGCTGGCGGAGAAGATGGGGTCAAGCGTGTGTCCGGCGATGTGGGTGGTGGTGTTCACCAGTTGTTTGAGGCCGAGGTTGGCGAGGTTGGCGAGCAGGGTGGTGGTGTTGGGGTCGTTGTTTTGTTCCAGATGGAAGTTGAGGTAATCTAGGAGGATGTAGTCCGGCGAGGCGAGGGCGTGCGGGGAGATGAAGTCGGCGATGGCGTCGCTGAAAGGGGCGCGTGGCCCGGGAGGACGGTAGATGAGGGATCCTCTGAGGGTGGTCCTCGGATCGGTGCGAATCTGAAAATGCAGGTGTTCAGCGGCGAGAGGGGTGTCTTCGGTGGAGGTGGTGACGCTGATGGAGTCTTTGAAGACGATGGCGATACCTCCTCCTACCTGGTTGGTGCGGTCTTTTCTGGAGATCTTGTAGCCTTCGGGGATGGCAGTGGCGATGTCAGGGGCCGAGGAGGCGTTCATCCAGGTCGACGTCCGGTGCTATGGAGTCCAGGAGGTCCCAGAGTTCAACGGCGTGTTTGTGGACAGAGCGAGCGTTGACTAGGATGCACTTGAGGTGGTTGATGGCGCGTGGGCTGGTGGTCATGGTTGTTGCGTGGTGGAAGGTGCGTTTGCAGGAGTTGCAGGCGAAGGGTCCATGGGTGCGTTTGGGGTGAGCTTGGAAGCAAGTGTTGGAGTGTCCTGGGTTGAGGGCGTGGAGGGTGGTGGGGTCGTAGCGGGTCAGCGGGGCTTGGGAGAGCTGGGGTCCAGGGGTCGTGGCGCTGGGCGCGGGACAGGCGCGGACGGGCGCAGACGGGCTTGCCTCTGGCGCGCCTCTGGCACGCCAGCGGCGCGATCGCGCAGTGGCCGCCATATGAGGTAGGAGGTGGGGGCGAATGGGAGCTGGGGGGCGGGGGCGTGCAGGAGGTCGCGGCGGGAAAGCGCGAGGGAGGGGGGGGACAGGTAGAGTGAGAAGAGCTGGGGGAGGGGGGTTTAAGGGTGGAGGGGGGTGAGTGTTAGGAGGTTTAGGAGATAGGGGAGAAAGATAGGAGTAGGGTTGAGAAGATAGGGGAGGGGGGTTGTAGAGGTGGGTGAGGGTGAGAGGTAGAGTGAGAGGATAGGAAGATAGGTAATAGAGGGGGTGGGGGAGGGGGGGAGAGATAGAGAAATAGATAGAGAAAATAGATAGGGAAATCGATAGATAGGGAAATAGATAGAGAGATAGGAAGATAGGAGGAGGTGGAGAGTGAGGGAGTTAGATAGTGGGATAGAGAGATAGAGAGATAGGTAGATAGGAGGAGTGGGGGAGGTAGATAGTGAACGGATTAGATAGGGGAGATAGAGAGGGGGATGCGAGTGGGGGAGGGGGATGAGGCAGGAGCAGGAGGGCAGGCGCGGGGAGAAGAGGACGGAGGAGGCAGAAGAGCCGAAGTCAGAAGACAAGAAGAACAGAAGACAAGAAGACAAGAAGAACAGAAGACAAGAAGAACAGAAGAACAGAAGACCGGAAGGAGAGAAGAAAGGAAGATCAGAAGACCGGAAGGAGAGAAGAAAGGAAGACCGGAAGAACACAGAAGAACACAGAAGAACACAGAAGAAGATACAGAAGAAGATACAGAAGAAGATACAGAAAACGAAGAACAGAGGGCAGAAGACCACAGAAGAAGATGAGGAAGAAGAGAAGTAGAGTGAAGACGGGGGAAAGAAGAGTACAGAAGAAGATTACAGACGAGGAGCGAGGAGGAAGAACAGAAGAACAGAGAAGAAGAAAAGAAGAAAAGAAGCAGGAGCAGGAGAGAGGGTGAGTAGCGCAGGGCAGAGCGAGGGGCTGGGAGGTGGGGGGTACTTACTGTGAGGTGGGTCTCAGGAACTCAGGAACCTGGAGGAGCTGCAGCGGCAGGGGGAGCGACCTACCCTTGGGTCTGATTTAAAGTATTATACTGATGATTAAAATGATGTCTGATTTAAAGTATTATACAGTATTTGAAAATGAAGATGTGTACCAGTTTAAAGGAAATTATGGTGATATGTTCTGGTATAATTACTATGGACATGATTTCATTCACAGAACCCAAAGATATTTTTAAATATATACAATAGGAATACTGCCCGACTCCACCAGTAGGCAATTCTAAATCGTATACTGAAAATGTTCATATTTTTCTGGGCATAATGTTAAAAATGCTGAATCATATTATTTTAAACTGCCAGTCAACATGTTTTATTGACAGATACAAAATTGATTTATTCTGATTCCTTTGTTTCCCGATTGTTTTTGAAGTCAATTAACTCAAACAGTTTGTGGGGGACAAACAAATTGGCAAATTAGAGGAAAAGAAGCTTTATTTAGAGCATGTATGATTCCTAATCAAATGATACTTCTAAATGACACAGTACAACAAACAAGCTGTTTAGGCTTATCAAACATTAAGGAAATAAATGGGCCCAGTATTCCCACCCCTGCTAAATCTGAAGATAAGCTCAATGAATGGGTCCAGAATGGTACATTTAACACATCATTTTTGCGTCCTGGTGGGAGGTTATTGTGACCTGTAGACACCAATTGGTGCCATATGTGCTTTGGTAACTCCTCAGGGGTTTTAGAACGAAGAGGCCGGACCCTCGCTATGTGTCCTCAGAACACTTGGGTATACTGACAACATATGGGCGCTCATTACAACCCTGGCGGTCGGTGATAAAGCGGCGCTAATACAGCCAACAGGCCGTCGGTAAGAAAAATTTAATTATGGCCACGGTAGAAACCGCCAACACATACAGCCACTTTAACACTCCGACCGCCAGGGCGGTAGCAACAAACACTGCAGCGGTAACCACCAACAGCCAGGCGGAAGACAATGTACCTCCCACACTATTATGACATACCAATCCGCCACCTTTCCTGGGGCTGTATCAACGCCATCAAAGCACGGTGAAAACAGTACACAGAAGGGAAACAACTCACCTCTCGACATACAAGGAAGAACCACGACACCATGGAGCCCAAACTGCACATACTTCCAGTGATGGTCTACCTCCTCCTACACCAGGAACATGAATGGCGGCAAAGATGACCACTGTGAGTACTGCACCTAGCACACTAGGGAGGGGGGAGGAAAAAGAGAGTGACACACACATGCAACATGCAACACCCCCACTCCCAACACCATACACACAAACAGATGCAACAACATCACATATAAACCCTGTAACCCTTAGGAATAATATAAGGAGAAAAGGAATTGATTAAAGTGAGTGTAATATTACAAATTTAGATATGTACGTCTTTAAAGCAATAAACAATATGTACAATATATACAGATGGAGGGACAATGCCCACTTCAAAATGTCCGTGGCCCACAGGGCCACAACACATATGCCAAGGCCACACTTGACTCCTGCCTCAATACGGAGAGAACACTGCTGGGGCGTCAGGGCGAAAACACACAGGTACCTCAGGGGGATGGGGAATTGGGGGGCACCTCAGCCAGAAGATGGTACAACGCCACTGCTCCTGGAGGGTGCTACATGCCCTCTGCGATGTCCTGGGGAGTACAAAGCCACAGTCTCTCAAGTGGGTGGTTTGCCCACTGCTTGGTTCTGGGGAGTGCAAAGCCACAAAATCTCTAGTGCGTGGTTTGCCCACTGCTTGGTCCTGGGGAGTGCAAAGCCACAGACTCTCTAGTGGGTGGCTTCTCCACTGGTTCTGAAGGGGGCTTTGTGCCCAGTGTGCTTCATCCTGGCAAGGAGGGGGTGAGTGGATGCCTTCTTCCACTGGTTCTGGAGGGGGCTTTGTGCCCAGTGTGCTTCATCATGGCAAGGAGGGGGTGAGTGGATGCCTTCTTCCACTGGTTCTGGAGGGGGCTTTGTGCCCAGTGTGCTTCATCCTGCCAAGGAGGGGGTGAGTGGATGCCTTCTTCCACTGGTTCTAAAGGGGGCTTGGTGCCCTGTGTACTTCATCCTGCCAAGGAGGGGGTGAGTGGATGACTTCTTCCACTGGTTCTGGAGGGGGCTTTGTGCCCTGTGAAGCTGATCCTGGATGGTGCAAGGTCACAGTCTCTCACCTGGGTGCCACACCTACAGATGTTGCAGGGGCCAGGACGCACTACAGCCCATGTAGGCACGACTGCACACTGCTCGCCGGCGGTGACCGCTGCTCAGTGGATTGCAATTGCGCTGCAGGTGGTGGGGCTGTCAGTGGTGGGGGGAGACTCTAGCCCTTCCCCTGCAGCCTCGGATGGCTGCCCACTGGGGCTGCTGCTGCTGCTGGCAGTGGTGCTGCAGGTGGTGGTACTGCCGGATGTGCAGGTGGCGGTGCTGCTAGCGGTGCAGGTGGCGGTGCTGTCAGTGGTGGGGGGAGGCTCCAGCCCTTCCCCTGCAGCCTCGGACAGCTGAAGTGCCATGGCTGGTGTTGTTTGCCCAGATGCTGCTCCAGTCCCAGGCACCAGATCCATCCTGCCTGCGGCATCAGTTCCCTTTACATTGGCGTTGGCAGCTGTTGTCCCCTTCCTGCCCTTGGCAGATGGTGGTGCCTCCTTGCTTCTGCCAACTGGTGTTCCCTTCCTGCCCTTGATGGCTGGTGTTCCCTCCTTCCCCTTGCTGGCTGGTGGCGCCTCCTTCCCCTTGCTGGCTGGTGTTGTCTCCTTCCCCTTGCTGGCTAGTGGTGCCTCCTTCCCCTTGCTGGCTGGTGGTGCCTACTTCGTCTTGCTGGCTGGTGTCCCCTTCTTGCCCTTGCTAGCTGGTAGCCCCTTCTTGCCCTTGGCAGGTGGTGCAGGCACACTGCCTGTGCTGACGGGTGCCTCCTTGGAGCCTCTCACACCTCCAGTAGCTGCAGGAACTACAGTGGCCGTGGACTGGGTGGCTGAGGTTCTGGCCTGGGTTCTGCCCACGCTGGCTCAAAGTGAAGGATGGGGGGAGGGGCAGTGAAGAGGTCAAGGGTGGAGAGGAAAAGCCTTTTACGGACACTGGGACTGGAAGAGGGTGAAGGTTGGTGAGTGGAGGAAGAGGGAGTGGTGGTAGGAGGTGTCGGTCTGGTGTGTTTGGGTGTAGGTGCATGGGCTGGATGCTGTTGTGAGATGTATGGCTGTTGGGTGTCTGAGTGCTTGCATTTGTGTACAGTGGGAGGAGGGGCACAGACACTGTGGGAGAAGACACAGGGACGTGTGCATGGATGTGGGGGTGGTGACTGCCAGTGAGGGGCGTGTTGTGATAGGTGTGCTGGTAAAGGAGTTAGTGGATGAGGATGTAGTGCATGCAGGTGTGAGTGGAGATGCAACTGGGAGGGAGGTGGACGATGAGGAGGAGGGGGACACAGTGGAGGCAGTGGATGTTGGTGTGTCTGCATCTGGATGGTGCTTGTGTGAGTGCCTGTGGGATAAAGTGTGGTGCTGGTCTTTGCCTGAGCCACTTCTGTGTGTTGATTTGGGTGCATGCAGGTCTGAAGGTGTGCTTGAGATAGGCTGGGGTTGAGGGGAATGGGACTGGGTAGAGGAAGTTGGAGGGGGGAGGCTAGAGACAGGGACAATGGTTGCCATCAGTGAGTTGGCCAGAGCCTGGAATGCTCTGTGTTGGGCCACCACGCCAGAGTAAATGCCCTCCAGGTACGCATTTGTTTGTTGTAAATGCCATGCTAGACCCTGGATGGCATTCAGTATGGTTGACTGCCCAACAGAGATGGATCTCAGGAGATCAATAGCCTCCTCAATGAGGGCAGCAGGGCTGACTGGGACAGGGCCTGAGGTGCCTGGGGCAAAGGAGATGCCCACCCTACTGGGTGAGTGGGCATGGGAAACTCGCTGAGGGGCTGCTGGGATGGCGGTGCTGGTACGGGGGGTGGCAGCTGTACCTGCAGTTGGGGTGGGCACAGAGGTGTCCACCACCGCCAGGGAGCTTTCATCAGAGGAGGTGTCGCTGTCAGAACTGTCCCCTCCTGACTCCGTCATGGTGCTCCCCTCGCCCTCCGTCCCACTGGTGCCCTCGCTGTCGGTGGATTTGGCCTCCAGGCCCATGTGGGATGCAGCTCCCTCCATCACCGGTGCCTCTGCTCCTCCGCCAGATGATGCTAATGCACACAAGGACATGGTGACAAAACAAAAAGGGGGGGAAGAGACAGAGGATACACTTGGTCAATGCCAGCAACAACACTACAGTTGGCATACACAACTCACAGGGAACAGGCCTATGCACTAGGCCATACACTACCAGTTACCATGCTAGTCACCAGGCCATGGGGTACAATGCCTAATGCCAGTAGCTGCACACCTGGAACCCACAGGACCCTGCCCAGTAGTAGAAGCCCAATAGCATTATTGGGGTTGGAGTGTATCTGAGCTTGCCCATTATGGAACTTACCCTGCCATGTTCGCCCTGGCCTAGGGGCACCCACAGACCCACATCCCCCACCTAGGTAACACCTTAATGCGCACAAAGTCATCATTCTGAATCTGTACTCACCCCCTTGTGGCTGCTGTGATGCTTTCAAGCGCCCATCCAACTCCGGATAGGCCACCGCCAGGATGCGGAACATCAGTGGGGGGGTCAGGGTACGACGGGCACCCCGTCCTTGTTGGGAGGCCAGTCCCAGCTGGGCCTCTGCCTTCTTCCTTGCCCAGCGGCGCAGGTCCTCCCACCGTTTTGGACAGTGGGTGCTCCGCCTGTCAAAGACCCCCAGAGTCCGCACCTCCTTGGTGATGGCACGCCAAATACCATTTTTCTGCAGAAAAAGATACGGCAGAAAAGGTATTATTCATACCATCCGGAATGTTATTCTCATGGCCCACCATATCCCTCCCATCCACTTACTCACAGACATTACCCACCGAACATGCAGCACTCTGCCCAGGATGCCCCAGCCCCCCCTACACGAGGCTTACACACACAGCACTCTATACATTCATGCCCCAAGCTTCGTGCTCACAGTGTACTCATTTGTTTGTCTGGAGGACCATAAAGTAAAGGGTACTGGGGTAAGACCCCATCCACTAGTCTCACCAACTCCTCGGAAGTGAAGGTAGGGGCCCTTTCCCCAGACAATAGAGCCATGGTCGCTTTCAGACACAGGTCACAGCAGCACTTGCAGTGTAGGTCCTTTCCTGTTGAAGGTCAGGTAGCAAGTGAGTGAACAGATAGAAAATGGCGGTCACGTTCACGGCAGTGCATACCGTCAATGCCGGCGTACATCACCATTGGCTCCTGGAACCCATAGGCCCCAATGATAACCATTGATGTGTTGCACGGCGGTCGTCGACCATGTCCTGCAAAGGTGCACAACGCCAGCGGAATTACCTCATTTCCACTTGTCCCTCCTCAAAGGTCAGTCGGCCGCCATTTCAGGGGGCACAGGCCATGGCACCTAACTGCGTCACGGCAAACATAGGCACATCAACGGACCTACACATTCAGATACTGTTTATGTAAAAAAAGGAAGGCATATTAATCAGAGTATATGTTTGAATATGACCATCTGTTCACCGTTTTTCACCCTAGAATTCAACCGCTCTAGGGTGAGCGGACAGGTCGCTTCCTCCTCACCACTGCTCCGGTAAGTGCTGCCATTGTTTTGGGCTTGTTTGAGCTTGTCTGGGCTTGTTTGGGCTTCTTGGCTTCTCCTCTCCCAGAAGGTTTGCGCCGCTGCTTCCCTGCGGCCCCGCCCCCCTCCCTCCTCCTCAGAGCTCTCCCGCTCCTGACTCCTGCTGCTCCCGCTCCCCGCACTCTCCTTGGAGGTTTCCCTCCCTCCTCCTAGCTGCCACTCCCTCCCACCTCCCCTCTTATGCTCACCGCAGCGCGAGGTTAGAAGCAACCACTGACCCTGCATCCTTGCAGGTAGGTTCACCCCAGAACTACAGGAATCCAAACGGCTATGTCACAGAATGGATAAAACCTGGCACCTTGACCCTACCAACTCCAACCACATCACTTTCAAGGATGCCCTACACAAACATCACCAACTGATCCGCACCACCAAAAGGACCCACTTCAAAAACCGCATCAACTGCAACGCTCACAACAGTAAAGAGCTCTTCGGCGTCATCAATGAGCTCTCCACCCCCAGGACCTGCACCAACGAACCCCCGCCATCACAGGAGTTCTGCAACTTACTGGCAACCCACTTCTGTCGAAAGATAGAAGAAATCAACAATAGCTTCAAACCCCAGACCCACCTGCTGACTACAAACACCCAAAAACCCAATGCTGCAAGCAACACCCACCTCCTCCACACCTGGACCCCCATCAACATAGAGGACACTGCCACCACCATGGCCTCCATCCACTCTGGATCACCATCGGACCCCTGCCCACACCATATCTTCAATAAGGCAAACATCATCATCGCCCCCCACCTCTGCAAAACCATCAACAGCTCCTTCGAGTCAGCCACCTTCCCAGAAAGATGGAAGCACGCAGATATCAATGCCCTGCTGAAGAAACCAAAGGCAGACCCAGACGACCCCAAGAACTACCTGCCAATCTCCCCCCCCCCCTTCCCAGCCAAGGTCATCGAAAAAATCGTAAACAGCCAACTATCCCGGTTCCTGGAAGACAGCAAGGTACTCAACACCTCCCAATCCGGATTCTGCAGAAACCATAGCACTGAGACTGCACTCATTGCTGCCACAGATGGCATTAGGACCATGCTCGACGAAGGAGAAACAGCAGCCCTCATCCTCCTGGACCTCTCCGCAGCTTTCGACACGGTATGTCATCACACTCTCCGCACACGCCTCTACAACGCTGGAATCCGCGACAAGACACTCGACTGGATCTCGTCATTTCTCTCAGGCACAACCCAGAGAGTCCGCCTCCCACCGTTCCTGTCAGAAGCCTCCAGAATCATCTGTGGCGTTCCCCAAGGATCTTCGCTCAGCCCCACGCTCTTCAACGTTTACATGGCCCCCTCACCAACATCGCACAAACCCACCACATCAACATAGTTTCCTACACAGACGACACTCAGCTCATCCTCTCCCTCACGAAAGACCCTACAACTGCAAAGAACAACCTCCACAATGGACTTCACGCCATCACCAGCTGGATGGAATCAAGCCACCTCAAGTTAAACACAGACAAGACAGAAATCCTCATCTTTGGCACCAACCCCTCAACTTGGAATGACTTCTGGTGGCCCACCTCCCTAGGAACCGCGCCCTCACCCACCACCCACGCACGCAACCTTGGACTCCACACTCAGCATGACTCAGCAGGTCAATGTCATCTCATCTTCCTGCTACAACACTCTCCACATGCTCCGCAAAATGTTCAAGTGGATTCCCGTTGAAACCAGGAAAACTGTCACCCACGCCCTGGTCAGCAGCCGATTGGACTACGGAAACGCCCTATATGCAGGAATAACAACCAAACTCCTAACAAAGCTGCAAAGAATCCAGAACGCATCCGCCCGCCTCATTCTGGACATCCCACGCCACAACCACATTTCCCCCCACCTCAGAGACCTTCACTGGCTACCAATATCAAAGAGGATCACCTTCAAACTCCTCATCCATGCACACAAGGCCCTCCACGACACAGGCCCAGCCTACCTCAACGACAGACTCACCTTCCACACCCCCACCCGCAATCTTCGCTCTGCCAGCCTCACCCTCGCCTCCATCCCCCGCATCTGCTGCAGCACCGCCGGAGGAAGATCCTACTCTCACCTAGCCGCCAAGACCTGGAACTCCCTACCGCTCCACCTTTGCCAGACCCAAGACGTCTTGACATTCAGGAAACACCTCAAGACATGGCTCTATGGCCAGTAGCTCCCCCCCCAGCGCCTTGAGACCCTAATGGGTGATTAGTGTGCTCTATAAATCCTTGATTGATTGATTGATTGATTGAATAGGAGATGGAGACATACCCCTGTGTACAGACCCCTGGTGAACCTAGCGTCAATGGAGGACAGGCAAATTATCCTAACCTACAGACTTGATATGGCCACAGTCCAAGAGCTGTGTGCTTAATTGGAGCCAGACCTGATTTCAGCTTTCCGCCACCCCACAAGTATCCCCCCTCTAGTGCAGGTCCTGCCAGTGCTCCATTTCTTGGCAAGTGGTTCCTTCAAAGCGACAGTGGCCATGGCATCAGGGATGTCACAGCCTATGTTCTCAAACATGCTGACCAGAGTGTTGACTGCCCTGATGAAACACATGCGCAGCTATATCTTATTCCCCCAGGTGGAGGATTTGGCCACAGTAAAGGCTGACTTCTATGCAATGGGACATATCCCCAACATCATTGGTGCTATTGATGTTACAAATATTGCCTTTGTCCGACCCCAGGGAAATTAACAGGTGTTCAGAAATCGAAAGAGCGTTCACTCTCTGAATGTGCAGATGGTGTGTCTGGTGGACCAGTACATCTCCCATGTCAATGCAAAGTATCCTGGCTCTGTGCATGATGCCTTTATTTTGAGGAATAGCAGCATCCCATATGTGATGTCTCAACTCCAGAGGCACAGGGTGTGGCTAATAGGTGAGCCTATGGCCGACACCCAGTTGATGTAGGTATATGGGTGTGGGGTTGTCCCAAAGGATGAGTGTCTGGCTAACAGGTATCCCTCGATATTTACAGGTGACTCTGGTTACCCCAACCTCTCATGGCTACTGACCCCAATGAGGAATCCCAGGTCAAGGGCAGAGGAACGTTACAATGAAGCACATGGGTGACAAGGAGGATCATTGAGTGCACGTTGGCCTCCTGAAGGCCAGATTCTGGTGCCTCCATCTGACAGGTGGATCCCTGTACTACTCACCCAAGAAGGTGTGCCAGATCATTGTTGCATGTTGCATGTTGCATGTTGCATGTTGCACAACCTATCCTTGAGATTCCAGGTGCCTTTTCTGCAGGAGGATAAGGCTGTAGATGACCGTGTGGCAGCGGTGGAGCCTGGGGACAGTGACGAAGAGGATGTGGACAAAAGAACTACTATAATTCAACAGTACTTCCAGTGACACACAGGTAAGACACTGTAACTTCACCTTCCTTTGCAGTTTTGTGTTTGACATTGTACATGGCAGCCTGATTTTCCTATTTCTTTGGCCACATGCTATACCCTTTGGCATCTCTATTTTCGGATATCTGTGCATCACTCTGGATTCTGGTGTGTTTACTGCTGCCCACTACAGGTCATACCTATGTATATATAGCTGTACATTTGAATTGCAATGTTTACAGCTTGTTAAACTAATACATATTTCAATCAATTGACAGACTACATACTTGTATTTGCTCCGAGCATGTTTATTTCTGTGATAATAAGTGTAGGGAGTATTGCAATGGGCTGGGTTGATGGTGGAGGAATGTCCAGGATAGAGTCCATTCTATTGGTATCACAGATGCATTGTCCAAGGGGGCATAGGGAGTGGGCCAATGGCAGTTCAAGGTGGACACGGTGACAGAGTGGGACACAAGGGTGACATTCAGGGGAGTCTTATTTCCTGGCAGGGGTCTTAGCAATGTTCTCTGGCTTCTGCCTGGATCGCAGGGAACTTTTGTGTGGTGGTTCTCCTTCTGCAGGGGGACGGGTGCTGGTGGCCTGTTGTTCCAGAGTGGGGCCTCCTGTCCACTAGCGTCAGAGGAGGTGGAGAGCTGTTCATCGGTGTGGCTAGTGTCAGGGGCCCGTTGGTGTGCCACTGCCTCTCTCATCATGTTGGCCATGGCTGCCAGCACCCCTGCAATGATGACCAAGGTGGTGTGGATGTCTCTCAGGTCCTCCCTGATCCCCAGGTACTGTTCCTCCTGCAGCTTAGCCAGTGTCTGGCCCATGGTCTCCTGGGAATGGTGGTATGCTCCCAGAATTTTGGTGAGTGCCTCGTGGAGAGTTGGTTCCCTCGGCCTGTCCTCCCCTAGTCACACAGCAGTCCTCCCAGCTTCCCTGTTGTCCTGTGCCTCTGTCCCCTGAATCGTGTGCCCACTGCCACTGACTCCAGGTCCCTGATTGTCCTGTGTTTGTGGGGTTGCCTGGGGTCCCTCTAGTGGTGGACACACTGCTGATTGATGTGTCTGGGGGACAGAGGGATGCGCCCGCTGGGTGGGTGCTGTGTTGGTGATTCCTGAGGGGGGAGGCTCTGTGGGGGTTTGGGACTGTGGCTGGGTCACCGACTGTCCAGAGGTCCCTGATTGGCCAGGTTCGTCATCGTGATCCAGGCTTCAGAGCTGCTGTCATCATTGTGGGCCTCTTCTGGGGTGGGACTGGATGTTGCTGGCACCTCCTCTCCGGTGATGTCGTCTGGGGGTCCTGTGGGGATGTAAATGCAGAGTTATTGTTACTGTGTGTGACATCTTGTGCATGGGTATGTTCCCCTCTATGGTTGTTATTACAAGCTTTGGCTTGTGTGAGTTGTGGTTCGGTTGGCTAAGTTATTGTCACTAGTGTGCATGCTGTGGTGATGTGTGTCCATGCAGGTCTGTAATTGGGGTCCATGCATTGGTGTTGCATGCAGTGATTGGTATTGGGATGGGTGGGTTGTGATGGTGGGGTATATGTGAGGTGGTGAAGTGATGGGGTGAGGGTAGGGGTAGGAGTTTGTGATGGCATGCAGGTGGGGGGGTGAAGTAGTACAGATTTGACTTACCAGAGTCCAGTCCTCCTGCTACTCCTGCGAGGCCCTCAGGATGCATGATCTCCAAGACTTGCTCCTCCCATGTTGTTAGTTGTAGGGGAGGAGGTCGGGGTCCACCGCCAATCCTCTGTACAGCTATCTGGTGTCTTGCAACCATGGAACGCACCTTCCCCCGTAGGTCGTTCAACCTCTTCTTGATGTCATCCCTGATTCTGGGGTGCTGTCCCACAGTGATGACCCTGTCCATGATTCTCCGCCCTAGCTCCATCTTCCTAGCAATTGACGTCTGCTGTACCTGTGATCTGAATAGCTGTGGCTCTACCCGGATGATTTCCTCCACCTTGTCCCTTAGCTCCTCCTTTGAGAACCTGGGGTGTCTTTGTGATGCCAAGGGTGTAGAGTGAGTGGTATGTGTGAGGGTGTGTGGGGTGATGTGTTGGGGTGTGTGCTGTGAGGTGCGTGGATTGTGTATGGGTGATGTTGTTCTGTGGCTCTGATTCAGTGGGCACTCCTGGCGTGTCTCTCTCTCTCTCAGTTGTCAATTTTTTTCTCTATAAAGGGTTGTGGGTAGCGTGTGTGTTTTATAGTGGTGTGGGTGTGTGTATGTGGTGTGTGTATGTGTGTCAGGTGTGTGTAGTGTGAATCGTCCAATGTGGTGTTATATTTTTAGGTTGTGTGTATTGTGAGCTCGGCGGTCTGTACCACCAATGATTTACCGTGGTTGAATGACCGCCACGGTGGTTCGTGGGTCATAATGGTGTGGGTGTATTTCTGTTGGCGTAATGGTGTGGGTTTTGGTACCGCCATTTTATCACTGGCCTTTGGGCTGGCAGTCTTGTGTGTGTGTCTGTATAGTGGCGGATTTCTAGTTGTGGGTCACAATACACGTAGCAGTATACCGATGCGGTCGCGGTATGTTGGCAGCAGTCAGCATGGCGGTAAGCGGGACTTACCGCCAATGTCATAATGAGGGGCATAATGTAGGGAAACAGTGCCAGAAATGGTTGAAGGGTTCCTCCCTGGATGCTGTCAAGGAACATCTAAATCTCCTGTTCAATAACACAGATTTAGAGGATTTCCTGTTAGGCCCCAGAAAACAACGCAGAAAATGCTTCTTAGATGCGTATATAATGAAATATGGAAGCTTTCCCAACAAGAAATGGCTGCCCGGTTAAGGTAAATAGATCAGGCAAATTTACAGAAATCATTAATCATTGTAGATTATGGGATTAACACCTTGTCCGACCAAACATATACCTTAAATAATATTGTATCTTCTGCATTAGATATAGTACAGAGTGATGTATCATTTTTGCAACAAGGACAAAGTCAGCTGAGATCAATTATGCAGTTAGGTTGGACACTACAAACTTTGAAAGCAGGTCACGTTCCCTGGCAACACGTGAGCGCAAGGGAGATTTTTTCCACATTTAATTTAACATCACAACAACAAATAATGGCTAAGAAAGAAGACACATATGTAATGTTGAATATTGAAAAGTTAGAAAAGTTGCCTTTTACTGTGGCTGAAATACCATCTGCTGAATTGATAATACATGTGGTTATAAATTCGCCTATTTCAACACTTCAATTTACATGTTGTTTGAAACACATTCCAGTGAGTATATATGAAAGGCTGGGAGATAGTTACATACACGAGGTGTGGGAGCTTCCATTCTCATACAAATGTTTCAATAGCATGAAAGAGGTCTTTCTTAGCAGTAGTGAATGCAAAATTTCTATGAGCCATTCAATGGTTTGTAAACAGCTGTCCTTGCACGGGCATGTAATGCCTCTGTGGCAAATTTGGCTTGTTATCTGAAGGGAGTCCCAGTCCCCTTGATTAGACCTGCATTCCAGGTTCCCTCAAATGGCAGCTATCAGCTCCTTAACAGGAAAAGCTTATGTTGTTTCGGTCTCCCAAATTGGTACGTGCTGCAGGAATGTCCTTTTTCTCCGTACACAGCTTCAAGGAGTAACAGATATTTGACCTCATATTGCTAGTTCTGATGTGAGTTTTGACAAGTTGAGCAGACTAAAGGCTTCATTTTTTCAAAAACATTTGCCACTTACATCTGCCCATGATTCCTGTGTGCTTCAGGTTGCAGGGTAATTGGCGATGATTCAGTCCCTTCTAACTACAAACTTTCCAAGACACTTTGGAGAACTTGTGGAACAAATATTTAATGCATCCAGTACTACTGGAATCGCCCACTTTGTTAAGGCTGTTGGTTCTAGTTTTGTTCACAACTTCTCCTCTATATTCGGTTTAATGCCATCAGCCATATATTCAATATTTTCAAGTGTTTTCGGGGGATTTACGATAACTTTGGTTATAATAGGTGACATTTTGTTGTTGCTACTTTTTCTGCCCTATGGCTGTCCTGTCACAGCAAGGTGTACTGAAAGCGCTACCGCCAGCACAACTGTGTCATGAAGACATGATGCAGTATTGTGGAGCACCACTCCTGGAACAGCTGGAGTGTGACTGGTATTTGTCATTCCAACCTGTTTTGGATTGTGTGCAGCCTGTGTTTCGATGCTTCTGGTGCCTCTTTGAATGTGCACTGAAAGTATGTATTTCTACACAGCACTTCCTTTCATTGGATGCTGATCGGTTGATGTTCTCAATAAAGGCTGATTATCAGACATGCGCGTTGAGGGTGCGTTTGCTAGGGGCAGCCATTTATGAGTTGCCTCTTGTGGATTCCGTGACTCTTAACTCCATGGAGGGAATGGCACGAAATGCTTCTACCTATAGCTAGAGCTCAGGCTTTGGAACATGAGTGCTCTGTGGCTTTCCTTGGATACGATCTGGATATTTTACAACCTGCCGAAGTAGAATGTCTCCTGGCTTCAATTGTTCCAGATGTAACTGGCGATTTCCCGACACTGACTGGTGAAGTTTATTTTTATTTTTTTTCTTCATCGTGTGTTCAAGTTATCCTTTTTCTGCCCCGGGTCTCCTAAATTGTCACTATTGACATATACGTTTTTTTAGCATAAGAGTTTAGTGGATTTATTTTACCTTGAGCTCTTAAACCACCTTTGACTGGCAAGGGGAGGGTGTTGTATAGCTATTTTAGCCATGTTTTAGACACATTGCTTTAGCTTGCTAGGCCTGCTGATATGCACTATAATCCAGTTACTTTTTATTCAGCAGTGCTTTATTTTTCAAGCAATAGCCACATTTGCAGTGCTGTTTTATTTTCTTTATCTCTTTGTAGTTTCGCCTTGGAAAGCATCACGTTCCTAGTAGGACATTTATTTCACTTTTTTGCTTTCTCCAAGGAAACAGGCCGATAGGGTTGCCGATGAACGGCGTATGCTGTGTCTCAAGCATTCACAGAAAACACACACTCATACGTAGGGTCTATTTCTTAGAATGTCAGCTGTTTTATTACAAAAACACCCCTTTGTCCTAGACACGTGAGAGGGAGATTCCAGCCAGATGACCAAGACCATTTGTTGATGGCTTATTGCTTCGCTGCAGATACTTGCTTAGACAGCCGTACCCCTGATCCACATATATATCACTCCTAGTGACAGTATGGTAGGATTATTCTTGTGTTTTATTGTGTTTTATCATCCTAGTCATTGCAATACATGCCTTTTTATTTAACATGTAGTTACTTCAATAAATCTTTATTGAACTATATTCTGCCTCTGTCGTCTGAGACTTCCGGTAACTGAGAGAAAGGGGTGGGATCTGATCGACCACGATTCCCCTGAGGAGTCTTCCTCGTCATGCGCCCAGTTGCCACAATCATCGCGGCCAGAGATGAGGTGCTGCTAGTTAGACGGAGTACCCCGGATTAGGCCAACAGACGTCATATGGTGTGGAATCATACTTAGTACCCACAATCCATGTGATCCTGTTTCCTAAATCCAGTAGCCTCATTAGCACAATGAGAACCTACGCAACAGTATCTCAATCCAAGGTTTTAGTGCCAAAATCACCAGCTTTGGCAGAGACTCAATGATGGCATGTTCAACTTTACAGGATCCCTGCTGGCATCAGCCTTGGACCTTCCCCAGCAGAAAGGTTTTGACTTCCATTTTATAAATTAAGGGCCTCATTTGCAAGACCCTTGTACAGAGGGTCATTTTTTTAACTCTGCGGCTGCACTAAAACAACTTCAAATCTACAAAGTGATGCCAGAAGCCTCTAGCATCACTTTTTTCACCCCTGGGTGCCAGCTACCGGCAATGAAAAGCAAGGTAGGCATTTCCAGACTAAAAGCCACTCAGAACTGACACAATGACCTGTACCACATTTCACTGCATCATTCTGAGTCTTCACTGCATAAGAATGTTACTGCCTGCTCAAAGTACGTGTTAAAAGTGATGCAAGACATTTGTCTATGGGGGCCTCCTCGCATTGCTGGAGTAGTGTGAGTGTAGTGTATTTTTTTTTACGCTGGTCCAGCAATACTTGACTTTAGCACCACAGATGCGTCAGAATTTCTGACGCATCTGTGAAAACCTGCCCATTGAGCTCTGTGTTGTTAGTACAACACATCCATGGCTTTGTTAGGGGGTCACAGGGGAGCGCACAAAATCTGAAGCATCTGAGCTTATGCATCAATCAATCAATCATGGATTTGTAAAGTGCGGCTAATCACCTATAGGGTCTCAATGCGCTGAATGTAGGAGTGCTGCTGAGTCCAAGAGCCAGGTCTTGAGGTCCTTCCTGAATTGTTTCAGTGATGGGTTCTACCTGAACTTGAGGGGAAGTGTGTTTAATGTCTGCGCTGCTAGGTAAGAGAAGGATTTTCCTCCTGCTGTACTTTTCCAGATCTTGGAGACAGCTGCAAGGGAGATCTGCGAGGAAAGGAGACTTCTGTTGGGTACGTAGAAGGTGAGGCGGTGGTTGAGATATGCTGGTCCTATTTTGTCCAGTGCCCTGAAGGTGTGGATCAGGAGTTTGTATGTGATGCGCTTGTTGACCAGGAGCCAGTGTAGGTCTCTCAGGTGGGAGGCGATACAGCTGTGATGGAGGATGCACAGGATGAGTCTGGCTGCTGCATTCTGGACTCTTTGGAGTCTAGATTGAAGATCTTTGTGGTGCCGACATAGAGTGCATTGCCGTAGTCTAGTTTTCTGCTGATGAGTGCGTGGTTGACTGTCTTCCTTGTGTCGGGGGGAATCCATTTGAAGATCTTCCACAGGAGATGGAGGGTGTGGAAGCTTAATGAGGAGATGGTGTTAACTTGGTGGGTCAACAATAAAAAGGAGTCTAGAATGATGCCCAGGTTGCGTGCAAGGTCAGTGGGAGTGGGAGGGTACCCAGAGCAGTGGGCCACCAGTAGTCATTCCAGGCAGAAGGGGTGTAGTCGATCATGAGGATCTCTGTCTTGTCCTAGTTGAGCTTGAATCAGCTGGCCTCCATCCAGGCAGCAACTGCTCTCATCCTGTTGGGGAAATTCCTCTTGGCATCGTAGAGTCCTCAGACAAGGAGAGGATAAGCTAGGTGTCATCGGTGTAGGAGACTATGTTTAGCTTATGTAGTTTGGTGATCTTAGCGAGCGCGGCCATGTAGATGTTGAAAAGCGTCAGACTGAGTGAGGATCCTTGTGGCACTCTGCAGCAAGTGTTTTTAGGTTCTGATGTGAACGGTGGTAGTCTGACCCTCTGTGTTCTTCTGGTGAGGAATAACCTGATCCAGTTCAGGTCTTTGTCTCAAATGCTGGCTTTGTGCAGTCTGTCACAGAGAGTGGAGTGGGAGACGATGTCAAATGTAGTGGAGAGGTTGAGGAGGATGAATGCGACCATGCCTCAGCGTTCCAGTGTGACGCGTATGTCATCAGTGGCTGCCAAGAGTACGGTTTTGGTGCTGTGGTTGCTTCTGAATCCAGACTGGGAAGGGTCTAGGGGACGGTGTGTCTCAAGGAACTCGGTGTGTTTCTGGTTGATGGCTCTCTCTGTTACCTTGGCAGTGAAATGGAGCAGAGATATGGGTCAGTAGTTCTCCAGCTCTCTAGTGTCGGTGGTGGGTTTCTTGAGTAGCAGGCCGATTGCAGCATGTTTCCAGTTTGAGGGGAATGTGGCGGTCTTGAAGGATAGATTTATGGCTCAGCAGAGCTCTGGTGCCATGGTAGCGCTGGCCAGGTTGAGGATGTGATGAGGGCATGGATCTGAGGGTGCTCCCGAGTAGATGGAGTTCATCAGTCCTGGGTGTCTATAGTGATGGGGGTCCTGGAGTTCAGTATCTGGTGGGGTTCAAT